>NC_143518.1:16431012-16792262 GCF_031878675.1 Megascapheus bottae
TTTGACTTTCTAAATTATAACCAGAAATTTCCCGGTTCCCTGCTTTCTTTCTATATATCTATATAGACTGTAGTTCTAGCGGTCATGTCACCATTAGCCTGGTGTACACTTCCTTTGCTGCCATTGGTTACTGATTAATATTATTCTATGAGTCCCACAAACAGGGAAATAACCCAGAAAGCACAAAACGAACAACACAATAGAATATGAGGGTAACATTTTACTACAACCTAGGAAACCAGCAGCTTGCCAGTTATTTCTCCATGTGCGCATTCCATTGGATCAAAACAAAGAGACAAGAATAAATTGTGACAAACAACTACAGTGACAAAACAGCAACCAAAGCACCATGTTCTTCACTACACAGTGTACGCTAGTCTATGATCTTAAATTTCCTGGTATAAGAATAATAGTCTGTGCGATGAGAAGAATCGTGTCTTAGCAACAAAAACTTCAGAGATCTAATTCTGAATAAGGTTGGGAAATCCTATTTTGCAATGTCATTGAAGTTTGCTGAGTCAGAGATGAGGTTAGTCGATAATACCAAACTAGCAGAATTAGGAAGCAATATGGACAAAAGAGGTGACCCCAACATTGCCAGTGACTCACAAAGGTGGATTCTAAATCGCCCTTCCTTCTCCATGTCCGTCATTCTTTTCTCTGCATACATCTCCAGCTAAATGGGAAGAATGAGTGGAAAAACTAAGTTGGAAAAAATTTGGGTTGGTGAGGACAAAGTAGAAAATCTAAACAAAAGCCTAGTACCTTTTACTATGAACACTAATTTTCCCATGCATATTTTCTTTATACCATTAAAAATTATTGACCTATATTTTATGTTAGTGAATTAAAAAGGCCTAAGGATATAGTAGCAGTAATTCCAATAAATGAGCAAGCTATATCCTACCAACACTGAAAAATCCTCAGCCCCAGAAAATTCCCTGAGACTCATGTTACTTAACATCTTCCTTCTTAAGAGAAGCTGATTTCTATCATCATAAGGAATTGAATTTCCTGGATTACCAGCTCACATACATGTTATTTTTTTTATTTTTTAAATTTTTTATTGTAATTATATTTTTTAAGCTAAGATCTACTTTACTATATACAATACCATTGTGTACATTTGTGATTTAATTCCTTTTCATAGTTGCTAATCCATGTTAGTTGTGTTTATTCATTCTTTTATTGATAGTTGTTTCTAGGTCTAGAAGTAAACTTGCTGCTGACATTCTTGTGTAAATTCTTATGGAGATTATTTCTTTTGAAAAAAATGTAAGAGGGGAGTATTGGGTCAGAAGGGAGAACTATGGTGAACTATGGCAGAATCTTCCAGTTTTCAAGAATAATTGGATTGATTGCACTCCCACCAGCAATTAATGAGAGCTGATTTGATTTACATCTTCACCAGTATCGAAAGATAGCAAGTGACTGTTGCAATCAAGACAGATTTCCTGCTCTGCTAGAATCCACATGATAGCCAATAATATGAGAGAGGGAGAGAGAGGGAGAGAGAGGGAGAGAGGGAGAGAGAGGGAGAGAGAGAGAGAGAGAGAGAGAGAGAGAGAGAGAGAGAGAGAGAGAGAGAGAGAGAGAGAGAGAGAGAGAGAGAGAGAGAGATCTTTCAAAAAAATAAAACAGCCAGAGTCTGGCACTGGTGGCTCATGCCTGGAAACCCAGTTATTCAGGAGGCTAAGAACCAAAGACCATGGTTCAGAGGCAGTCCAGAGAGGAAAATTCACGAGACTCTTATCTCCAACAAACTATTCAGTTGTAAGTGGCACCGTCGCTCAAGTGGTAGAGTGCTTGCCTTGAGTAGCAGAAGCTCAGAGACAGCGCCCAGGCCGAGAGTTCTAGCCCCAAGAGAGGCAAAGAAAGAAAGAAAGAAAGGAAAGAAAGAAAGAAAGAAAGAAAGGAAAGAAAGAAAGAAAGAAAGAAAGAAAGAAAGAAAGAAAGAAAGAAAGAAAGAAAGAAAGAAAGAAAGGGAAAGGGAAAGGGAAGGGGAAAGGTCCATCCAGGTGCCAGTGTCTCATACCTATAACCTTGACTTTCAGAAGGCTGAGATCTGAGGGTTAAGGTTTGAAGCCAACCCTGGTGGGAAAGTCCATGAGACACGAGAGTAAATAGAACAACACAGAGAATGAAAAATTGTGTTCTTTATGCTCACTGGCAGTGTTGACCACCTCTCTGCTTTCCTAAATACTATGTGAGATGTTTTGAAATCTGTCACTGTGGCTGGGGATCTTCCTGTTCTCTCTATATGATTTGACATTGTTTTATCTATGTTGATGTTACACTTTTACTTGCATACTGTTACAGTTTACTGGTGAGTTAACCTAGGACAGTCATTACGATTCTAATAAAATTGACTTAAATCTCTAGTAATCTTTTTACTTAATATTCTCTCTGGGGTTGGGGTTAGTACAACTATCAACTACATTTTGATTATCATTCACTTCGCAGAAAATTGCTCAGAAAATATTTTAAAGATAAATACTTAAGAACTGCTTAATTTCCTTTAAAATTATATGTGCTTAATTGGTTATTTGAAATTGGATAGGGAAGGGGGGAAATCAGAAAGAGCGGGGGGAGGGGGGAGGGAAATGTCATGAGAAAGGATATCAATGTTTGTGAAGTAATACACCTTCTATCTGGTGAATATAATGTAACCCTTCTATTAATTACAATAAAAAATAAATTAAAAATGAAAAAAATAACTGCTAAGCTAGGTGCCAGCCATTCATGTCTGTAATTCTAACTATGCAGGAGGATATTTGAAGGACTGACACTCAAAACCATCTTGGGCAGAAAAGTGCACTAGATTCCATTTCCAAAATGCCCAGCAATCTGCAGAAAACTAAAGTTGGATCCTTCTATTTCACCCTGCACCAGGATGAACTCCAAATGGATCAAAAACCTCGAGGTAAAAGCAGATACACTGAAAACTTTACAAGAAGGAATAGGAGATACACTAGGCCTCCTTGGCACAGGTTGACACTTTCTGAATAAAGACCCAGAAACACAACAAATCAAAGACAGTTTGGATAAATGGGACTGCATTAAACTGCAGAGCTTCAGTATGGCAAAGGACATAGCTAGTCAATTAATTAGGAAGCCTACAGAATGGGAGAAGTTCTTCACCAACCATACAACGGACAAAGGCCTCATATCTAAAATAAATCAACAGCTCAAAAAATTGAATCACTCCAAAACTAATCTCCAAAGAAATAACCATCCCATTAAAAGATGGCCAAAGACATGAAGATAGTCTTCTCTGAAGAAGAAATAAGAATGGCCTAAAGGCACATGAAGAAATGCTAGACATCTCTGGCCATAAAAGAAATGGAAATTGGCCGGGAGTTTGGCCTGGTGGTTAAAGTGCTTGCCTAGCATGCACAAAGACCCAGGTTCGATTCCTTGGTACCACATATATAGAAAAAGCTGGAAGTTGTGCTGAGGCTCAAGTGGTAGAGTTCTAGCCTTGAGAAAGTCCGAGGACAGTGCTCAGGCCCTGAGCTCAAGCCCAGGACTGGCAAAAAAAAAAAAAAAAAGAAAGAAATGCAAATCAAAACAACTCTGAGATTCCACCTCACTCCAGTTAAAATGACCATGATTAAGAAATCTAATAACAACAGATGCTGGAGGGGATGTGGCCAGGAGGAATCACTACTATACTGTTGGTGGGAGTGTAAACTCATTCAACCACTATGGCAAGCAGTATGGCAGTTCCTCAAAAGACTGAACATAGAGCTCCCCTATGACCCAGCAATTCCACTACTTGGCATCTATCCAATGATCCAGAAACAAGGACATACTAAATCTACTAGCACAAGGATGTTCATTGCAGCACTATTTACCATAGCAAAGATATAGAACCAATCCAGATGCCCCTCAGTTGATGAGTTGGTCAACAAGATGGAACAATGGAATTATATGATTCTGTGAGAAAGAACGACATCGCCCCATTTTTAAGGAAATGGAAAGACTTGAAAAAAATCATATTAAGTGAAGTAAGCCAGATCCAAAGGAATATAGGCTCAATGGTTTTCCTCATTTTTCATATTTAGTATAAACCTTGGACTCTACCAACAGAGGATTACAATAACTCAAAACCTAGATAAAGCCATATAGGCTGAGGCTAAATGAAAGGACCTCCAGTGTATGAAAACAAGAGCTATCTGATGTGTGATTGTTGTTCTTAATGTGTGATGTTATTTCTCATGTCTCTGGTTGTCCCTTGGTTATTCTCATATTGTTGTAGTATCTTACCTTGTTATCTGATATATTGTATATACATATATTTGTTTATTTGAAATAAGAAAGGGAAGGGAGGAAAACAAGAAGAGGAGAAGGGGTGGGGGAGGGAAGTGGAAACAAAAACATAAGAAGGGGTATAAATGTTTGTCAAGTAATGCCCCTTCTATCTGGCTAATATAACTGCAACCCTTCTATTAATTACAAAAAAAAAGAAAAACAACAACAACAACAAAAACAAAGAATCTGACAAAGTTGCAGGTTGGAGCCTCATGCCTATAATTCTGGCTGCTCAGGAGGCTGAGGTCTGGGGATTATAGACTCTTATCTCCAATTAACCAAAGTTAATTTGCAGAATGCTGTCCTTGAGCAAAAAAGCTCAGGGACAGCATGCAGGACTGGCACCGAAAGTGAAGAAGAGGAAGAAGAAGAAGAAGAAGAAGAAGAAGAAGGAGGAGGAGGAGGAGGAGGAGGAGGAGGAGGAGGAGGAGGAGGAGGAGGAGGTAGGAGGAGGAGGTAGGAGGAGGAGGAGGAAGACATTAAGACAACTTAATGTGTGCTCAAAAAATTTGCTAATAAAATTTGAATAAAAGAGAGTCTCAATTTTTATCCAAATATTTTGTATTCATAATTGGTACTTAAAAATCATTGAAATAAGAATACTGTTTGTATTGAGAAACCACAATTTCTGATGTAAAAATACAAACTAGATAAAACTAATTGGTGAAAGTATTTGATATGTATTTGTTGGGAGTTTGAGTGCTGTGACGTAGGTTTTAAAGGATCAATTTTTAACAATTTAATCTACATTTGATTAAATCATAATCCAATACCAAAAAAGTTTTGCAAACTTTCTTCCCTAGCTAGTTTCAAACTATGGTCCATATCTCAGTCTCCTGAGTGGGTCCATATCTCAGTCTCCTGAGTGGCTAGGATTGCAAGTGTGAGCTATCAGCATCTGGATGGAAATTCAGAATCAAACTCACACATTTTTAGCACAAATATGATATCAAAAAGTTTTATATTTTGAAGTATCTCAGATTTTGGATTTGTTGTTGTCGTTGTCATTGTCATCATCATCATGGGTCGTGGGACTTCAACTCTGGGCTAGCTATCTATTTTAGTATTTAATAATTTCATAACTTCGATGAAAACTATAAGGCAACAATATCAAAACTGGCTTTATCTGATAAAGAAATAAATGACACTTCATATAAAATTTAACAAATGGATAATTCATGTCTTCAATTTTAATACTTCAGAACATTGTATTCTCTACCATGCAAAGAGGTTGTGAGTTCATAGCGAGATGTTGACCATCTGTCAGTCAAGAGGGTACTTACTGAGAACTAAACTTTGATTTTAATCCTTGTGTCCTGAGTTGCTGGGATTACAAGCCCGAGTTCCACTGCTGTTCTTGCTCTGCTCAGCCTCTAGGACTGACAAAAAGACATATTATTTCCCAAATAAATGCAACCCCCAAACATTATAAATTACTCACAAATTGCTCCTAATTGCTTATGAATTTTCAGCTTTATGTTTGGGGAAAACAATATTACATACTTAGTAGAAACCCTACTTCAAATTGTTTTCCCAAGGTGATGATACATTGATGTTGTCCGTTTGTGATGCAGGCAGCTGTTTCACCCACCAGATTACTGAAAGGAACCACCAAGTGTTCTGCAGCATTCTGTGTTGGTAAGCTAGGATATTCAGGAGATAAAGTAGATTAAATGAATTTTCAAATTAAAATGTTTCCAATTTATGATGTGCTCATCAAGTTATAATTCCACATAAAGAAGGAATGGCTCCTTTTTTAATCTCCATAGACACACAGAGAGGGTGGGGGATGGAGAGGGAGAGAACATACATACATATATTCACATATTTTATACACATGCATCCCTTTACCTATCCAGTACACTTCAAAACACTGGAAAAGGGAATACCACTAGATCTCCAGCAGTTTCATTGGAACTGGAAAACAGCAACTGGTATTTCATGTTCCCAAAGACCCAAGTAGCAAATTCAATCATAGGAAAATCTTGGTCCTTGGAAGCATGGACTTTCCTGCTAGTCCTTAGACAAGTTTGCTATAAGGGAAATGCCATTTTAGTCTTTAGTGTCCTTGCATCCTGGTGGTGTGGCTTTTGGCTGTCATCCTATCTACTCAGGAGACAGCAATCAAGAGAATCACAAGTTACAAGACCTTCTACCGGCCAAAAAATAGTAAAAGCAAAGAGGGTTGGGGGCTGAGGCTGGCAGAAGTAACAAAGACTTGAGTTGACACCCCATTACTGCCCCCTAATCCCCAACAAAAAAGAAATAGGGCAATCTCCCTGCCCTTTCTTGAGCAAAGCTAATGAATATACTCAGAGAACTACTGTATCTGGCTACAGAGTTCATTCTTGTTATCACCAATCTATTCTGTAACTTTATCACATTCCACATCTTTTTTTTATATTTGTTTCTGCCTTTAAGAAGACTATTCCATTATCCACTGTGTGGTACAGAGATATAGACATGAGATTTGGCAACAAATATGTATGAGTTAAACATCAATAATCAGTTTTGAGATTTGGAGAAATACCTTGGGAACAATATCTCATCCTTATCTAGGTTATGAAATGGATCTAAGAATTCCTAATCTATGATGCAATCTCTGAAGCATTATGGCATTATATAAATTATATTCACATGTAAAATTAGCAAGGTAATTTTGAGAACCAAAGTAATAAAGTACAAAATCACTTTGCAACTTGAGTTACAGAGATCTGTAGACTAACATGCACAAAACTTCCTCAAGAGAACAAATATGGGACATAATTTGAGCAACTTTATGGCCTTACAGTTGAAGCAGGTCATAAAGCATCCGGTCAAGAAGATTCATTCATCTCTATGTCTAGTTTTCAATGTACTGTGTGAAGTTATTTCTTTTTTTCTTTTTTTCCCTTTAGTTTATCCCCTGTTATCACTGTCTCAGATTTTGGTACCTGGTATATGGTATATGTATATATCTATATAAATATATTTATTTATTTGAATTAGGGAAGGGAAGGGGAGCAACAAAACGTTGAGACAAAGAGCAAAGGATGAACCAATGCAACAGAGAAGTATGAGACAGTATGTTGAAAATAAATTTTACAACTTGGCAGGGGAGAAGGGGGGGTTGGGAGGAAGGGAAAATGGAGGAAACAAAAACATGGGAAGGGTATCAATGTTCAACAAGAAATGTTCTCACTACATTACTATGTAACTGTAACCCCTCTGTACATCATCCTGGTAATAAAATTAAATTAATAAAAAGAAACTTCATTTAAAAAAGAAAGAATTGACAAAACTCTTTTCTCAATGCACCAATTAAGTAACATGGGTTTTTTCCATATATTTTAATAGAAGGGTTACATGATATTTGCCAGATAGAAGGTGCATTAATTCACATACATTGATACCCTTTCAGGGAGTTTGGCCTAACGGTAGAGTGCTTGCCTAGCATGCACGAAGACCTGAGTTCGATTCCTCGGTACCACATACATAGAAAAAAAAGCCGGAAATTGTGCCGAGGCTCCAGTGGTAGAGCTCTAGCCTTGAGAAAGTTCAAGGATAGGGCTCAGGCCCCGAGCTCAAGCCCAGGACTGGCAAAAAAAAATAAAAATAAAAATAAATAACATGGGTTTTTTTAATAGAAAAGTAAAAGTGAATATAATTTTTAAGTACAATAAGGTGTCTTAAAGAATCTATGTGTTATGAAGTGGCATAATCATTATTGTCATATGCAGGTAGCTCATATACTTAAGATCATTTGGTGGCAAGAATATCAGAAAGTTAATGTTTTAAAATTTTTCAAGACTTTAATATACTGTAACTATGATCACCATATCATCTAATTCTTGGACTTATTCTTTTTGTCTTACCAAAGTTTTAGCTCTCTCCCAATCTCCCCATTCCACTCCATCCAACCTCTGCTCCCTACCATTCTGCTCTTTGTTTCTACTACCCTGTTATTTTAATTCCACACATTAGTGGGGTTTTTATTTCTATGACTGATATTTTACTGAATAATTTCCCCCAAATCCACTCATATAGTTACAAATAATAGAATTTTCTCTCGAAGTCTAAATGGTACAGTGACTATACAGTGAGATTCAATCAAGTTTATATAAAATTATTTGAAAAAAGATGTCAGCACAAAAGAACTACAGACATTTTTCTTGTTATTGCTTAAGCAATATGATAGGGTAACTATCTATATTCCACTCACATTATGCTAGACACTTATAATCTTGAGATGATTGAATGTACACAGAGGGTTCAAGCCCCATTACTGAAAAAACATGAATGTATATGGGAGATATTCATAGCTCATAAGTAAAATTGTATCAATCCACATAAGAAATGAGAATGTGTGGATTTAGGTATCCATAGGGTTCCTCATAAACAAAAATACCTACAATGTATATTTTTGATCATCTGTCTATCTGCTGGTGGATATTTAACCAACTACACCTTGATTGTTGTAAACAATATTCATTAAATATGGCAGAACAAAAGTCTCTTCTACATATTTCATTGTCTTTGATTATACATAATAGATAATGTATATGATATGTATATATATCATATGTGTAATATGTTATATATGTATATCACATACAAATGGATATTTTCAATAGCCGAAGATTGATAAATAGGGTTGGAATAAAAATGAATGTAATAGAATCAACCACATAAAGTAAGAAAGGAAGAGGATGAAAATATTTCAACCTTGAGAGCAACACATTTCTTTTTTTTTGTACAGACAAATGAGCATTTATTTACATACTTAGATTTTAGTTATACACAGATAGCCCTTTATATTTATTTGTCCATAAAATGGTAACTGTATGTTTCTTGAAATTAACACAAAATCTATACACAAATTTTCTCTCTACTTTCTCAATTTCTTTAAACTTATTCTTTTTTTATTGTGATTAATAGAAGGGTTACATTATATTCACCAGATAAAAGGTGCATAACTTCACAAACATTGATATCCTTTCTCATGACATGGTCCCCATTTCTCTCTCACCCTCTCCTCGCTTATCTTGATTTCCCCCCTTCCCTATCCAATTTCAAATAACCAATTAAGCACATATAAAATATATCAGATAACAAGGTAACAATATGAGATAACCAAAGGATGGCAAAAGAGATGAGAGATAACATAGTACATTAAGAACAACAGTCATTCATTATATGGCTTTTGTTTCCTTGTTCTGGAGGTCCTTACATTTAGTGTCATACTATTTGGCCTAATGTCTCTAGATTTTGTTCTATTGTAAATCTCTGCTAGGAGAGCCCAAGGTTTCTACTAATTATGACAAATGAGGGAGACTATTGGGCCTATGTTCCTTTGAGTCTGGTTTACTTCACTTAATAGGATTTTTTCTAAGTCATTCCATTTCCTTACAAATGGGGTAATGTCATTCTTTCTGAATGCAACATAGAATTTCATTGTGTATAAATACCACATCTTGTTGATCCACTCATCAACTGAGGGACATCTGGGTTGCTTCCATATCTATGCTATGGTAAATAGTGCTGCAATGAACATCATTATGCTAGTGGATTTAGTATGACCTTGTTTCTGGATGATTGGGTAAATGCCAAGTAGTGGAATTGCTGGGTCATAGGGGAGAGAGCAACACATTTCTTAAGGAGCACAAAAGCAAGGACTATTAAGTGGGATGGAAAACACAGATAAAAGTATACCATACTATTAGGAAATATGCTGTTTGTATTCAGTAGACTCATTTTCAAATGCAATACAATGAACACTCAAGCATTCTAACATGTAATATAAGATACCTGGACTTATTATCTTCGGTAATTTATTAAAGAGATCATTCGAATTCCTTGGGCCAGAGATTACATTACTCCATATGATTCCCATTCATTCCTGGTGGCTATTATAGAAACTTTCTGTTGTTGCCCAGTGGCTTTCTTCTGGAGCCTAACCATACTCTTGATTCATGGTTTAATAGAATAATGTAGAATCATCCTAGTAAACTGCATTATACACCCAATGTTCTCTGATTCTTTCTCTTAGCCATTCTTTTCTTGCTTTATTCTCAGTTTTCTCATTTTGGATTCAGATCAGTGCAAGAATGACAGAAGAGCTATACCTGCCCTAAGGACAGACAGTCTTTCAGTTGTGGTTCCACATGAATGTTTGTTCTTTCCAGTAATTTTCTTTTTCTTTTCTTTTTTTTTTTATTTTGCAGACCTGGGCTTGAGCTCAGGGCCTGAGCACTTTCCTTGGACTTTCTCAAGACCAGATTGAGCTCTACCACTTGAGCCTTGGCACCATTTCTGGCTTTTTTCTATGTATGTGATACTGAGGAATCAAACCCAGGTCTTCCTGCATGCTTGGCCAAACTCCCGGCCCCCAGTAATTTTCTACCTTCCTATTCATGGATAAGCTAGAATGTAATTACATGGCTCAATTTTATCACTTTAAGAACAGAGGCAGTCTTGAAATGCAGATGTTATCAGCAGCATACAAGAATTATTAAGAGCATGCAAAACACTAACTAAATGCCTTGTGTATTTATTAAAACCTATTGCTATGTTACTGAACAGTTGCAGCAAAAAGATAGGTGGAAGACAGAATGTAAGACGTAGAAAATTAAAGAAGAGAAAGGACAGTGTTGCCCAATAACAGAAGCAATTACCTTACTAGTTACTGATACCTAAAACAGGTAATTGTATTAAATGAAAATGGAATTAGTTTAAAATTTTGCCTTATTATGCTACTAAAATGAATCTAATAAAATCTAAAAAGATATAATATTGCTAAGAACTTGTAGACATATTGAGAGTTTAATTTTTCATCATTATTGTATTTTTTACTGTATCTGTAGGATTTTCTGTGTTTACACTCGTTTCCCCATTTTCATCTATTATTGTATTTGGAGACATATGCAAAATTCCTCAGCAGATATTTACATTCAAGGTATGAGAAGTGAATTGAAGCCGGGCACAGTGGCTCACACCTGTAATCTTAACTACTCAGGAGGCTGAGATCTGAGGATCACTGTTCAAAGCCAGTCCTGGCACTAAGGGTACGTGAGACTCTTATCTCCAATTTACCATTAGAAAGCCGGAAGTGGCACTGTTGCTCAAGGGTAGGGCAGTAGCCTTCAGCTGAAGAGCTCAGGGACAATGCCCAGGCCCAGAGTTCAAGCCCCATGACCCCCCCCCCAAAAAGAAAGAAAGAAAGAAAGAAAGAAAGAAAGAAAGAAAGAAAGAAAAGAAAAGTGAATTGAAGCGATTGATGGAGCACATGGGAAAGATACCTGACTCAAACATGCAGGTTATACCAAAGGATTCCCAGGAAATATCCCCTAATGTGGATAGTTTGCTATTGGTTCATATCATTACAGAAAGGAATATTTAACAATATAGCACAGAAGTTGGGATCTGTGATGAGAGCATCTGTAACACTCAACAGGTCTTATAAGCTAATGAGTTCTGGTTATGCTGCAATGCTGTAAGAGAACAACAGGTGTTTAAATCTTGACCATCTGATCTGGGAATATAGAGGTTAGGAAATGGGTCAAGCCAATTTTCTCCAGACCCAAACAAGTTTCTTAGTTTTATGCAGTCTACAAAGGATACACTAAATTATTTTCTGTATGTTGTGAAGTTTGAAAAAAAAATTATCTTAAGAATGAATAAATTAAGGACAACAATCATTCATTGTATGGCTTTTGTTTCAATATCCTGGAGGCCTTATGTTGTCCTTAATGTACTATGTTATCTCTCATCTCTTTTGCTGTCCCTTGGTTATCTCATATTGTTACAGTATCTCACTTTGTTATCTGATATATTGGATTTATTTGTATTTTGTTATTTGAAATTGAATAGGGAAGGGGGAAAACCAAGACGGGGGGGGGGAGAGTGGAGGGGAGGGTAATGGGGACCAAGACATGTGAAAGGGTATCAATATATGTGAATTAATGCACCTTCTATCTGGCAAATATCATGTAACCCTTTTATTAATTACAATAAAAAAGAAAAAAAGATATTTGTTGAAATCAAGAATAAATGAAAATCAACCATAAAAAAAGAATGAATAAATTATCCCATGTGGATATAATTCTGAATGCAAATTGATTAGGGAGGAGACAGGAAGATGCCAGGTAGACATGGAAAGATCATAAAGGGCCTAGCCACCCATCCTAATGATTTAATGAAATTAGATAGATAACGGGCATAAGGGATTTTCATTAAAAAAATGAACACAAGGAGAGATTGAACTGAAAAAGGTCAGCCACAGGCCAAGGTGAACTAGTTAATGTGTTATTACAGTAATTCAGAAAGGCAGTAGTTACTGACCTGTGCAGAAGGAGAGAATGGAGAGTGTGCACCAGTTCCGAAGTACTAAGGAAATAGAAACTACAGAACATGGAAATTAAATAAATCCCAAAGGGGGGAGACAAGTAAGTTTCAGAGAACCCTCTGGTAATTGTTAGATGCAATTAAGTGAATGGTTATTGTACAGTATTTTAAGAACTGTATTGTTTTGTGCTTGTCATTGTTTTAAGGATTGCATCAATTTATTGAATCTTAATAATATTCCTATGATAGATTTTGACATAAACTTACTTATACAAAGCTAAAAAATGAAAAAAGAAACTTAATTAAGGGGAGGTGGCTCATGCCTGTAATCCCAGTTACTAAGGAGGCTAAGATCTGAGGATTACTGTTCAAAGCCAGTTGGGACAGGAAAGGTCAAGATACTATTATCTCCAGATGACTACCATAAAAGGTCAGAAATGGAGCTGTGACTCAAGTGGTAAACCATGAGCCTTGAGCAAAATAGCTTAGGGACAGCACCCTTGCCCCTGAGTTCAAACCCTAGGACATGCATCAAAAACAAAACAAAACCGGGGGGGGGGGGGGAAGAGGGAGGCAGGAGCCTTGCATAGTGGTAGAGTGCTTGTCTAGCATCCATGAAGCCCTGGGTTCTGGGTTCAATTCTTCAGGACCACATACACAGAAAAAAGCCAGAAGTGGTGCTGTGGCTTAAGTGGTAGAGCTCTAACCTTGAGTTGAACAGCTCAGGGATAGTGGGCTCAGGCCCAGAATTCAAGTCCCATGGGGGGGGGGAGAGAGAGAAGGGGGGGGAGGGAGGGGAGAGGGAGGGAGGGGGAGAGACAGAGAGACAGAGAGACAGAGAGGGAGAATTTTAGAAAATTCTAAGCCTGGATTTAATCCTACAAGATCTGTTTTCTTTACCAAGGAGTGAAAATTCTGTATCCATAAATTTCACATCTATAGATTCAAAAATCTATGGTGGGAAATATTGAGAAAAAGTTATATATGTACCTAATATATATATATTTGTGATCAATATTCTCTAAACAACATCCCCATTTACATAACATTTTCAGAGATGATTTTGTCTGCATAAAGAATAATATGTTGGCAAATGACAATAGTTTATATATAAATGTCATGACACTATAGCCTGTTATATTCAGAAGAAGGTATGAGGTGGCAATTGATGATGAGGTGGGTTGATGAAAATATATTGTTAACATGTGTAGAAATGTCACAATAAAATCTCTCTTATACAACTAATGTATGCTAATTTGAAGAAAAAAAAGAACTGATAGATTCAATCTTGAGTATTGCTATAGCCTGAACTATCTTCTCCTAAAATTGGTATTTTGAAGTCTTAACTCATATGAATATATGAATATATTTGGAGGTAGAAACTTTATGGAAATAATTAAGGTTAAATATGACCACCAAAATGAGACCCTAACCCTATAGAGAATACTTTTATAATCCAACAAGCTGAAAGATGACAGCTTTAGTGGGGAAATGGTATAGGGAGCCTGTTCTTGAAGGTCCGTGTGGGAGAACTGTTTCTGACAATGGATTAGAATTTAGACCAGATTACATTAGAACCATAATGCCTCTAGTAACACCTGTGAAGGAAGAATGTGACTTACAGAGGCAAAAAAATCTGATAGATACAGATAAAGGAAAAGGTTTCTGGAAGTACTGAGGAGGAATCTGAGCAGGTGTAAGGTATAATATTTCCAGAGAGATATTTCCAGAAAGTGGAATGACTGTGTCTCAAAATGAACACCTAAGAAAGGAGAGTGTAGAGGGTATGGTGGGGTTGGGATGAAGCTGATTGGAATACAACTTTCACATCTATGAAAGTGTAACAATGAAATGCCTCCCGCTGAGGAACTGATATAAGCCAATTAGAGAAAAAAAAACTTTAAGGAAGATTTCAAGTGCAGAGACTCTGATGGTGATACGTTTCAGAATAGGATAAGTGGTAATAAGAAGGAGCCACTTTCAAAATAGAAATAAGGAAGTACTCTTGAAAAGTAGTGAAAACTATAATCTGGGGCTTTGCAATCCACTTCATCTTGCTTTCATTCAAACAAACACAACACAAAGACAAATTAATTATTGTCCTATAACACAACAGAGAACAGCCTCAAAATGAAATTTCAAAATTTGTACAATTGCCAGTATTTTCTCTTTCCTTAATCCTTTTAACACTTTCCAGATAGCCTTTCTTTAGCAACACCTCATCTGTCAGACAGGTGTCTTCCCCATCTTTGCTAAGAGCCTAATGTGTTAAGATCCCTCCCTAACAACACAGTCCTGTAGTCTTTCTTCTTTTTCTCTTGTTAAAAAAAGGATTCTCTCCTGTCAATGTTGAAATACTAAGGAGTAATGTTTCCAGAGGTTCTTTGGATATATATGTGGAATATCATTTTAAGTATTAAAATGTGTTCCAATCCAAATAGGAGAGTTTAGGAAATATGTGGAAGGAAAATGGATTTTTACCAAGTTTAAACAAACGAGAATGGAGAACACAGCCTCTTCAGCCATCTTGTCGCTACTCGAAGAGATCAAAAGCTATTTTACTTTTTTTCCATTTCTACTGCTACTATACCAGACTTAGCTTTCCCTGCCCTCCTTCCAAGGTATGTATCATTTTTGCCTTGGAATAAATATAAATATCTTCCTGTATAAATATCTTCCTTATCAAACTGGAAGGAGATCATCTCAAGAAACTCTACAAAGACTATTGTCTCTCTTGCAGGTAGAGTTAGATTTGAGGGGACTTGAGTCAAGAGTATATTTCCTAAGTACCTTTGCATATTTCCTAAGCATTCTTGCATGATGGACATTTTTTTTCTAATTAAATATTGTCTCCTTCCCCATCTCTTCTCTGGTCATCCTAATATGCAGAGAATTCTTTCTCTCCCATGATTACTGGGTGCTGCATAAGACCCAGCTACTATACCAGTTGCCAGCAGTACATTGTGGAATGATATAACTCCTATAAGCAAGTAACAAATGCATAGCACTATAAATACACAGTTTATAAATCCTTCTGAAGAAAGCTCTTGGTAGAAGAAAAATAATACTTATTAGAACCTTCATCTAACCTGGTGCTGGTAACTCATGCCTAGAATTCTATCAAGAGCATGAGCTCTGAGGACTGAGTTTGAATACAACATGACCTGTCACTCTATAACTACATTTAACTTTTAGGTTTTTAATTTTTCAGTCAAAATTAATTTGAAGAAAAACATAAATTGAATAGGCTAAGATATTTAGTTGTTACTAGAGTCTAGGAATACTTGATGCACTATTAAATGGGGGGGGGATTGTATGGCTTCTGGCTCCAAAAGTTTCCAACAATGACTGGAGAACATCAAAAACTGGGCAGAGAAATGGCTCTTCAACCAGAAAAGATAAGAAAGCTCATAGCTGGTTTGAGGCAGCTTTTATAATAATTTTCTGAAAATGTGCATGTCTATGGATTTTAGAGCAGCCCTATGCAGGAATAATTTAGAAAGATCATGACTTCATTCCATTACCTCACAACCTTCAGCAAATTCTGTTCCATGCTTCATTCCAATTATAGTTATATGTGTGTTAGAAGAAGGAGGATCAAAGAAAGGGCTTTGTTTCTTTGCTGAGCCCTAAATGAAAGAGAGGGCTGTAGCCCCACTGACACAGTAGGAAACACAGCTCAAGGACAGGCTGAAGACTTGCAATCCAGAGAAAGGCTCTCATCTGTTGTGTCCTGGAGCATGTCCCAGACAGGGTTTTTTAAGGATCAGGTGGATGAGCCAACACAGAGAATGGGAAATGAGATACACAACCCTCCTGAAAAGCTGGGAGAGACTTGCAGGAGAAAGACATGTCTAGAAAATTATACTATAAAGGAATTAATTCTGTAAAGGAATTAATTCCCTCCTAACTGTTGTCTACCATTGGAGAGATTGGAGTATCAAGACCTGAGAATTTATGCGCATATGTCTACATCGATATTTATACAGAAAAAGCACATTAAGCTGGGCACGGTGGTTCAGGCCTGTAATCCTAGCTACTCAGGAAGCTGAGATCTGAGGACCGAGGTTCAAAGCCAGCCCATGCACAAAAGACCAGGAGACTCTTATCTAGAATTAGTCACTAGGAAACAGGAAGTGGGGCTGTGGCTCCAGGGGTAGGGTGGTAGCCTTGAGCTGAAGAGCTCAAGGACAATGCCCAGGCCAGAGTTCAAGCCCCATGACCCACAAAAAAGAAAAAGAGCATATTAGCCAGGCATCATAGCACATATCTATAACCCCTGCATTCAAGAGATGCAAACTGGAGGATTGAGCTGAAAGGCCATGCTTGGCTACAAAGCCTGTAAAAGCTAGAAGGGAGGGAGTAAAAGAGGGAGGGAAGGAGAAGAAGAAGGGGGAAGGGAAGAAGGAATGGAGGGAGGGAAGAAGGAAGGAAGGAAATAAAAATGACACTAGTCACTATATGCACAGCAAAGAATCAGTCTAATTTAATAACTGGCTTCAGTTATGAGTAAAGAATCATGTAATTAAATAAGCTAGTCTGCAAAGATGGTTTTGAGGAAGTAATATTTGAATGAAGACCTAAAGGCAGTGAGGGAGGAAGTTGCCCATATAGGAGTTTAGGAGGAAGCCTCCCAGGCAAAAGGAAAATCCAGTGTAAAGCCTTGAAGCTGTAGTGATGAAAGAACGCAGAGGCAAGAGAAGATTACATCCTGCTAAACCTTGGAAAACCACTAGGAGGACTTTGTTTTCACACCCAGTGGAGTGAGAGCCAAAGGAGAGTCAATTCTTTACGGGAAATGACTTCCATAACATAATATTCACCCACTGTTAGCATAGAATCCCAATGCCATCTAAAGACGCTTTTATTCCTGCTAGATGTCCCTTCTTTTCCTTATTTTCTACTGTCACACCCAGCCCTAGGAAATCATGGAAATACTTTGTGTCTCTGTCATTTTTTGCTTTCTCTAAACCTTTCTTAATAATGCAACGAAACTCCAAAAGGTGTATCTTATGTAAATCTCCAGAGTAAACAAATATATAATTGAAAAATCAAGGTAATGACGTGTTGCAAGTTTTGTTTGGAAACTGAGGCACAAAAAGACCAAATGAGTCATTACAAGCAAAAATGAGTCAGTCCTAGTAGGAAAAGGCAAAAACAGAGGACATAGCTCAAGATTTCATGCAAACATCAGACTTCCAACTTTTGTTCTGCCATGCTGCTTACTATTTAATCTTTTCACCCCATTAAACCTCACTGCAAGGAAAACAGCCTTATGTAAGAAATCCCTGTCTGTAGACTTGCTTTGGAAAAGGAAGCTTTGTATGTTTGTATTTGATAACATTGTTATAGTTACTAAAATACCAGCTCATGTTTTTGGAATTTTGAAGGATTAATCCATGTAGAATAACAAGTTTCCCAGTCCTAGCTGTCAAATCACTATAGGACCACATAAATCAGTGAATACCTTGATAACCAACCTAACCTAGGGTGCTTTTTAAAATAAGATTAAAATATGAATGAATAGCATTGAGCAACAACTTTTCCCGAAGGAAGCTGTTTTGTGAAAGAGAGTTATGTGTCCAGGATGACACAGACACATATGAGAAAGAAAAACAACAAAAAAAAAATAGGACAGAAGCTAACTAAATCCTAGTAGCTCATGTTTTTTTTTTTATCTCAGCCACTTAGAAGGCTGCGATCAGGAGAATTTGCAATTTAATGCCAATCTGAGCCAAACCAGTCTGAAAGACTCCCTCAACACAGAAGGAATCTAGATAGGGTGTTATCCTAACAATGATGGCAAGCCTACAGGTAGGCAGGTGGTGGCTCCTGCCATGGGAATGTAGCCAAGCAGAAAGGCAAGAGCCTATTTCAAAGACAGCAAGGAAAAACAGTGCTGGAGGTAGAACTTTATTTGTGGAGCACTATCCTACCAAGCACCACATTCTGAGTTCAAACCCCCGTACCACATATATACATATGTATATATGTATTTATACACATAATACATGCATATATAGAGATATATACACATATATATATATGTACATGAAAGCATTACAACCGAACACCTTAGCAAAATGGTCTCATGAAAGACTGTGTTTGAACAGAGCAGTCAGTCACTTTTCTGCTTTTTCAGATAGATAGGCATTTTGGGGTAGTGGGAAACTCAATGGCCATACATAACTTCCCTGGCTGGAAATGTTAGGAATTCTAGATTTGAATCTAGAGCAGGGAAGAAATAAAACAGGAATCTTGATCAGTTCTCCAGCTAACTGATTTCTCAGGCTTCACTCTTCTATTTACATGTCTTTGTACTTGGGAAGTTTTATGAGGCATTACAACATAAAAATTTAAATCTGTGCAATGCAAAGGATGGTCAGAATACATTAGATTCACAGCCAGAAGCAGACAACATAAAGATTAAACAAGTATGCACACAATATGGACTCACAGGATCCCCTAAAAATATTTTGGGGACAAATAGTGACTGTATTTCAAGAGATGCCATTGACTTTCAGAAGAATGAATTGATGAAATGTGTTCATGGAAAAACATCTCTGCTGCTGGATTAGATGGAGCAGAGCTGACCAATTTCAGAGGAAGAATACCCCCAAAACCTTCCTGACAGAGGACTAGTAGGATTAGAAGAATTTTCATACTGAAACCAATGTGGGAGCAGATGTATGCAAATATTACAGGTTTTATTCAAATTGATAGTAGTGTTTTGTATTCCAGAGAGAGTTAATTATTATTTTTAGAGAGTGAAGACCAGATCAATGACAGACAGACAGAGAGGGGAATATTGTTTGTAAAGCAGGTGATTTTTGAACATAACATCAAACCTAGAAGGCACAAAGTAATACTGAGACCATAACTGGGAAAGTTCTTAACAAATGTGGAGTAATAGTGTTTACTAGATAGAAACTTAAGTAATCAGTAACTATATATATCACATTAGCAACATATTCATAATGCTGGATTTTAATTTTCTTTGTATTCTTCACCTAAGAAATAAAGGGTAGAGTGTATCAACCATCGAATCACACCAATTGGGCAACACAGCATACATCCATAATCCTAGCAACTCAGAAGGCTGAGTTCTTCTGAGTATCAAAATTCCATGTTAGCTCAGGCAGACAAATCTAAGTGACCCATGACTCTTATCCAGCAAAAGTGAGAACATATGAAATGAGTGAAAAAGCCAAGCACAATTAAGAGGTCCTGAATTCAAGACCCCATAGAGTTACTCCTTTCCACCCCCAAAACAGCTCACACATGATTCACAGAACTTAAAGGTTAAATCTATACATTTGCATTTAAAAAACCATTCCAGAATCCTAGTGCTTCCCTTTCCAACAAGTTTCTGTCTAGAGAATACATTGCTGGAGTCAAGGGATATGGCAAAAGCCAATTTGACTGCAACCACCCAGCTAAGTTTCATAGCCATTTCATTAAGGTAATTCTCTGCTTTTTCCAGCAAATTTGTTTTAAAAAGTAGATTAACTTGTTCAAAGACATTGTATATTGTCTGGCTCAAGATAAATATTCATAAATCTTAGCCCAAATATTTATTAGAATTCATAACAGGAATTTTAATGAAAATAAAAATATAGTAAAATGGACATGATGCATATTGTCCTTAGATTCTAGTAAGGTGAAGAAAATTGCCTCTTTTTACATATTTTTTACATATTTTTAGGTGATTTACTTTGTTACTTCATTTTATTCTAATTTACTTTATTGTTGTTTCAGAGGTAATATACAGCGGGGTTAACTTTACAAACATCAGGCAATAAGTACATTTCCTTTTGCCTAATGTCATCTGTTCTCTCACTGTCTCCCATTCCATCCCTCTCATCACTTTCATCAATGTCCAGTGAACTCTATTGCTACCCTTTTCACCCTTTTTCCTCAGATTCTGTATCCTCCCCCATTCCTCCCACAGATGTGTACATGAATGCACCATACATAAGGTAAAGAATACAGATGTATCTGATAAAAAGTCTTTTGTTTCCATGGCTTTGGAGTTTGTTTCAGTATGTATCTTATTTTATAGCCATAAGAAGAGGCATTTTCTCCTAAGAGTATTCTCTTTTGGTCTTACTCTATGAGTGTCTAGAAGTTTGTGTGTTTTATCATGTCCCTCTGCAGTTCAGGATCTAACTTCCACAGATCAGGGAGAACTTTCGCCCTTTGTCTCTCTGACCTTGGCTTACCTCACTTAACATGATTGTTCTAGTTCCTTCCATTTTCCTGCATTCTTAATTATTTCTAACGACTATAAAATTCCATTGTATGTAGGTACTACATTTTTCAGATCCACTCATTCATTGTAGGGCAGCTGACTTGTTTCCGTTATCTTGGCTATTGTGAATAGTGCAGCAATGAACGTGGATGTGCAGGTGTCCTTATAATATCCTGGTTCATGATTCTCAGGGTAAATACCTAGGAGTGGTATGGCTGGATCATATGGAAGGTGTATGCTTAGTTGTTTGTTTGTTTGAGAAACCTTCAGACTGCCTTCCAGAGTGATTGTGCTAGGCTAGTTTACATCCCCACCAATGCTGCAGTAGGCTTCCTTTTTACCCATATCCTTGCCAGCATTTGTTGTTGTCAGAATTCAAGAGATTGGCCAATCTAACTGGGGTTTGATGGTATCTCAGGTTGTTTTGATTTGGATTTCCTTTACAGCCAGGGATGATGAGCATTTCCTCATGTGTTTCTTTGCCATGCTTATCTCTTCTGAGAAGCCTCTTCTTAGCTCCTTTGCCCATGTAGTACTTGGTGTATTAAGTTTGAGAGGGCTTATTTTCTTGAGCTCCTTGCATATATTAGATATTAGGCTTCTGTCTGATGTATTGCTGGTAAAGATCTTTTCCCAATTGGTTGGCTGTCTGTCCAATTCATGTCTTTAGCTCCTTATGTTCTTAGCTGTGCAGTGACCTTTTATTTTAGTGTAGTCCCATTTGTTAAGTCTCTCTCCTATCTGTTGGGCCCTTGGAAATCTATCCGGGAAGTGTCTGCCTACACCTTTAAGTCTTAATATCTCTCTACTCTCGTGCAGTAGTAGTTTCAGAGTCTGATGTTGAGGCCTTTGATTCACTTTGAGTTGATGTTGGTGAATGGTAGCAAGCAGGGATCAACTTTTAGTTTTCTGCATATGGCTATCCAGTTTTCCCAACACTAATTATTGAAAAGGCTATGGTTTTTCAACTGTGTATTTTTTTTCTCCTTTGTCAAATATGAGATGACTGTGGTTTTATTTCTGGGTCTTCTAATCTGTTCTATTTATCCTTGTGCCATTACCAAGCTGTTTCTGTTATTATGTCTTTTGTAGTAGTGTTGGAAATCTGGTGTTCTGATACCACTTACATTGCTTCTTTTGCCTAGAATTTAGAATTGCCTTTTGACTTTTTGTTGTTCTACATGAATGTTTGTTTTCTCTACCTCAATAAAGAACATTATTGGGATTTTGATGAGGATTACATTGAATTTGTATGTCATTTTTAGCAGTGTGGTCATTTTCATGATGTTGAGTCTACCTATCTGTTAACATGAAAGATCTTTCCATTAGCTGTGGTCCTCTTTGATTTCTTTCTTTAGATTTTTGTAGTTTTCTCTATAAAGATCTTTTATATCTTTGGGTAGGTTAATTCCCAGATATTTTTAAAGACAATTACAAATGTTGTTTTCATGTTTTTTTTCTTTGTTATTTCATTTTTGTAACGAAGCTATCAAACTCTGCCATGTTCAAGATGCTATTAAGGTCATAGTTTATTGTGTGATCTAGATTATATCCATTTCTTTCTGATGATATTCCATTTTATATTGAATTTTTAAAAGTCAGCCTAACAAAAGTGAGGCAATGACTTTAATCTCTAGTACAAGGAGGAGAAGGAAGAGGAAGAAGAGAAAGTAGAAGAGAAGGAGGATAATGAAGAGCAAGAGGAGGAGTGGAGGATAAGAAGGAGAAGGAAGAGAAGGAAAAAGAGAAGTAGGACGATAATATACACCCAAAACAGCCAAGCACAGTGGTTCACACCTGCAATCCTAGCTACTCAGGAGGCTGAGATCTGAGGATCAAGATTCAAAGCCAACCCGGGCACAAAAGGACCTGAGACTCTTATCTCCAGTTAATCCCTAGAAAACAGTAAGTGAGGCTTAGCTCAAGGGAATGGTGGTAACCTTGAGGTGAAGGGCTCAAGGACAGTGCCCAGGCCAAGTTCAATCTCAATGACCTCCCGTCCCCCACAAAAAAAATATACATATATGTATGTCCAAAACTTTTACAAATCATTCCTAACGATGGGATTTTTCAATTGTTTTATTTCTATTTGTTGGAGACATTGCTTTCAGCCTCCTGAGGAAGTAAGCTTATAAGATGGTGCCTGACAGCTCTCCAAAGAGGATGAGTCAGCACTTGCTGACCAGGAAGTTTCTTTGCATCTGCTGATTTGTTTCTTCTGTGCTTGTGGATAGAGCGTGATTGCTAGATTTTTCCATGTATGCCTACTGTGTGCTCAGATGGCCTTTATTGTGATTGGCTGCTGCAGGATATAAATAGTGGAGGATTTCCGGGAAAGAAAAAAAGGAAGAGAGGAATGAGAGGAGAAAGGCAGAGAAAAAGAAAGGCAGAGAAGAGAGCAGAGAGAAAAATAAAAAGACATCTGCTTATAACTATTTGAGTGTGTGATCATTCCTAGCCCACCTTCGAAGTGTCGCGTCGATGCAGCAGGCAGCAACCCTATTCACACAAATTTGGAAAATCAGAAGGTAAGTTTTCTGATGTCATTTAAATTTCTTTACCATACAACACAGCTCCATTTAATTGTGTTTTGGGAGAAATATTACTAAATAATAGACTCCTAACTACCAAACCATTAGACTGACAGAGAACAGCCAAACTCTGTATTTACATTTAGACTAAATTTTAGGCAAATTTTCAATCAAATATGACTATATAATTTGGATTGTAGTAGATAAGTGTGGGCTACAATTTTTGTACGATTCTTCCTCAATTATCCAATAAGATGCCATTACCCCAGGAGACCTCAGTGTCACACAAGTCATATCTAGTTGTGGCTATTGTGAAGAATATGAAGAATAACCCCTATTTCTGTCACAGAATGTCCTCTATATGAACAAGAAACAATTCATTAAATCTGTACGATTTATTTTTCATAGCCTCTAGCATCCTTAAGTAACATAGAGAATGGTGTTAGATATAAGGAATTTCTACTAGGAAATGACCAACTTTGCAAGCATGATTCAGAGGTTAGACATCTTCAGATCTTAGTGAAACCATTAAACATAATACAATCTACAGTAGACTTGTAGCTGTAGTGTGGATTGGATAATAACACGTGATAAACCCATAATCCTTAAGGGACATGTGTAGTGTGTTATTAAGCGTAAAAAACTTAGACAAGCAGCTATTGAAGAGACGTACAGTGGCATTATACCAGATCTGGATGCATTCTAAAATTGGATGCTTCTAGAATCCACGAAGTGAAAAATATGTGTAAAATTATTGTGTTGCAAAGATACAATAAAAGTCAGATATGCCTTAATATTAAGTAAGAAACAATGAGAGCACGTTCCCTAAACTAAGGTGTTCACTTGTCCTCAAGTTTGGTGTACTCTTGATTGCTGTTCTTCAGTTTAGAAAAACATGCAATACTCATCAATATCCCAATGGCATTCTTTAAAGAAATAGAAGAGGCAATCCAGAATTTCATATGGAATAATAAAAGACCCCATATAGCAAAAACAATTCTTAGCAGAAAGAACAGTGCAGGAGGAATTTCAATACCAAACTTTAGACTCTATTACAAAGCTATAATTATCAAAACAGCTTGGTGCTGAACAAGAACAGGCCTGAAGACCAATGGAATAGAACTGAGGACCCAGATATTAAACCACAGACCTATGGCCACCTAATCTTTGACAAGGGAGCCAAAAAAAAATAGAATGGAAGGAAGATAGCCTCTTCAACAAGTTGTGCTGGCAGAACTGGTTAAGCATTTACAGAAAACTAAAGTTGGATCCTTCTTTGTCACCCTGCACTAGAATTAACTCCAAATGGATCAAAGTCATCTAGGTAAAAGCTGACACACTGAAAACTTGACAAGAAGGAATAGGAGATACACTAGGCCTCCTTGGCACAGGTCAAAACTTTATCAATAAGGACCAAGAATCACAACAAATCAGAGAAAGGCTGGATAAGTGGGACTGCATTAAACTTTAGAGCTTTAGTATGGCAAAGGACATAGCTAGTAAATTAATTAGGAAGCCTACAGAATGGGAGAAGATCTGCACCAACCTTACAACAGACAAAGGCCTCATATCTAAAATATATCAACAGCTCAAAAAATTGAATCACTCCAAAACTAATCTCCAAAGTAACAACCATCCCATTAAAAAATGGGCCAAAGACTTAAAGAGAGTCTTCTCTGAAGAAGAAACAAAAATAGCCTATAGACACATGAAGAAATGCTTGACATCTCTGGTCATAAAAGAAATGCAAATCAAAACAAAGCTAAGATTCCACCTCACTTCCATTAGAATGGCCAGGATCAGGAAAACTAATAACAACAGATGCTGGAGGGGATGTGGCCAGGAGGGATCACTACTACACTGCTGGTGGGAGTGCAAACTCGTTCAACCACTATGGAAAGCAGTATGGCAGTGCCTCAAAAGACTAAACATAGAGCTCCCCTATAACCCAGCAATTCCACTACTTGGCATTTACCCAACAGTCCAGAAATAAGGGCATACTAAATCCACTAGCACAATGATGTTCATTGCAGCACTATTTACCATAGCAAAGATATGGAACCAACCCAGATGTCCCTCCATTGATGAGTGGATCCACAAGATGTGGTATTTGTACACAATCGAATTCTATGCTGCTGTCAGAAAGAACAACATTGCCCCATTTATTAGGAAATGGAAAGACTTAGAAAAAATCATATTAAGTGAAGTAAGCCAGACTCAAAGGAACTTAGGCTCAATGGTTTCCCTCATTTGTCATAATCAGTAGAAACCTTGGGCTCTACTAGCAGAGATTTGCAATAGAGCAAAACCTAGATACATAAGGCCATATAGTATGAAGCTAATTGAAAGGACCTCTAGGATATTGAAACAAAAGCCATATAATGAATGCTTGTTGTCCTTAATGTACTATATTTTCTCTCATCTCTTTTGCTGTCCCTTGGTTATCTCATATTGTTACAGTATCTCACTTTGTTATCTGATATATTGGATATATTTGTATTTGGTTATTTGAAATTGGATAGGGAAGAGGGGAAAACCAAATGGGGTGGGTGCACCGGAGGGTAATGGGGACCAAGACATGTGAAAGGGTATGAATGTATGTGAATTAATGCACCTTCTATCTGGCAAATATCATGTAACCCTTTTATTAATTACAATAAAAAATATTTTTTAAGAAAAGAATTACAGTGGTAGGTACAGTAGAAAAGAGACAAAAATAAAATGGATGAAATATTGGAAAAAAAATAAATATAAATTTGCTTAGAAAAAAAAGAAAAACACAAGGCTTTCTTGGAGAAGCAAAGAGATAAGTTTACAATTCTGAATAGGAATGTTACTGGCACATAGTACTAATGGAAAGCAAGCAGATTAGAAGTCTACCATCTCAAAAGAACTTGCATCACCAAGATATATGAACCCAATGTAAAAATATATCTCATTGCTCAATACAAACAACAATCACAGCCTGGAGGGTATCAACTCCAGCAGAGAAAGTGGGAATGAATTCACAATAGATTAAAACAGGGGAAGACATCATTCACAGAAGTGATAATAGTGCTTTTCTGTAGCTCAATGTAACTCAAAAGCCTATGTAATATATTCCATTTGAGAAGGAAAATGAAAATATAAATTTTTTCAGAAATAAGTAAGACTCTGAGAAAATAAATGAACCCAGTGAATAGACATTATCTTGTAAGCCACAATCCCGAAGACTTCTTTGCACTCTACCACTTGAATCACAGCACCATTTCTGGCTTTTTCTCTATATGTGGTATAAAGGAATTGAACCCCAGTCTTCCTGCATATTATGCAAGCATTCTACCACTCAGCCAACACCACCATGCCCCACAACCTCCCGACAAAGAGGTTGTAGAGTGGAAATGAAGTCAGGCAAGCTTCTCTTTTCACCTCTGATCTTAATGTAGACATGGGGATTCTAGAGAGAGTTTGGATTTGTGAGGAGAAACAACCAAGATGGAAGGAGTATGATGCTGAGAATATGTCCAATATCTCTTAGTCATACTGCTAGTCTTTGCAATACTATTTTCGGATACCCAACTGCACTTTCAGAGGTAGCCAGGAGAGACTGGACAAGAGAAAGCGGAGCTAGGATCCTGTGTATTGTTCCTAATTAAGAGAACCTCACTCCCATGAGCAAAGAGTCTGGACTTGATTACACAGAAGGATTTCACTGTTGCTGTGTTCATTCACCCCTCTACTGACTGGAACTTTTTACTACTGTAGAATGGTGTCATTTTTAGTTCCTAAGTCATCAAAACACAGGACTCACAATTAGGCCTGTGGAAAATATCAACAATGCACATGTACTAACTTAGAGCTGGGGACAGTACAAGAATTGAGAGTGCCTTTTAAAGTTTTGAACAACGTTTTCCAAGTATAATATATGTTCAACTAAGTGTGACTATTCAAAATAGTCAATTTTGACATATATGATATGTATACAGGATATATACACACAAGTAATCTGCCTTATATATGTATAGAGACATATATACACACACTCAGATGGATCCACAGCCACATTTAAGACATAGTGCAACATGACACCATTCTATGTGTTCTTTGGACATTTTTAGCTCTTTCTGCTGCCAATCTAGTGAGGTACTCGTTCTAGATTTCATAGCATTTTCTAGTATTTTAGATAAATTAGATCCAATAGTGGGCATTGTTTATGTCTAGATTCTTTCATTAAATATTATTGAGATTGTGTTGTGGAAGAGTTTAGTAATCCATTCCTGTTTGTTTGCCGAGTACTACTTCATTATATGGATATCTTATATTGATCTGTTACTAGAAATTTGAATGGCATCTTCAGTGTCATTAAGGCAGACTACATAAATGAGACCAAAATAATATATTATTTTAAACAAATATAAAAAGGATCAGTCTCAGAAATTAAAAACAGGAAATAAATTGAAAAGGCCAATAAGCTCCCCTCCCACACCTTTCTTAAGTAAGTTACAATATAAGCTTATCTTGCTTACTTTAAAATATTTGCTTTCTTTAAAATAAAAGGAGGGAGGACCGGGAGTTTGGCTTAGTGGTAGAGTGCTTGCCTAGCATGCAAGAAGACCCTGGTTCAATTCCTCGGTACCACATACATAGAAAAAATCCTGAAGTGGTGCTGAGGCTCAAGTGGTAGAGCTCTAGTCTTGAGAAAGTCCAAGGACAGTGCTCAGTCCCTGAGATCAAGCCGAGGACTGGCAAATATGTATGTGTATATGAGAGAGAGAGAGAGAGAGAGAGAGAGAGAGAGAGAGAGAGAGAGAGAGAGAGAGAGAGAGAGAGAGAGAGAGAGACCACTTAAACCTGTGTGTGTATGTGTGTGTGTGCATGTGTGTATGTGTGTGGTGTATGTAAGAGCTGATAATGAGATTTGAACACAGGGTGTCATGTATTAGCTGGGCTTCCTTGCTCAGCACTGACACTTTTTTTAATTTAAATAATATTTTATTGTGATTAATTGAAGGGTTACATTATATTCACCAAATAGAAGGTGCATAACTTCACAAACATTGATGCCTTTTCTCATGACATGGTTCCCATTTCTCTCCCATCCTCCCCCCGCTTATCTTGATTTCCCGCCTTCCCTATCCAATTTCAAATAACCAATTAAGCACATATAAAATATATCAGATAACAAGGTGAAAAATTGTAACAATATAAGATAACTAAAGGATGGCAAAAGAGATGAGCGATAACATAGTACATTAAGGACAACAGGCACTCATTATATGGCTTTTGTTTCCTTGTTAAATTTAGTGTCATATTATTTGGCCTAATGTCTCTAGATTGTGTTCTATTGTAAATCTCTACTAGGGGAGCCCAAGGTTTCTACTGATTATGACAAATGAGGGAGACTATTAGGCCTGTGTTCCTTTGAGTCTGGCTTACTTCACTTAATATGATTTTTTCTGTCTTTCCATTTCCTTACAAATGGGGTGATGTTCTTCTTTCTGACAGCAGCATAGAATTCCATTGTGTATAAATACCACATCTTGTTGATCCACTCATCAACATCTGGGTTGCTTCCATATCTTTGCTATGGTAAATAGTCAGCACTGACACTTTAACATTTGAGCTACTTCCAATACCTTAAATCTGTCTTATCCTTCAAAATGGTTAAAAAAAAAATCAGGGAACTCTTCATGAATTGGTAAAGACAATAAAATATGACAGGTAGGTCTGGCAAAAAAGAAGTCCTAAAGGTCACCTGCATCTCAGGGAGGCTGCATCCATCTTGCCCTCCAGAATCACTCTGTAAAGATGACAAATCGCAAAGACCCCAAGACCATTTTCTCAGCTCCAAAACTATAAAAGCCTAAGATGGAAGTGACCATTTTGCATTTTATCTACCACTTCTTATGTGGAGATCTGCAGAAATTTCTCTTTTCTACTTCTCTCTAATTTAAACTTCTTGTATTAAAATAAATGCTGGCCCAAACTATGACTTTCCAAGAATCACTCCTTTGTGTGAGACACCCTGAGATGCTTTTCTTAAGTGGACATCAAGGATCTGTGAGTTTGTGTGGCTACTAGGAAGCTGAAGAAATCCCTCGACTGTGCCACAGGGTCAGGAACAATGCATGAACTTACTTTGTGGACACTTTTTTTCATTTTTTTCCCTGGGTGAATTCCAGTAAATGGAATGATGGATCATACAGGGATCAAAATTTGAGAGAGGATCAGTTGACCCAGATACCTGCCAACATTTGGTACTGTCAATTTTGTTTTACAAAATTGTTTCTCAGTTTTTTTTCAAATTGACAAAGGACAAATTATATACATTAATGGTATATGATGTGATGTTTTCATGCATGTATATATTCTACTACACACACACACAAATATACTCATACAAATGATTACATCTAGTCTCATAAGTTTCTTTTTTATGGCTAAATAATATTTTGTTGTGTTCATACATGACCCCTTCTTTAGTCATCCACCAATGTTGCTATTGAATATGTATATCGATGTTTCTTATAAAATATTTGTTTAATCTCCTAATTGATATACTAATTTTGTTTTTCAGCTGTAAACATACTTATTTGACTAATATACTTTTTGTCAAATACATATTTTTTCCTTCCATAATATGGCTTTGCTAATTTTGACAACTTTTGACACATTTTTACAATAATTTTGCATTTTGTTCCCTAAGATATATTCACTAGCTTCCAAATCATTGGACCTTCTTATTTTAGTTTCAATGCTACACATTTTTCACTTCTGTCTAGAATTTTGAGGTAATATTCATGTAAGTAGTAACATAAAGATTCTAACGCCTTGTTCCGTACAGATAATCTAGTTGTTCCAGTGCCACTTGTGACAAGGAATATTCCCTGCCCATTGAAAGTTTGCTGCAATTCTGTTGAAGGAGAATGACTGGTCCAGCTCATTTCCATAATTTCCTTCACCCTGTACATCTAGTACAGGGTGTAGTCACTTTCATTCATACCACATTATCTTTATTGTAATAGCTTGACCAGAAAATTTGTCATAAACTTGTAAATGAAGCAATATATGTAATTTTGCCGGTTATTTTTCTCCTCCTAAAATTGCTTTCAGGAACTAGGCATTATGGCACACATCTATAAACCCAGAAACCTGAAGTCTTAACAGAAGAATGCCAAGTTCATAGCCTTCCACAAAGTAGTGAGCATTTTTATTCCAAGAAAATTGTTTTTATATATTGTGTTGTTTTTATTTCCATATTAATTTCTAAGCTTACCCATTTTATTTTTAAAGTGCCTAAAGTCTTATTGGAATTGCCGTAACTATCTCTGAGTAGAATTAACAATCTAATAGTATTGAGTCCTCAGATTCATCAACATAGTAAATCTCTCAAGTTATTTAGGTAGAAATCTTGCCTACTTTTAGGTAATCAACAATTTGCACACAACTCTATAGAGCTTTAGCTCAAAATTTTGAATGCATCAGTGTTTCAATATCTAGGCGTTGCATGTGTTTGTTCTGGTTAATTTTCAGGGGAGTAATTTTCAGAAGAGAATGTTTCCTCCCGACACTTGAAATGCAATTGTTGCTAACATATAGAAATACTACAGCTTATTTTGGCTCCAACAAAACAGAACCATTTAAGTTAGTAAGCCAGATTCCTGCTACCTTTTACAAGTTCCCTGTTACCCAAAGGTACATTTTTTGCCAATCCTAAGGGTCTTGGCTCTGTCCCTAGGCTTTCTCAAGGTTAGAGCTCTACCATTTGGGCCACAGCACCATTTTGGGTTTTTTTCTATGTATGTGGTACTGAGGAATCAAACCCAGGTCTTTGTGCATGCTAGGCAAGCACTCTACCACTAGGCTAAACTCCTGTCCCCTAAAGGTACATTTTTTATAGCTTGTATTTATAAAGCAGTAGTTATTTTTATAATCAAATGTTTGTTACCTATGTGCATTGGACATGCCAGTTGTGAATCATCCTGTCCCAGCCTCCCCAAATCATGATGATATGCTTCCTAAGAGAAACGTAAAAACCCTCAGTGCACTCAGAAGTCTTTGCACTGCAGATACTCCATGCTACAGGCTGCTGCTGAGGTTTGAAAAACAGTCTTTGTCTTACCAGCTTCTTTACATTCTTTCCTGAGCATCTCAGTAACATAGATGAATTTGTTTTGTCTCCACCTAAATAATGACATTGCTCATCTACGTAATCCTGCATTCCCAGTTGGTACTTCAGTGTTTTCTTTTTTTTCATATATTTTTTTCATATATTTTTATTGTAATTAATGGAAGGGTTACATTATATTCACCAGACAGAAGGTGCACTACTTCACATACATTGATACCCTTTCTCATGTTTTGGTCCCCATTTCCCTCCCCCCCCCACCTCTCATCTTGTTTTCCCCCCTTCCCTATCCTAATTCAAATAACCAAATATGCATTAATCCTATATATCAGATAACAAAGTGAAATACAGTAACAATATGAGATAACCAAGGGACAGCAAAAGAGATGAGAGAAAACATAGTACATTAAGGACAACAATCACTCATTACATGGATTTTGTTTTTATATCCTAGAGGTCTTTTCATTTAGCGTCATACTGTATGACCTTATGTATCTAGGTTTTGCTCTATTGCAAATCTCTGCTAGTAGAGCTCAAGGTTTCTACTGATTATGACAAATGAGGGAAACCATTGAGCCTAAGTTCCTTTGAGTCTGGCTTACTTCACTTAATATGACTTTTTCTAGGTCTTTCCATTTCCTTATAAATGGGGTGATGTTGTTCTTTCTGACAGCAGCATAGAATTCGATTGTGTACAAATACCACATCTTGTGGATCCACTCATCAATGGAGGGACATCTGGGTTGGTTCCATATCTTTACTATGGTAAATAGTGCTGCAATGAACATCATTGTGCTAGTGGATTTAGTATGCCCTTATTTCTGGACTGTTGGGTAAATGCTGGGTTATACGGGAGCTCTATGTTTAGTCTTTTGAGGCACTGCCATCCTGCTTTCCATAGTGGTTGAACGAGTTTGCACTCCCACCAACAGTGTAGTAGTGATCCCTCCTGGCCACATCCCCTCCAGCATCCATTGTCGTTAGATTTCTTGATCCTGGCCATTCTAACTGGAGTAAGGTGAAATCTTAGCTTTGTTTTGATTTGCATTTCTTTTATGACCAGAGATGTCAAGCATTTATTCATGTGTCTATAGGCTATTTTTGTTTCTTCTTCAGAGAAGACTCTCTTTAAGTTTTTGGCCCATCTTTTAATAAGATAGTTGTTACTTTGGAGATTAGTTTTGGAGTGATTCAATTTTTTGAGCTGTTGATATATTTTAGATATGAGGCCTTTGTCCATTGTATGCTTAGTGAAGATTTTCTCCCATTCTGTAGGCTTCCTAATTAATTTACTAGCTATGTCCTTTGCCCTACAGAAGCTCTGCAGTTTAATGCAGTCTCACTTATCTAGCCTTTCTGTGATTTGTTGTGATTCTTGGTCTTTATTGAGAATATTTCGACCTGTGCCAAGGAGGCCTAGTGTGTATCCTATTCCTTCTTGTAAAGTTTTCAGTGTGTCAGCTTTTACCTCGATGACTTTGATCCATTTGGAGTTAATTCTAGTGCAGAGTGACAGAGAAGGATCGAACTTTAGTTTTATTCAGGTGCTTAACCATTTCACTGCAGTGTTTTCTGAAGTAATAGTAGAAACCAATACACCTGCTATGCTATAGAGTAAATTAGGGGAAAATATTTTTATGAGTCAATAAAATCACATAATTAAGCAGCAAGTAATGAAAAAGGCAAAAAGATTAGAGATTGAAATCCTCTCATGTAAGTGGCTGGAGGCGGGGAGAGACTGGAAACAGGAAATAAATTAGCCTATGTCTGCAGATGATCAGCTCAGTTTCTGCATCTGTAAGGAAACATAACTGTCACGTTGAACAGTTATTATAAATCAATCAATAGGCATCTTATTTGCATTAATTCATTTAATTTTTTATGAGAAGGCTATATATCTATCTCACCTACCTTACTGTATCATTGAAGAAACTGGAATGCTGGTCTAGGTAAGTGAATAAGGGGTGGAGCTCAAATTTGAACCCAAGAGTCCTCATCATAGAGCTTGTGGTTTCAATCTCCAATAGTTGCTATATCGTCAACATAGCAAGAGCTTAAGTAAAAAGATATCCAATGTCTTCTTCAGCCCCAAAATTTCAGTGTTTTAGGTTTTATCTCTTTTTATTTTAAAAAATCATCTTCAATTAATTTGTACAAGTGAGTATTAACTTAGCAGGTCCATATGTAAAACCCATCTTCGTGAGAGTCCTGCCTTGCATTATTCTCTTCCACTTTCCACCAATCTCTTCCCTCATATCCCATCAATTTTCCCTGTTCAGTTTCTATGTGTTCATTCAGTGTTGCAATTGTATTTACCCACCACCCCTCTCTCTATTTATCTATAGGCCCTTCTTTTTTCATACTGTTTTGCTCAGTCAGGACAGCTTCAGCTTTTCTTTCTTTCTTTCTTTCTTTCTTTCTTTCTTTCTTTCTTTCTTCCTTCCTTCCTTTCTCTCTCTCTCTCTCTCTCTCTCTCTCTCTCTCTCTCTCTTTCTCTCTTTCTCTCTTTCTTTCTTTCTTTCTTTCTTTCTTTCTTTCTTTCTTTCTTTCTTTCTTTCTTTCTTTCTTTCTTTTGTCAGTCCTGGGCTTGAACTTAGGGTCTGAGCTCTGTGCTTGGACTTTCTCCAGGCTAGAGCTCTACCACTTGAGCCTCAAGACCTCTTCTGGCTTTTTTTCTATGTATATGGTACCAAGGAATCGAATCCCAGCCTTCCTGCATGCTAGGCAAGCGCTCTACCACTAGGCCAAACTCCTGGCCTGAGCTTCACTTTCTTTTTTTCCACATATATTTTTATTGTAATTAATAGAAGGGTTACATTATATTCACCAGATAGAAGGTGCATTACTTCACAAATATTGATACCCTCTCTCATGTCTTGTCCCCATTTCCCTCCCCCGACCCCTGCCCCTCATCTTGTTTTCTTCCCTTCCCTATCCTATTTCAAATAACCAAATAAGCGTATATACAATATAACAGGCAACAAGGTGAAATACTGTAACAATATGAGATAAGGAAGGGACAGCAAAAGGGATGAGAGACAACATAGTACATTAAGGACAACAATCACTCATTATATCGTTTTTGTTTCTATATCCTGGAGGACCTTTCTTTTAGCATCATACTATATGGTCTTATGTATCTAGGTTTTGTTCTATTGTAAATCTCTGCTAGGAGAGCCCAAGGTTTCTACCGATGATGACAAATTTATTGGGCCTATGTTCCTTTGAGTCTGGCTTACTTCATTTAATATGATTTTTTTCTAAGTCTTTCCACTTCCTTACAAATGGGGCAATGTCGTTCTTTCTGCCAGCAGCATAGAATTCCATTGTGTATAAATAACACATCTTGTTGAACATTGCTACCCTTTCCCATGTTGTTTCCTCCATTTTCCCTTCCTCCCAACCCTCTCCCCTTCTCCCATGCCAAGTTGTAAAATTTATTTTCAACATACTGTCTCATACTTCTCTGTTGCATTGGTTCATCCTTTGCTCTTTGTCTCAATGTTTTGTTGCCATACTGCTTTCCATAGTGGTTGAACGAGTTTGCACTCCCACCAACAGTGTAGTAGTGATCCCACCTGGCCTCATCCCCTCCAGCATCTGTTGTTATTAGATTTCTTGATCATGGCTTTTCTAACTGGAGTGAGATGGAATCTTACAATTGTTTTATTTTCAGGTTCACTTTTTTTAAGTTAGCATTGTTAAAGAAGTTTCATTATTAAATAAATCTCTCTTGAATAGATCCTACTTAAGTTGGCTTGAATATGCGTGAGTGTATACATATATACATATATATGTATACATGTATATGTATATGTAAGTATACAGTTATATATGAGTGTGTGTAAAATACATCCCTGTATGTATTATATGCTTACATATATATATAAATGTATATATATTTCAATTTTGGTCTAGCATCTACATATAAAACTTTCATTTGACTTTACTCCCTTCAAAGAAAGAGAATAAACTTCTTCTCTGGACAGCTAGAATATTCTGATTAGCTATTATCACTGGTTCATAGTGCTCTGCCAGCTACTCCCTGGTCTTGGGGTTCCTGGTCTTCTTCCCCCTTTGTGGGAGTCCTCTATTACACCTTTATGAGCAATGACTTTTAGACTCTATACTCCTGTGATCCTAGACTTGTTTCTATCTCTGGATTTTATTTCAGAAAATGCCCTAGGCACACCTCACCATCTTTCCCTAAAGACCTTGCCATGTACACAGCTAGACTGTGTTGATAACAAATTTTCATTGGTGACTGAAGGGTCAGTAATTCCATGACGACACACATGCCTCTCCCACTTAGTCAGTTCTCAAGTGTGTTTCCTTTGTTTAGTTTTCTTGTGTGTTGTTTAGTTTTTTGAGAGTAGGCCTCACTACATAGCTGAAGATGACCTGAAACTTACCCTTTGGCTCTGGCTGAACTCAAACTTACGATTCTCCTGCCTCAGCCTCTGAAATGCTGGGCTTACAGGCCTATATTGCAATAACTGATAGTTTCTTTCATTCGAGTCACTCAAAATGTTTCTAGTTTCTCAACCTTTTCCTCTTGCTTCCTCCCTGTTCTATTATTTTATCTAACCCATTCTTTCATTATTTCCTCCTCTACTACGTCTTTCTTATGAAACGGGCAATCCAGGTGAGAAAAGTATGCTTCCTTCTCAGTCCCAATTTAGTCATTACATTTTTTTAGTTCCTCTCTGACTCAAAGCTATCCATGAACTGTAAAAGAACAATCAAACAAACCAACAAATAGCAGCAGCATTTCTAGAAAGGTTGATGGAACTCACATCACTGACATCAAGATTCCAGTGATGTGATGGAACCACATTGTTTTACAACCAATGCAATTTTTCTTTAGGGTCTGAACTAAAATAACTAACCCACCGAATAAAAATAACTAAGATTTCCTTCTTTTCTTGAGCCAGTGTTTAGAGAGTTGTCCCAGCTAAAACAACATTGTGGCCCTTAGTGCTTCATGAAAATATTAATAAGCAGCAATATCTTCAGTCTGATCATTCTTGAGATAAAGAAAACATGCTTTAAATATGAACAGATGGATCTGTTCTTTTAAAAAGTGTAGAGTAAAGGTTTTCTTTGATTTAGGATGAATGGTTTATGTTCAAGTTTCTTTAGATGTGTAGCCAACGCTAGTATACCTATCTTCCATCTCTGAGAGAAAAAGATGAGCACATATATTGCAAAGTCCAAAATAAAATAAAACCTCATGAAATAATGAGTTTTCGTTGAGGCCTGGCCATTTGGGAAATGTCGATTTTAACTGTTAAAGAAAAAGGTTCTTTGATTCTATCAGAAAATATCAGGGTTTAATTAACATTCTTTCTCTATTTTTGTCTTAGATTCTAGAAAGTATAAATTTTTTTAAGAAACAAGCTAGCCTCATTTTTTCCAAACAATTTTGTTATTCACAACATTAATTCACTGCTGACTTTTCTTCAAATAGGTCAAATTTGTGCTATTACATTTAATGACTTTGCACTTAATGACATTTAACATGTAAATATTTTAACCCATCATCTCTCACTACAAAGCCAAAAATGACCTGGAGCTTACGCTGTAGCACAGGCTGACCTCAGATTTATGATGCTCCTGCCTCAGCCTCTGGAGTGCTGGGCTTACAGGCCTGCACTGCTATAACTGATAGTTTATTTCTTTTTATTTACGTGGGTTGATTGTTTTGTAGTGTTGTTTTGTTTGTTTCTGGGAGGCAGAATTGCCCAAACTTGAGATCTTTCTCCCTCATCTTCCCTGGTGCTGGAAAAATAGACATGAAGCTTCCAACCAGGCCAATAACCAAGCTCTTCAGGAAATGGGTGGCTACTTTTGCCCATAGCAAGCTGTTTGAAACTATCAACCCTTAACTGGAACCAGAGCAGATATCCAGTAGGCAATCTTCTGACATAAGACTGAGATTCCATCATGACAGAGAAGATGTGACATTTGTGTTTTTCAGTCTGATTCCTTTCACTTAACATGATGGTGTCCAGTTTTATTCATTCATTTACTTATTTGGAGACATTCAATACCACCCAACCGATTTTCAAGCTGCAATCAACTCATTTCAGGGTCCAAAATACTGGGATTACAGACATATACCTGAATACACAGATGCTTCAAAATGTGTGTCCATGTACTTGTGTCCAGGTTTGTGTGTGTGTGCGTGCGTGTGTGTGTGTGTGTGTGTGTGTGTCTGTGTGTCTGTGTGTGTCTGTGTGTCTGTGTGTAGGTGGGGGAAAGACAATGGCTCTGGAGCTTGATCTCAGGGCCTAGAGCTATTCTATCCAAGTTTTTACTCACAGCTGATATTCTACTAGTTCATTAGGAGTAAGAGTCTTGCAGATTTCTCTAGCTTCAAACTGTCATCCTCAGATCTCAGCCTCCTGAATAGCTAGCATTTTAAATGTGAGCCATTGATGTCCAGATTTATCCAAAATTTGTAAAGCGTTCAGGTATGTACAGTGTGTAGCCAGGTTTTGAAACCATTATTCTAATCACATAAACACACACACACACACACACACACACACACACACACACTTTTCTCCTACAATGTGCTATGAAACAAGGAATATATATAGATAGATACACACATATACATATATACATGTATACATATATGTGCATGTGTATATGTATCACATTGGGTTGAAATAACTTGTTTGTACATGAATCATTTTACTCTATGGAAAAAATTTGAGCACTATTCCATTTCTCAATCATTTTTTTTTACCTAACACCTATTTCAATGACTAGTATCAAGTACATAATAAATACAGTAATTTTTTATTGAATGAGTAAATGGATAACTGTATTGTCTGCTATATTTAAACTCTTACTTCTCTCATATCATATTCAATGTCATAACTAAGATTCTCATCCTTACCTGTACATTGAAAATCACCCAGGAATTGTGGTGAAAATAGCCTGAGAACACACATCAGAGCAGTTAATTCAGAATCCTTGTGGATGCTGCACAGGAAGTGTTCAAAGACACTTATGTGACTGGAATGAACAGTCAGGATTGACAATCATTGACTAACGTTTTAATCTTTTTTTCTAATTTTTTTTTCTCTAAGGTCCAACATTTTCAGAAAAAAAACTTTTCTGATACTTTCTGACATATAATCTTTCAATTTCTTAAATTCTGGTTTCTCTTTAAAGAGAAGTATATCATTTCAGACTTAAATATTTTTGTGTTTTATCTGTGTGTGTGTGTGTGTGTGTGTGTGTGTGTGTGAAGCTGATATTTAATAGCATCATTTATGTTTTCTATTGCTTTGTTATCTTTAGAGATGGGAACTGGGAAACTGGATTCATTCTGAATTCCAGTAGTCAGTGACTACTAAAAAGAGGTAGGTAGATATGGGGGGACAGGAGGGAGCGTGTCATGGGGCTTGAACTCTGGGCCTGGGCATTGTCCCTGAGCTCTTCAACTCCAAGCTACTGCCCTACCCCTGATCCAATGCCCCACTTCCTCTGTTTTAGTGATTCATCGGACATAAGAGTCTCATGTTCTTTTGTGCCCTGGCTGGTTTTGAACCACGATCTTCAGATCTCAGCCAACTGTGTAGCTAGGATTACAGGTGTGAGCCACCAAGCCTGACCACCTGAGGTAGGTAGATTTTCGCGCGTGCGTGTGCGTGCGCACACATAGGGAATTGGAGATAAAGTCTTACTGACTTTATTTTGTGGGCTGGGTTTTGAATCCTGATCCTCAATCCCAGATTTTTACTAGCTGGAATTATAGATGTGAGCCACTAACACCTAGCTAATATATCTTATTCTTAATCTAGAGCTAGCTAATATATCTTATTCTTAATCTAGAGCTGATGTACTATTTGGAAGACAGGAAGTCATTACATTGCATTTCGTTTTAAATTGGAGTGAACCTGAATTTGAGATGAACTTCACACGGCTAACTCTTTGAAAGTCATAAGTCAATGCATTAAGTGAGAATCAAGTTGATTTCAGTGATGGAATGATAAGATAAGGAAGTTGAAGTTTCAACTGTCTTTGCTGTTCTCTGCATTTCTCCCCTTACCTCCCAGTTTCCAAGGGGAAGCACAGATGGTGCAAGAGTTTGGGAGGCAACAATTAGCATTCACCTCAGACATGTGAATACCTGATTATTTTTGTGGCAGATCACAGAATGTCACAATGCTCATGAAGCATGCTGATGTCTGTATTACTCAGCATTCTACTGTGCTGAGTAGCATGAATTTGACAACCTAGCAGTTGAAAGAGGCCCATATCTTAGTGACAAGGCATAAGGCAACATATTACATACATACTTTAACTACATATTTTGTAAGACTATTATGTCTTGAAATTTACTCAAGCTTTTTTTTACAACTCCTTTTATGAAATATTTATTAAATAGGCATAATCTGCTGGGGCTGTAGGTCTGTAGGTGAGTGCTTTTCTATGACACTCAAAGCCCTGGGTTTGATCTCCAGCATCACAAAATGAGTAAATTAATTAGGTAATTAATTTAATAAATATAATCATTTAATTACTTATTAAATAAATGTAATTATCGCATGGAGGAAAGAAATTAATAAAACAGGGGTATGGAGCGTGGCCTAGTGGTAGAGTGCTTGCCTAGCATGCACGAAGCCCTGGATTTGATGCCTTGGTTCCATTATACATTGGAAAAGCTGGAAGTGGTGCTGTGGCTTAAGGGTAGAGTGGCCTTGAGAAAGCCCAGGCCCTGACTTCAAGCCCCAGGACTGGCAACAAAAAAAGCAATTAATAAAATGTAGACAGAAATGTGGAAAACTATTTGGGGGAATTGATTTCTAATCTATGGCAAGTTTTTGCTTTCAGAAGAAAACCATAGCTGGGTGTTGGATTGGATTCACTAGCAGCAAACCAACAAGGAACAAACCTCCTTTGACACCAAGAGGGGGAACTGTGCAAAGGTCTCCACCAGCAAAATACCCACCTCTAGGCAATGGAGCCTTTATCTTGTTACCTCTCTGCAGTGTGCCTTCAGGAGTCTTTTCTGCCACTCTCACTTAGCTTCTGGCTGCTAAATTTTGAGGCATTCTTTTCTCATATTAATTGTTGCTTAAAACTTAATGTAAAGGTGATGTACAGAGAAAAAATTATTGTAAAGGTGATGTACAGAGAAAAAAATTAATGTACAGAGGGGTTAAAGTTAATAAGTAAGGTTATCAGTACATTTCTTTTGGTATGTGTGGAGGGTGTCATTAGGCTTGAACTAGGCCTGGGCACTGTCCCTGAGCTCTTCAGCTCAAGGCTACTGCCCTACCTTTAAGCCAAGCCCCACTTCCTGTTTTCTAGAGGTTAATTAGAAATAGAGTCTCAGGTCCTTTTGTGCCCATGCTAGCTTTGAACCTTGATCCTCCAATCTCAGCCTCCTGAGTAGCTAGGATTACAGGTGTGAGCCACCACACCTAGCATACATTTCTTTTTGTTACCCTTTCCCTCATGCTTCACACTGTCCCCCCCCCCAGTTATAAAGTTTATTTCCAACATAGTATCTGGTGAGTATCACTATTTCTTTTGTTCACTCTTTGTTCCACAGTATCTGTGAGTCCCCTCCTTTCCCCAAATCAGATGAAGTTACATATAAGACAAAGGGTAACAAAATCAGAAACAGTAACCACAGAGAATAAAACAAAGGAACAAAAAAGAAAGAAAGAAATTAAAAAGAAATAACTGCAAAAAATTCACAAAAACACAAGGTGTATAAATGTTTGTGAAGTAATGCACCTTCTATCTGGTGAACATAACTGTAACCCTTCTAGTAATTACAATAAAATAAATAAATAAAACCATTTGTTTCCATTTCTTGGAGTTCCTATTGAAAAGCCTCATCTTATATAGTCATAGGCACACATTTATTGAGCTACTGTGATCTTTGTGTAGGATACTAACCATTATCTTTGAAGGAAAGGGCCTGACCTTCCAAGCTAGGACATTAAGATCTATTATACAAAAGATGAAACACTCTTCTGTGGCCTCTTTTCTAACTTAGAAATAAGTATCTAACAAGTAGTCAACACCTCAGCTAAGAAGATAGGCATATGTTCCTCCTCTGTACAAGACAGGGAAATATAGACAAAATGAATGTAGAACTTTGGTCCATTTGTTACAAATGCATGGATGAGCCTGAATACTTAAGGGGTTAAAACATCACAGTGTAAAACTGCACAATGCAAATGCAAGATCTGAATTAATTTGCACTCAAAAATTTAACTTTACTCAATGAAACCTATTATAAATTCTGTAAATTTTCATTGGGAATAAAAGCTTGTTTCATGCTTATTTCATTTTGCATTGCCATGTTTTGTTTTGGGGACAGACTTACCAAGAAGCACATGTTGGCCTCCAATCTGTGATCCTTCTACCTCCTAGAGTTTGAGGCGTTTTCTCTTAAGAGAGCCTTGGAGTTCTGCCTCAGCTTTCCACACAAGTAGGTAGCACTACAAGTACACGTGACTTCACTGGGTTAGAAAATAATTTTTCAAGGAAAATTTAATTAGCATTTCTCCCCTTCTTTCAACAGTATGGACCCCTGTTTACCACTATAAATATCCCTTATCCCTGCTACTCAATAACCCCTACTGCCCCAGTACTGAAGCTGGGGCTTAAATCCAGGGCATAGAACTCTTTCACTCAAGGTTGGTGCCCTACCATTTGAACTACACCTGCACTTTCAGCTTTTTGCTAGATGAGATGAGAGTCTTTACATTTGTCTTCCATTATTGGCTTCAAACAAGCCTTCTTAGATCTCATCCTCTAGAGCAGCTAGGAGCACAGAGGTGAACAACCAGTACCCAGCTCATAAATGTTGTTGAAGTTGCTTTAATCTTTATTGGTACAGATTCATGAAGGAGTTGATGAACATCTGCTTGGGAAAAAATTGCTAGGTACCAAATATTTATTTAAAAAAGGGAACGCCCACATAAACATACACAGGATACACAAACACACCCAAAAAGGGTTTTGGTTTATATTTTGAGCTTTAAATGGAGAAACAATTATACAGTAAAAAGCTCAATTTGGTGCTAGGTACATAGAAGTGATTGAAATGGATCTACAAATCTAAATGTCTGACAGTAAATTAAATATTTAGAATTCATTATTTTTGTAAACTTACCATTTGTATGTTACAAAGAAAATCAGAGAAACAAAGGTTTCTACTGACTCTTTTGCTTCCTGTTTCCTTAAAAGATTAATAATAGATGAGTTTGTTTATGACTGAACTAATTGAGCTACCATTTCTTGTTAGAATTATAGGAGTCAGTTGGCAAAAGTGACCAAAATGAATGAAAAAAATGCATTTTTTTCTCTCACATACAGAAGCTTAGATCTAAAATACATCAGGATGTGGTCAATTTCTTCAGGTCTCTGGGAATTCCTACACAGTGAGATCTAAGCAGGATATCGTTTAGGGCGAAACACAAAGGCCCACAATGCTTATGTGAGTCTGATCATATGAAATAATAGTTATTGAAATGAGCAACAGAAAATGTTTTTTTTTCCCTCTGTTGTTTTTGTTTTCCTTTCTTTTCATCTTGTTTGTTCACGGATCTGTCTTTAGGAAGGTAAGAAGGGACACAGAAATGGAGGGACAATGCAGCAGTGAAACTCACTAGACACTATGTTGAAAATATAGATCTTGAGGGTGGGGACAAGAGGGAAAAACTGGGAGAAAACAAGGCAAAGGGTGACATTGTCTAAAAGAAATATACTTATATCTAGATGCAATAAAAATATTAAAATAAATTTGGCATAAATGATTTGTACAAAAAGGCTTTATTGTAGTATTTTAAAAACTGTATAAAACACTGTGATTCAAAAAAAAGAAATATACTCATTACCTGACTGATGAAAACATAACCCCTCAGCATATCATGTGTGTAGTAACAATAAATATAGGTTTAAAAGATGAGAAAGGAAGATCCAACATTGTTAATATTTTTTACATTGCTCCTATGACATGTAGGCTTTGGCTAGTTTTCCCATTTATTAGAGGTGAAATAAATAAGACTCAGACTTCCCATGTTTCTTCCATCTTGAAACTGAATGGAAGTTAATCTTTACATTTATGATTTTCATTGCTGGTTTACAATAGGAAAATAAATGCAACATTCCTTAATTTCTCCCTTGAAACAAAAATAGTACAATTAGACTGACTAGTTTGCATTGTGAGTCAATTTGACTTTCAGATCCAAGCCACATAATTTTACTATATTATTAATATTGCTCACTTTTGAAATAGAAATGAAGAAACTTTTCATCAAGATTCCCAAGCAGTCTTGAAATGATTGGGAAATACCGGCTCCCTTAGCTCTCTCGTGAAGTAGTTAATTATTGTTGTGATACCTCCTAAATTAAAGTAGTGATGATTCCAATAGGTGAGAGCAGTGGCCATTGGTGCTAATGCCGAGAGTCCTTTCAGTCCCAACATTTAACACAAAATTAGCAGAATTTCTTCATAAAGTGGGTGCTACTGTCTTTAAAAAAATTATCTTTATGTAATTGTACAAAGGAGTTGCCATTGAACAAAGCAGTTTCTAGATACAACACATCATGAGCAATGTCATTTTTGACATTCTCACACATCCCTTCTCTAGCCACTCCTTTCTTCACTCTTCTTAATTTTTTAGGATATATATTAGATTCTTGACTGAATTCTCTCTTCTCCCCTTCTTCTCGTCATTGGTTTACTCCTTTCCCCTTGATCCACCCCATCTTTTTCAAGTAACACTTCCCAGTGTTTTATTTTGCTGAACTTTGACTTTGTCTCTTTAAGGAATTACATTATTTGAGATTTCCCTTGAATTTACCATATTTCAGTTAATACATTTGCATAACACCCATCTTTTTATTTATGTTTATAAACTAAATATAGTTTCCACCTATAAGGGAAATCATGTATCCTTTGTGTCTCTGAGCCTGAATTATTTGACTTAACATAATTTTTTTCACTTAACAAAATGTGTTTGGTTTGCTTGGCTGGTTTTCTTTTTGCTTTCTACTGTGTTGTTAGATCTTGACACTCTCCTTTAGTTCTTTTTCTCAAGCCTAGCCCTCTATCGCTTGAGCCACAGTTCCACTTTTGATTTTTTGCTAGTTAGTTCTATTTAATAGTCTCATGGACTTTCCTGCCTGGGCTGGCTTCAAATTTTGATCCTCAGATCTCAGCCTCCTGGGTAGTTAGGATTACAGGCATAATCCACTGATGCCTAGAGCCTAGTGGTTTTTAGTAGGTGTTGGTTCCTAACATCATAGTAGTTGTAAATGTTAATAAGCTTCCTACAAGGGAAGTCGAAGTGGAAAGTTTTATTTGTCAAACTTTTTATCACTACTTGGACAATTACCCCAGCTCCCTCAGGCATACACTCCCTGAATGTTTAGCCCTTAATGAATATAAATAGTAGTCAGCCAGTAATTTTCAAAACCATAAATAATTGCTCCTTTGAAGGCTGAACCTAATGGAAAAAATTTTTTAAAAAGAACTGATGTTGCGAAAAACAATACTTATTAACTAAGACCAAACCTAGGTTCAAAATCTTACTCACTTATACTACCCTAAGACATTATTAAACTGTTCAAGTAATTAAAAAATGGAGCCTCATTAATGTCACTTTTAGCAAGTATCTCTCTCACAGCTACATTGTTTATTCCTTATATAATTCCCTATGAGACAGACATACTATAATCCCTAAGAATAAAGCATTGTCTAGTGATGACCAAGAAATTCTGTCTGGACTGATTATTCTTTACTACTTTTTAAAAGTTAAGAACATTCCATTTCGAAGTTCATTTATGGGGCCAGGAGTTTGGCCTAGTGGTAGAGTATTTGCCTAGCATGCACAAAGACCCGGGTTTGATTCCTCAGTACCATATACATAGAAAAAAATATATGTAGCTCATTGAAAATCAGAAAAGGGAATAATGAAAATCTAGTCATATCTCCCTCTATTTATATGAATAAATCAATCTACTGGCTTAAACACTGTATACTAGGGATTAATGTTCAAAGAATTAATGTGTTCATTCGCTTAACAAACTATAGCAGGGATTAGTTTATAAAAGAATCAAAACAGATATTCAAATAATACACCAAGTCAGCATTTTATTGATTTGTTTTTTGTTTTTGTTTTTGTTTTTGTTTGTTTGGGGTTTTTTTGGTCATGGGGCTTTGATTCTGAGCCTGGGTGCTATTCCTGAGCTCTTCAGCTCAAGGTTACCTCTCTACCCCTTGGGCCTCAGTGCTTCTTTCAGTTTTCTAGTGGCACTGAGAGTCTCATGGACTTTAGTGCCCAGGCTGCCTTTGAACCTTGATCCTCAGATCTCAGCGTCCTGAGTAGCTAGGATTACAAGTGTGAGCCACCGTGCCCAGTGCTTTACTGATGTTCTTACCATTAGTAGAGACAACACATGTATCAACCAAATACAGAAAACATGAAAGCACAAAGCAGAAAATTGTTGTTGAATTTTTAGATTTGTCAATTTATTGAAGTTCATTTGCAGAAACATGTTTTTGTTATTTTCCTTATTTTTTATATTACAAAACTACATCTTACATAATGATTATGCTTTATAATGGGGTATGTAGACAAATGGAGATAGAGCAACATATATTAGAAAGAAGGAAGGAAGGAAGGAAGGAAGGAAGGAAGGAAGGAAGGAAGGAAGGAAGGAAGGACTCAGAAAATTAATACTGATCACTTGATTAAGTTAGCATTTGCCATTCTCAATTTTTAATACAGATCACAAAATATATGTCATACTTCAGGAAAAATGAGAAAAGTATATGCTTTTGAAACCTCTATGCTTTTTATAAGCAACAGGAATCAAGTTATGAATCTGTCTTTTAATGAAGTTGGGACTCATTTCCTCTAAACTGATGGACCATTTTTATCCTTTTCTTCCTTTGTTCTTGTGTTCTTTTTTGTTTCTTTCAGTGGCCTATTACAGAAAAGAGACTCCTTGATTCAAGAGAAAATAGAACAAAGATGAAGAAAAAACATGAGATAAGTTACACATTCTTCTGGTTAACTGTTCCTTAGCATAAATTGAACACTCTGACGTTATAATAGAGATCACATTTAATATGGAATTGAGCATTATCTGGGATGAAAACAGAGGAAATGTGAACACCAGCTAATAAAAGATCAAATTCTTGGGGTTACTATGTACTAACAAAAATTCATTGGCTGTAAAAATCCATTACACTGCAAAAGTTTAGAAACAATAATAGCAAAGGGACAAACAGATGGCATTTTATGTGTTCATCTATTTCTTCATTCATTCAGCTCCATTCCATATGGTACATTGTAGACATTCCAAATACAAGAGTAGAGTTTGGATTGTTGTACACATTTTGGTTGGTCTGTTTTTTGGTCTATGGATGTTAGTGTTCCTGTGTCTTTCAGATCATTGTACTGTACTCCAACTTCTCCCGGAAACAAAAGAAGTGTAAGGGTGCAACTGACATTGCAAAATGAATAGAGAATGAATAGGGATTATAGTTCCATGTTGACTCTCCTACAAGTATAATTAAGAATGGGTACATAACTATAAAAATAAGAAACTTTTAAACTTAAATACAAATACATCCAAGGGAATACTTTGAGGAACAGTAATCCCTGTAGTTCACTAAACAGTTAATAAAATGCTATTCAAAATTCCCTAAGAGGTCAGAAAATGTAAACATGATACAATCACTAGATAATAGCCGGAAGTTATTACCTTAAAGGGACAAGTATTTATACTACATAATAACCAATTATTTTAATGGCTCTTTAAATTTTAATGCAAACCACTAATAAGTTTTAGAAACTTCTACCTTTATGCTTGCTACTCAGTAAGGTTATGTCCAACCTAGCAAGAGTTTATTGATACTAATTCTATTTGTGTTTTATATGGACAGAATTAGAGCTGCACACATTAACCTAATGCTTGAACTCAGATCCTGGAGCTCTTATTTGGCTTCTTTGTTCTTATGGTGAATGGGGAGGGGGACCGGGGGGGGGGAGGATTCTCTATCCCCTTGAGTCACAATTCTATTTATGACTGTTTACTACTTAATTAGAGATAAGAGTCTCTGTGCTTTGTGCTCTGTGCTCTGGTTGGCTTTCATCTTGATCCTCAGATCTCAGCCTCCTGAATTGCTAGTATTATGGATATGAGCCATCAGTGTTCATCCTGAAAGCATCTGCCTTGAAGGAACTTTGTAATTCTAAAGATGTGGTTTTTTTAGGTTGATTAGGTTATTGAATAGGTGTACAAAAATAGAACTCTTTTCACCTATATAAATTTTAAGGTTATCTGAGCTGCCTACTATGCGTAGCAATTAGTAGGCTGAGGAAGTTTGATCATAGGGTTGAAGCTAGCGTGGACTATCCAGTCAGACTCTGTCTCATAAGGAAAACCAAAACAAATGAAAATGACTTCCTAGGTTGCTTCTTGGCAATGTAATGATAAATAAAATTATTATTGAACTACTAATCTAACCACTAGTAGAGCCCATTTCTAGACATATTTCTACATTAAAAGGAAATATGAAAATGTATATAATTCTTTCAAAATCATGAGAAGAGTAATCTTTGATTTTGACATTTTGCTATTGCTTAGACACTTTTTCCACTAGTAGATATGCAGAACTGAGCTATGCACACACATCTTATTATCTTCGCTACTAGCTGGCCTATGGAAACCTTAAGAAAACTATAAGCTGTCCATTGATAAGGTTTTGCTCAGGTGGGCATAGATGACTAATAACAACGGCTCACCAGCTTGCTTAGCTGGCTTTGGGCTGCTCTTTGCCCTCAGGTACCCGGCACACCTAGATACTCCATTGGAAAGCATTTTATTGCATTGTCCTAACAAGCTGTTCTGAATCGGAAGTAAATCAAAGCAGGTAACACCATCAGTATTTGTCATCGAAGGATGAGTCACTGGCTAGACCTGGAGACTCCCTGTGCTCTATCTCCCATTTTTTTAAGGCCTGGAAAGGGTGAACATTTGGCACAAATAAGATTTGATTCAACTTTACCCAGTGAATATTATCTCTGCTCTGTTACTCTGTGCCAGATATTGTGCAAGATAAAACAGTAATCACATTCAAATGTATGGTGGAGGCATATATAATTTAGAAGAGTCAGATGAGGGAAAAAATGAAAATATTAAGATGAGGATAAAATAACATATGTGATATGGAGCATGTGAAGATTCTTAATCTGGCTTTGTACAATCAAAAAAATAGTCAAGAGGAGGCAAAACCTAAACTGAGAATATAGAGTAAATAGAAATTTCAGTAGCACAATTCACCACTGTCCTATGATGCTAAGTCTCATAGTCAATTCCAAGTCCTCACTTTACTTAAGTGATTAAGAGTTTTCCATTGTTACTTACATTCATATTTGTGTTAAGCTTTCTATTCTGGGTCACAAGAAAAATCATACTTTCCTGTCGTATTTGTCAGTCAGTCTTTTGTTCCTCAGTTATTTTGAGGAATATTGGAGAACATCTGGGCCCAATGCTCTTTTCTTTCAACTATATGTCCCATAATTGCACAATCCATTCCGTGGCTTTGTATTCTATTCATGTGCTGATTTCCAAATCACTATCTCTACCTAAAATTTCTCTCCTGAGTCTAAAATTGTCTTCATTTTTACTAGTACACATCGTAAACTTATTACAGTTGTCAAGAAACTTAGTGTGTATATGTGCATCTATTGATAGTGAGCCCTAAACTTAGAACTTTGCATTCATACTTAGCTTTTTTTATTCATGGCCTAAAGCTTGAGCCATGCTTCTAGTTCTTGACACTAAGCTACTAACACTGATTCTTTCCCATTCACCTAATCAAACCCCATACTTAATGTTAGTCAAGACTAAAACCTGTATTTAGTGCTTCTCTTCATTTGTCATTTCACATGAATCCACTTATCAATTACATGTATTCTTTCTTAAAAAATATATATCCAACATGTGATTCTTATGAACATAACTGGCAGTTCATGTATCTGCAGTATTTTAATATTTTTATCATTTATATGTTCACTTAAGGCTTTTTGTTAGTTAAGTGGAAGTAAGAGTTTCTTAGATTTGTTTTCTGGGGTGGATTTGAAACTTCAAGGTTTTTTTTCTGAGAATCAGTCTCCAGTCTCAGCCTTGTGAGTAATATGAGCTAAGTGGCATGAGCTACTAGCTCCAGGTTTACTCCTGGAATTTTTTTTTGACAAAACCAAAAGATTGACTTGGATATGGATAGATATGTGTTTGAACTTGTGGTTGAGACTACCAGGGCACACTTACTACTTCTGACTACTCCCTATGATGCAGTCACTGAAAAAATAAGTACGCACAATGACCAATTGATAGGATAGAGACAGTGGACATACTTTTGAAAATGCTGTGTTTGGATTGCCTCTAAGACAGTGAAACAAACATTGGCCAAACTGGTTCCAAGCTCAGAAGTGAGATCTTTGTTGTACATTTAGTAACTAAAACTGTGAAACTTGAAATACTGAGAGTAATCTAGTAAAGATGTAGCTGTGAACCCAATGAAAAGATAACACAGACAGCCTTCTTGACTGTGAGTTCTACGTTCATAGATTCAACTGACAATACATGAGAATCTTAAAAATATGGGACTTGAACACCAGACTCCAGAATTCATGTTCCCAGTCACGGTTTATCATCCTTCCTCTTAACTAATAAGAGACTATCAAAACTTCAGTTATCACTTCTTTATTCAACTGATTCAAATTGGATTACTTTTCCTTTTTTATTTTATTATCGGGGTAATGTATAGAGGAGTTACAGTTACTTTCATCAGGTAGTGAGTGCATTACTTCTCGAACATTGACACCTCTCCTCATGCTTTTGTCCCCCTTTATGATCACTTCTTCATTCAACTGATTTGAATTGAATTACTTTTCTTGAGTAGAATGTCACATAATACTTGGGGGGAAAATTCTAAGTCTGTTAAACAAGAAAAGGTAGATGAAGTTATTATAGAAACCTAGGGAAGACTTCAAAATAAAGGGACTGACATAAAATTTTAAATATTATTGTAAAGTTAAATTAGATAAAGGTTGCCAGTGGCTCATGCATCTAATCCAGGATATTCAGGATCTAGGTTTGAAGCCAGCCCAGAAAAATAGATTCATGAGATTCTTACGAAAAAAGAAAAAGAAAAAGAAAAAAGTGGAGATGTGGCTCAGGTTGTAGAACACTACCTTTGAATCAAAGAAGAGCCTTAGAGCAACCACACAAAGCCCTAAATGCGAGTTCCAGAAACACAACAAAGAAAATGAGTACTATTTGGGTTAAATGAAAATAATCACCCACTATGTTTTTTTATTAGAAATTTAACTACAGTTTAGGTTTAGGTTGAACCAAAGTATTGAGTGTGATGTAGATAGAGAACAAAAAAAAGACTTAAAAAGAGTCTTCTCTGAAGAAAAAATAAGAATGGCCTATAGACACATGAAGAAATAAATGCTCGACATTTCTGGTCATAAAAGAAATGCAAATCAAAATCAAAACATCTCTAAGATTCCCCCTCACTCCAGTTAGAATGGCCAAGATCAAGAAATCTAATAACAATAGATGCTGGAGAGGATGTGGTCAGGAGGGATCACTACTACACTGTTGGTGGGAGTGCAAACTCTTTAAAACACTATGGAAAGCAGTATGGCAGTTCCACAAAAGACTAAACATAGATCTCCCCTATGACCCAGCAATTCCACTACTTGGCATTTACCCAACCATCCAGAAAGAAGGACATACTAAATCCACTAGCACAATGATGTTTATTGCAGCACTATTTACCATAGCAAAGATATGGAACCAACCCAGTTGCCCCTCAGTTGATGAGTGGATCAACAAAATGTGGTATTTATATACAATGGAATTCTATGCTGCCATCAGAAAGAACGCCCCATTTATAAGGAAATGGAAGACTTAGAAAAAATCATATTAAGTGAAGTAAGCCAGACTCAAAGGAACATAGACTCAATGGTTTCCCTCATTTGTCGTAATCAGTACAAACCTTGGGCTCTCCTAACAGAGATTTAAAATGGAACAAAACCTAGATACATACAGCCACACAGGATGACACTAAATGAAAGGACCTCCAGGATATAGAAACAAAAGCCATATAATGAGTGATTGTTGTCCTTAATGTACTATGTTATCTCTCATCTCTTTTGCTGTTCCTTGGTTATCTCATATTATTACAGTATTTCACCTGGTTATCTGATATATATGCGTGTTGTCCGATAAGGAAGGAGGGAAAACAGATGAGGGGCGGGGGTAGGGGTGAGAAAGGGTAACAATGTTTGTGAAGTAATGCACCTTCTATCTGGTGAATATAATGTAACCCTTCTATTAATTACAATAAAAATATATGAGAAAAAAAGAAGGGAAGAAATGCCAAAGATAAATCACACTGTGGCTTTGAAAGAAATTGTATTACTTTAGCTGAAACGTTAATGGGTATACTTAAGTGTTGGTGGAAGGACTAAAAGAAAAACAGTGAACAGGTTTAGAAAAGTGTATAATATGGAAATGAGGAAGGTGGACTGGCTCCTAACTAAGAACTACCCCTAATCTATTTGGGAGATTCAAGGCAGCAAGATGTACCTTACATTTAGTCCAAAAGGTTATTTATTTATGTGTTATTTACTGTTGGAAATATAAGGAGTTTAAACTATGCGATCTAGGGAAACAGTACGCCAAGCTAGGTGGTACAAAAGCAAATGTGGTTAGAATTTGTCAGTTTTCCACGTTGATTGCCTTTTATACAATTACTTAAAGATAATTTAAAAATTTTTAATGTCTACTTCCTAGGATTTGGTGAGTGAAGAACCTATTGAAATGACAATTGGATGATTAAGGAAAAGAGGGATCATGACAAGGCAGAATTTTGAAAAGATCTTGTTATGTATAAAGTTGCCATCCCACAGTTTTAACTATACATGTGGGATGCAATGTACATGCACTAACCCGTGAGTAAATGTTTGTTGCACAAAGATCAGATTAAAGATACAAGAGTTCCACTGTACAGATGCCTCTGTTTAGTTAGAATTGTACTAGAGTTTTTCTGCTCCTAGGGAGAAGTCCTAACCACGGACTGACCACTAATTACCCCAGAGGGAGAGTGGCTGGCTGGAGGAGGTTCTAAGGAAGATAGAACTCATTGATGCCTCTAAGGACATGACTAGCAGATATCCAGCTCAGCATTTTTCTCATATAGTTAACCTGCCTTAACTTCCCTTTGAGGGACAGATGCCCAAAATTCCATTGTAGGGCACAGAAAGGGGTGAAGTTTTGTTTTAAAAGATTGATATCCTGACAGCCTACTAATACTTCTCACAACCATGTCCACAGCCATCGTGTTATTTAACTTGGATGAATGTGTCAGCTCAGAGCTCAGATGGCTCTGCGGAAACAATCGATTTGTAACTTGATATACACCCATGATTGTAATTTCAGTTACCTAAGGATTGGGAGATTCACAACTCCAGGCTATCTCAGAAAAAAAAATAATCTCAAGCAATGATTGGGCATAGTGGTGCACCATTGTAGGTCAGATAGAGAAGATTCATGGGTAGAAGAATCACAGACAAAGGCCAGCTCTGGAAAAAAATACAATCATATCTGAGAAATAAAGAAAAAGCAGACTAGAGAGCCGGTCTCAAGCTTGTGCCTGGAGTTCAAACAGAGAGAGAGAGAGAGAGAGAGAGAGAGAGAGAGGGGGGGGGGGGAGGGAGAGGTTTCCAGTTTTGACCACATGTTCCTAAATGGATTTGAATCCTCTCTGAAGTAGAATTGCTTTGTCTCATCTTCTCATGCAGGGCTGAGGGAACAAAAGATGAATAGTATCAAGTGAAGGTCCACAATGATACTGCTGATCCACTAATAAGACTCAATTCTGGAATTTCCACATAAAGGTGAAATTTTTATGAGTCTATTTCCCGTGTGCATGCAAGAAATAAATTCCTGCTAGCTAGTAGGCATAGCATTTATAGTTTAATGAGATTCACATTATAGATACACACACAAAGAAAGAAAGAAAACTGGAGTGTCAGAATTGGAAAAGGAATTCTGCAATGACAGATCACCTAGGTGCAGCACATTTTTTTCTGAATCATCTCAGGTGCCCATCTGAATCGTAACTGACCAAGAGTTAAATTATGCTAAGGTAGAACTAGTACTCTCCACTAACTAGAATAGGTGGGAGTGGTGATAAGTGAGGCATGAAAGTGAAATGTCTCCCTATTTGAAACTAATCGTAGTTCATAGAACATCACTGGGCAATTAATGGAAGCAGGCCCTATCATGTCTTCTATTTACTTTTAGTCTAACAGTTGGAGATGCGGCTTCTTATTGTTTGGTTTGACAGATATACCACTTCCAATTCTAAAGTCTAGGAAGTGGAAAGAACATTTACTCCTTCACCTGTTTATTAACTCATGCCCCACTGATCCAAGAGTTGTTTACTAAAGTTAACTTTACATCAGGAATCAGACAATCCATTCTAACCTGTCACACACCCTCTGTGAATGGTTTTACCTAGACAGTGGTCGTCTGATCATTTCTACATCAAAGATTCATTTCTCTTACTTTTTATACTCAGCACAAAATCCCCAATTTGCTGTTTTTGCTCATTTTTATAAAAATTTAGTTGAAGGGAGTTAATAAGGGGCACTCCTAAAAGTGTATAATAATTGTATAATTAACTGAAGATAATTACATTCCTGTTTCAAAAACAAATTCAGCCAGGTGCTGATGGCTCAGGTCTCTAATCCTAGCTACTCTGGAGGCTGATGTTTGAAGATGACAATTCAAAGCCAGCCCAGGCAGGAAAATCCATTAGAAATATCTTGGTTTTTAAGTGAATTATTTGAGTTCTTTGAAAATTCAAATCACCATTCATGCTTTCTCTGGTTACTAGTAACTACAGCTACGAACAAAGATTCAATTAGACATTGTGATAATATTCCTCCTCCCTGTCTTCTCATTTTAATTGAAAAATGTAAGTTTTCTGTATTATTTCATCTTTTATCTTCATTTATTTATGTAAACAATATTACTAAGTATCAAATATGTGAAAGGCTATAAGATGGAAAGATTTGCTTTCAAGAAGCTTATAATTTTGCAGAGGTAATGAAATGTGAGCCTACATTACCACAAAACCCAAACAGAATATATGAGAAGTCAGTAATGATATTTCACACTTGACAAGAGCTAAGGCGAGTGAAGCAGACAGAGAAAGCTTTTAAGAAAGAATTGTTTAAGCCAAGAACCTCTGGTTGATGCCTATAACTGTATTCGGGAGGCTGAGATCTGAGAATCAAGATTCAAAGCCAGCCCAGTCAAGAAAGTCAATGATATTTTAATCTCCAGTTTACCTGCGAAATACTGGGGGTTAACCTGCAGCTCAAGTGGTAGAGCACCAGCCTGAGTGCACACACACACACACAAAACTCTTGGACAGCACCCAGGCACTGAGTTTAAGCCCTAGTTCTCACCTAAGGCAAAATATGTAAAGGTGCTTCTGGAGCTACCAGAACTGAATGCTTGCACAAATGGATGATTGAACAGGACAGGCTGAGGGGAAAGCATATTGCAAAAAGATGAAGTATTTCAGACTAGCAGAAATACTTTATTGAGGCAGATTTGGAAGGCAAACTTAAGTCAAGCATTGACAATCTGAATTCTAAATAATAGAATGTTGAGTCTAAGCAATAAGCGATAACTCTCAAAGAAGAGAAAAATACTCTCTCACATGTCTCACAAAAAATATAGATTTCAAGGGAAATTATAGATCTATGGAAATAAGAGAAAAACAGCGTTTCTAATTACTAATTATACAATAGCCATTTCTCTCCATTCCCTACCAGCCAGTTTTACACCCTGCAAACAGATACTAAGGGGCCATTACTGGCCACCCAAGACAAACAACTTAAGGTGTGGCTGGAAAGGCTATCAGAGGTCTCCTTCTTCTCTTGCCAGAAATACATTCATTCCAAAATTCTTCCAAATCACTGCATTAGCTACATGACAAGACTTTTCTCAGTGATTCATATATGAGTCATAGCAGCTTATATCATGATCAAGGTATTTCATGTTGCAAATAATTTAATATTTCTATCAATAAATGATAGTACATACAAGATTAGATCCATGCCATTGAAAATGCAACCACTGGAAATGATGGCAAGCTATACAAATGGACTTGGTGTGAAAAGTAACAAATACTGATAATAACCAATTATTCAGTGTTAGTAGATGTGAATGTTTTACACATAGCTTCTAAATCCTCAACCAAATTTATTTTAAACAAAGAAACTGCAGCACAGAAACACAAATTTTCCTAAAATCACACACAAACAAATGACGGAGCTCAAGCATATAGCTTCTCTAAAGTCCAACCTTTTAACTAATACCTGTTTGTTTGCTTGCTTGTTTTTGCCAGACCTTTTGCTTGAACTCAGAGGTTGGGCACTTTCCCTGGACTTCTTTTGATCAAGAGTAGCACTCTACCACTTAAGTCACAGCACCACTTTCAGCTTTTTCTGTTTATGAAGTACTAAGGAATTGAACCAGGGCTTCATGCATGCTAGACAAACACTCTACCATTAAGCCATATTCCCAGCCCACTACCTGTTTTACACATTTATACAACTGAGAGTCCATTTGTTTATACCAATCTGACTAGCCACCATGAGATATCACTATAAGAGCATTAAATGCTATGCAATCAAATGTTTCACTACCATGGTGCCATGAATTATTACTGCCTTGAGTAGAAAATAGCAAAAAGAGACTTTTTCCATTTAGAATGTTTTTGGATAAAGATGCAGATAATCATAGCATATGGTTTTTAAATGGTTCTGTGGTGAAGAAACTATTTTCTTTCTCTATACTTATTGTACTTTTCTCTTAGACGATATTTTCTCCTTTGTTTTCTGCCCCATTGGTTGAAATGAAGCAGTTACCATAATTTCCCTCTTATAACAAGGGTCATTTTTTGCTACCTAAACTAATTTCACTTTAATAATTAACATGTTTAGAGCTATGTAATAGACAAAAATGCCACAAGCATCTATAAAGTTAAAATGGAGAATTGTTCCTTCCCCTAGCTGATTCCAGCTTGTAAGTCTGCAGAACCCAGGGTAAAGAATGGAGAGAAGGAGGCTGGTCTTCCATTTTATTTCTCCACCTAGTGCTTTAATTATATTTGTGTTATTAACGTCTAACTTAAGTGCATTTTCCTTCTGTAACCTGGACTATTACACAGTGGATAAAAAAAAATCAAGACAATGTCTGCCATTGCTTTTCTCCCTTATTTTTTTAAAATTTATATTATCATAGTCTCCCCATTCTCATACCCTTCATTAAAATAAGAATTTTGTGGTTGATTTCCAAACTCTAGTAATATTCTCTTCAGTTATTCATCTAGTTAGTATTTGCAGCATACAGGTTTCATCATATTACTTTCTAATCTAAAGTACTTACCACAACATCTTTCCACTAGTTCTATTTTCTAAACAATGGATCATGACTAAATCTGCTATGCTTAGGTTAAGGAAATGACATCATTGCTAAATCTCTAAACCACAACAATCCCTACTGTAATCCTCATATTTTACCCCAAATTTTGAATCTTCACCAATTCTATTCTAGTGAACTCCCAGCAAGCCCAGGCTACTCAGGTCTATCCAATAATTTCTCTTGGGCTGTACTCTTGAAAAAGTAACTCATTTTCAATTTGAACAGGAAAAGTTAGGGCCTCACTCACAGTCATCCAAAAGTGGTAAAAAATAAAAAGATAAATCAAAGTAAAAGCACCAGAGAAAGGTTGGTCAGATCTCTTAATAATCCCCACCAACCTACCAAAGGTGTGTTTTCTTGCACTCTTAGAGGTTGGGGTACTTATTAACACTACCAAAACATTCCCTGAGTTGTCTACCCAAACAAATTCATAGTCCTCCTTGTGCTCATGGAAAACCATGTTCATCCAAGCATCAACTGCTTTTCATTCAGTCACATAAATAGAGAGTGAGGAAGGAAATTAAAAGGCTTCATAAATCTAACACACTGAGCAGTAACTAAGGGGTTACGAATGAATTCACTGAACTGTGCTAGACTCTATGGAGAGCACATATAGTAGAATTCTTTCAAAAAACAAAGTCGAAGCACAATGAAATAAGTACAAGGAAATGGTGACTTGCAAGTGGGGAGGATGGGACAAAGGGAGTGAGGTAGAAGACTGGATAGAGAAGAAGGGGAGAATGCAGACAAGAATTGATTATCTATAACAGGCTTAAAAAATTAATAATAGGGGCCAGGAGTTTTGCCTAGTGGTAAAGTGCTTGCCTAGCATGCAGGAAGGCCCGGGTTTGATTCCTCAGTAGCACATACTTAGAAAAAAGCCAAAAGTGATGCTGAGGCTCAGGTGGTAGAGCTCTAGCCTTGAGAAAGCCCAAGAACAGTGCTCAGGCCCTGAGCTCAAGACCAGGACTGGCAAAAAATAATAATAAACACTTGATTAGAATTGAGAGATGTAAGACAAGGAGTGAGTGGAAATGGAGTAAGAATGTTAAAGTGGTGACCCAGTTCAAGATGTATTGTACACATGAACTGCCTTGTTCAGTGACAAACATTTAATAGATAATGTAAAAATTAAGCTAAATAAGGGAGAAGTGAATTGGGAGGGAGCGAAATGTTGAAAGGGTGACATTGATCAAGATGCACCGTTTCAAGATGCACTGTTTTGAATGGCAACTCTTTTGTATAACTACATAAAGTTATTGAAATATTTTAAAAATATAGGTTTGGAGTTTGGCCTACTGGTAGAGTGCTTGCATAGCATGCACGAAGGCCTGGGTTCAATTCCTAAGTACATATACATAGAAAACATCCAGAAGTGGTGCTGAGGCTCAAGTGGTAGAGCTCTAGCCTTGAGAAAGTCCAAGGACAGTGCTCAGGCCCTGAGCTCAGGCCCAGGACTGGACAAAAAAAAAAAAAATATATATATATATATATAAACATCTAGGGAAAATTTTGATTCATTCCTTCAATAAAAATTTCAGATAAAATTTATTTTTTGCATTAGGTATAAAGAAAGAATATGCCTTGTGGATTGTCTTTGCTTGGACACTACTGTTTATTTCATTCAGGGCCTTGTGCTTGCTAGGCAGGTTCTATTACTTGAACCATATCCTGGCCCATTTTTACTTTAGTTATTGTTTGTTTTTGTTATTTTTTCAGAGTCACTTTTTTATTGGTTCAATCCTCCTACTTATTATTTCCATATAGCTGGTATTACAGGTATGGGTTATAGTACTAGGTATAGGACATGTTGAATAAGTATTTGGAAAGAGAAAAGTATCAAAGAAAAATCTAGCAATAGTATTATTTTTGTTTCAATCATCAGTTTACGCATTCATTAATTCATTGTGTACTCTAAGTGCTTATTATATACTATAAAATATTTGGAATGAGAAAGGAACAGTCAGCAAGTTATGGAAATTGTGCTTAAATGGTTGATAGCCAAATATATTGGTAAGTAGGGTGATAAGGATGAAACAAACATCAAAGGACATGTGACAGCTCAAAAGCAAAAGGAGATAAAAGCCTGGAATAACAATTCAGTTGAATTTTTAACGAGTGAATGGGTTTGAATTTGTTAGAGATGGAGAGAACTGACAATAGATAAGGTCAAATACATGTTTCATAGATGTATCATAGACCAAAGAATAAACTGGAAATTTACATTTGACTTCAGTAAAGCTTTTATTACACAATTATTTTTTAACATCAGGGAAACGTTAAGAGAGAAAGTCCCTCCTGTGCCTGGCTAGTGTCCCAAGAAAATACGGTTTAAGACCGAGTAAAAACTCACAGGAAGAGACAAAGAAAAATGACATTAAAATTTTAAACTAGGATCAGAAATATGTTGGTTTTTGCAATGATTTCTTAAGGGCTTTAAAAAAGTTCCCTTAGATTCAATCCACTTAGTAAATATTAAATAAATATCCTTCTATAAGTACAAGCTTATAAATGATCAAGATTCCTGCATTCATATAGCTTAGAAAAGTCACTCAAGATATAAGAAAACATGGGGATGGAGGGAGGGAAATGGGGACCAAAGCATGAGAAGGTGTATCGATGTTTGTGAAGTAATGCACCTTCTATCTGGTGAATATAATGTAACCCTTCTATTAATTACAATAAAAATGTTATAAAAAAGATATAAGAAAACAGCAAGACACTAGATGGCTCACGCCTGTACTCCTAGCTACTCAGTGGACAGAGATCTGAGAACTGAGTTCAGAGCCAACCAGGAAGAAAATTCCCCCAGACTCTTATCTCCAAAAAAAAACAACAAAAAGCCTGAAGTGGATCTGTGGCTCAGATGGTAGAAATATAGCCTTGGGTAAAAAAGAGAGAGAGAGAGGAAGGAAGGGAGGAGGGAAGGAGGGAGGGAGGAAAGAAAGAAAGAAGAAAGGAAGGAGGGAGGGAAGGAAGGAAGGAAGGAAGGAGGGAAGGAAGGAAGGAAGGAAGGAAGGAAGGAAGGAAGGAAGGAAGGAAGGAAGGAAGGAAGGAAAAAAAAAAAACCCACAGTGACAGTGCCCCAGCCTTGAGTTTAAGCCACCAGATGACAATAAATAAATAACAAAGCTAAGCTGTTGCGTAGGAACTTGAAGCCATAGCAAGTAAGTGAAATATAACTCAGTGCTTCATCTGCTGTAACACTGAGAAGAATTCCAGCTGTTATACAGAAGGAAGACTGTGGAAAACTCACTAAAAATCATTTGATTCCACAATCTGAACATTATTTGTCTTCATCATTTATAATGTAGGAACTGCTAGCCTGTAAGTAGTAATAAGTTTTTCACAGAGATTAAAAAAGCACACAAATTTATTAATGAAACAAATTATTTTTCAAATAAACTGCTTTTCTAGAATTTGGAATTTTCCATTTCCCACTTTCCTTCGGTTCCAATAAGGATGGAAAAACACAGATTAGTTCAAAACTGCTTCACAGAGATAATTCATTATCATTCATAAAGTTGGGCTACTTTCCTTATAGTTGGTTAATTAAACATGTATCAGAATTCTGTGATGAAATAAATAAATCTGATGATGGTAACAAATAAGAGGTATTAAACAGAGGAAACACACATAAACTATTTGTTCTTATTGTAGAAAGTTTATGAATATTGCATCTCACAATCAGTATGTGTTTAAAAATGCTTATTCCAAAGCAGAAATCTATGTTGACTTTTAATGTTTCTGTTCCTTTTACTGAAATTAGAGAAACAGATTATTTCATCCTAAATTCAGTTGTTTTAAATCCTGGCCATCAAATTTTTTGACAATCTGATGGATATAAAGTGAATTTGCCTTTTTTCTCTAAATTTTTATTGTAATTAATACAAGGGTTACATTATATTTGCCAGATAGAAGGTGCATTACTTCACATGCATTGATATCCTTTCTCATGTCTTGGTCCCCATTGCCCTCCTCCCACCCTTGCCCCTCATCTTGTTTCCCCCCTTCCCTATTCTATTTCAAAGAACCAAATAAGCATACATACACGATATCAGATAACAAGGTAAAATACTGTAACAATATGAGATAACCAAGGGACAGCAAAAGACATGACATTAAGGACAACAATCACTCATATGGATTTTGTTTCTATATCCTGGAGGTCCTTTCATTTAACATTATACTAAATGGCCTTATGTATCTAGGTTTGCTCTATTGTAAATCTCTGCTATGAGAGCCCAAGGTTTCTACTGATTATGACAAATAAGGGAAACCATTGAGCCTATGTTTCTTTGAGTCTGGCTTACTTCACTTAATATGATTTTTTCTAAATCTTTTCATTACTTTACAAATGGGATGATGTTGTTCTTTCTGACATCAGCATAGAATTCCATTGTGTACAAATACCACATTTTGTTGATCCACTCATCAACTGAGGGACATCTGGGTTGGTTCCATATCTTTGCTATGGTATATAGTGCTGCAATGAACATCACTGTGCTAGTGGATTTAGTATGTCCTTGTTGCTGGATGATTGGGTAAATGCTAAGTAGTGGAATTGCTGGGTCATAGGGGAGATCTATGTTTAGTCTTTTGAGGAACTGCCATACTGCTTTCCATAGTGGTTGAAGGAGTTTGTACTCCCACCAGCAGTGTAGTAGTGATCCATCCTGGCCACATGCCTGCGGCATCTGTTGTTATTAGATTTCTAGATCCTGGCCATTCTAACTGGAAGTGAGGTGAAATCTTAGAGTTGTTTTGATTTGTATTTCTTTTATGGCCAGAGATGTCGAGCATTTCTTCATGTGCCTTTAAGCCATTCTTATTTCTTCTTCAGAGAAGACTCTCTAAGTCTTTGCCCCATATTTTAATGGAATGGTTGTTTCTTTGGAGATTTGTTTGGAGTGATTCAATGTTTTGAGCTGTTGATATATTTTAGATATGAGGCCTTTGTCTTTTGTATGGTTAGTGAAGATCTTCTCCCACTCTGTAGGCTTTCTAGTTAGTATGCTAACTATGTTCTTTGCCATACAGAAGCTCTGCAATTTTAATGCAGTCCCACTTATCCAGACTTTCTCTGATTTGTTTTGTTTCTGGGTCCTTATTGAGAAAGTTTCAACCTGTGCCAAGGAGACCTAGTGTATCTCCTATTCTTTCTTGTAAAGTTTTCAGTGTATCTGCTTTTACCTCAAGGTCTTTGATCCATTTGGAGTTAATCCTGGAGCAGGGTGACAAAGAAGGATCCAACTTTAGTTTTCTGCAGGTGCTTAACCAGTTCTGCCAGCAACACTTGTTGAAGAGTTGAAGAGGCTGTCTTTCTTCAATTCTATTTTTTTGGCTCCCTTATCAAAGATTAGGTGGCCATATGTCTGTGGTTTAATATCTGGGTCCTTAGTTCTATTCCATTGGTCTTCAGGCCTGTTCTTGTGCCAGTACCAAGCTGTTTTGGTCACTATAGCTCTGTAATAGAGTCTAAAGTTTGGTATTGAAATTCCTTCTGCGCTGTTCTTTCTGCTAAGAATTGTTTTTGCTATATGGGGTCTTTTATTATTTCATATGAAATTTTGGATTGCCTCTTCTATTTCTTTAAAGAATGCCATTGGGATATTGATGAATATTGCATTGAATTTGTAGATAGCCCTTGGCAAGATTGCCATTTTCACTATGTTAATTCTTCCAATCCCGGAGCATGGGAGGTTTTTCCATTTCCTCAGGTCTGCTTTAATTTCCTGTGAATTTGCCTTTTGTATATACTTGGTCACAAGTAAAGTAAAGCATCTATTTTTAACTATCCTCTATAAAATGTCTATTTTATTAGTAGATTTGTTTTATTGAGTTGATTTTTTCAAGTAGGAATTATTTATATGTTACGCATGTCAATCCCTTATTGTCACATATATGTCTTTATGTGAGATATAAATAGAACAAAAGCTTGATTGTATTTTGTGTCTCTTGGCAAAGCCTTCTTCCCAGATATGTTGACCAAAGTTTCTTCTCACCCTGGTCACTAGTTCCCATTGGTCTTCTCATCCCTATAACTCTTCTTTTGTTGGTACTGGGGATCGAACCCAGGACATTGCACTTACTAAGTAGGTGCTTTGCCACTGAGCTACATCCCAGCCCTCCCCATAACTCTTATACCCATACCCTAAGTTCAGACCATTATCCTTTTCCAGAATTTCTGAAAACATTTCACATCTAACTTTACATCTATATACCATGCAGAGGAGCATCTGACACACTGTGGCTTTTAGTAGCTTGGATGACAGTCCAGTGATCATAAATACATTCTACTGTTCAGTTGAATTAAAGTTACAAATTAAAGAAAACAGAAAGGGCTATCGCATAAATTTTAGGCCCTTCATAATCAAAATTGAGAAAGTATAATAATATTGAGAGATATTTTTTCCTAGTTCTGAGTCCTAAATATTTTTTCCCAAAGCTCCTTCTTCTTAGAAGCAATAAATTTTGTCCTAGCAACATTCTGTACTCACTTAGAAATGAAGTAAATCATTACATGGGGTACTTGGTTGAGTAGAGAGGAAGCACACACCAAAACCGTGGGGACAAGTTGGAAACATTCCTTTACTCTTTCTACTCTTCACTATAGGGAGCTGAATAGAATTCCAGAAAGAACATTAAGTTAAAATCAAAGAATATAACAGGATAGACCAAGTGCCAAAATTAATACTATGAATTGAAAACAGTGCAAGACACATCCCAGGTCCTGATACTATGGTTTTCTGAGTCCATTTGAATTGCTGGAACAAAATGCCACAGACAGATACTCATAGACAACAAAAACTGATTTTTCATAGTTCAAGTCCAAAATCAATCATGGAGAAAATCTTAGGAAACATACTTTCTTAGACATTGAAAGGACTATCAAGAGGTTATTTCCCAGATTATGTAGCATTTCATGAGTACTATGTTATAAAGCTAGTTATAGGCAAAACTGTTAAAATTTTATTGTAAAGGTGATGTAGTGGGACTACAGTAACATAAGTAAGGTAATAAGGCAAGATGTTTCATAGTCAATGATTTTCTTTAATATTAAATAAGCCACAAGAGCATAAATAGCCATACTCAATTTTGATATGCAGTATTATATTACATCTTTTTAAAAGAGAGCATATCAACATTTTAATATATCTAAAGCTTACCTTATCCCTTTATCAAACTCTTCTGTTTTATCATTTTATATGAACTCACATATATATTTATATATGTAATTATATTTTCCATATATGTGAATATTTGTTCTTACTGGTTAATTGGAGGTGGTATCTCTCAGACTTTCTGCTTGGACCAGTTTTGAGCCACAATCCTACAGATCTCAGCTTCTGAGAAGCTAGGATTACAGGCTTGAGACATTGGCTCCAAGTTTAAGATTATATATGTGTTTTTGCCAGTCCTGAGGCTTGAACTCAGGGCCTGGGCACCATCCTTGAGCTTTCTCAAGGCTATCACTCTACCATTTGAGCCCCACACCACTTCCAGCCTTTTCTGTGTATATAGTACCAAGGAATCAAAACCAGGGCTTCGTGCATGCTAGGCAAGCACTTTTACCACTAGGCCACACTCCCAGCCTAAGATTATAATTATATATTTTTCCCTTGTGATACAAGTCTTCATGGAATATTAGATCTCAGAGTAAAATTCCAGCTGCTACTGTATTGAGTGCTGTAAAACTAAACCCAAAGGGCAGCAAGTGCCTATCAGTTGAATCAGAGAAATCCTAAAGATCACATTCAAAATATTTATTTGATTGTAACCTGTTATATTTGGTCCTCAAGACTGTTTGTAAATAGATTTGGTACTCAAAGGAAGTTTGGATAGCTCTTGATGACATAAAACTGTTAGATTCTTAGGGATGGTATTAACAGGTCTGACAAACAGCTTTTCAGGACTCAAACCATCTCTGACTGCTCAGTTGCTCTTTTAGCTACTAAATAAAAAATCATCCACTCTAAGATTCCTCATGAACTTTGTATTAAGGATATTACTGGCAAAGTTAGTATTTAGTGCTCACATGCTCTTTGGCAGCTCACTTCCTTCTCTTTCTTTATTTAGGAAGGGATATGGCTTCTTGTTTCTCTGAGGCAGATCATGTTTCCAGAAAGCAGTTCTCTATATCCTTCACTATTTCAGTACAGCAGAAAATTTAAATTACCCTTTTTTTCATATTAAGAAAGGCATTTTATTGTAATGCCAGTGACTCACACCTATCATCCTAGCTATTCAAAAGGCTAAAATGTGAGGATCATGGTTCCAAGCCAACCTAAATTTAAAAGCCCGTGAGACCCTTAACTCCAAATAACCAGTAAAAGGCAGGAAGTGAGCTGGGGCCCAAGTGATAGAGAGCCAGCCTGTATGAAAAGGCAAGCAAGCCCTCAAAACCATGAATTCAAATCCCCGTACTGGCACAAAAAAGGAAAAGAAATATTCGAATAGCCTCATAGCTTTAGTTTGAGCTTATCTTTCTAACATATTTGAAAAAGAGCACTTAAATATTTGTTTAGATATCTAACTTATAAAACTCTCAGAAATCCTTATTGGTAAAAGAATGTAAGATTGTAAAATTATCAAAAATGTAAACAATTAATGTTACATTCAAAAACATAACCACTATGCTTCTATTATTATTTGGGAATAATACATCAATAAGTGAAAGTGTAAATTGGAAGTCATATTGTTTTCATTTCTTATGCCTGTCATAGGACTTGAACTCGGAGCCTGGCTGTGTCCTTGAGCCACAGCTCCACTTCTGGCTTTTTTGCTAGTTAACTGGAAATACCAATCTCATAGACTTTCCTTCCCAGTCTGATTCAAACTTCCATCCTCAGAACTCACCTTCATGAGTAGCACTATCTGGCACACTAACTTGCTTTTATAATTTATTTTAATTATGATACCTTACCCTTAATTCCCAAATCACTGGGAAGTAGACATAAATTCAATGTGCATGATTTACAGGTCCCCAATGACACCAACTGACTTCCATTCATATGACATTTCCTATCGAGAGGGGGGGAGGGGAGGGAGGGAAATAAGAGAGGGGGGGAGGGTGGGACGGAGGGAAATAAGGAAGGGAGGAGGGAAGGGAAGGAAACTGGGCAAACTAGCCACATATATGTTTTTCAATTATTGTGGATTGATTGAGATACTATGTAGAATGATGAAGAAAATGTAATTCTACTCCAAACCTCCAAACTCACTACTTATGGGATCTTAGACAAATTCATGTCTCTGTATGACAAAATGTTTATGAAATTGTTATGAGTAATGGAAGTAAAGCCCTTGGCTCATCAAGGGTACTTGCTAAATGGCAGTTATAAACTGTGAAATGCCCAACAGAGGTTAAAAATGTTTGACTCACCAGAATCACCTGTAAAGCTTTGACCAAACTTGTTTTTATAAACCAAATCTATCAGAAAAAAAAAAAGCAAACCAACACTTGATAACAATTCATCTCAGCAACAATCATTGCAAGACAAAAAGAATCCTTTTTCCTAGGTCAAAGAACAAAATTGACTTGGAGCCTGAGTGTGAGCTTCAAATTACCTAAATCTTTTTACTCCACACATGAACATATCAATGTCTGCTACAGCTGTGACATGGTCACCGAAGCTGCCTTCAGAGCTAATGTGATTACAACAATGACGTAGTTCTGAACCATAAAATTGCTGGTTCTGATGAATGCCACATGAGGTGACTAGAGAGGAAATACAGAGTTGTGTAAATAGAGTCTTCTCTTTGGATCATAGTTGTTTACTTCTTTCTCAACACTGGACTTCTGAATATAGATTGTTTGACTGCAACGAATCATCTCTTCTCCAATGATCTCACTAGAGATGCAGTTTTCAAGTACGTAACTCTACAGCTTAACTTTTTCAGCCTGGCTCTGGGGCTTGCACTCATAATCCTAGCTACTCAGGAATTTGAGATCTGAGAATCATAGTTCAAAGCTAACCTGGGCAAATGTCCATGAGACTCTAATTAACCAGAAAAAAAATGGCCAAAAATAGAGGTGTGCCTCAAGTGGCAAAATGCCAGCCTCAAGCAATAAAGCTAAGCAAGAGCATGAGACCTTTAGTTCTAGTATTAGCACAAAAACAAATCATGGTTTACATGCTGAAAAAGCTCAACCATATAATCAGAAGTGTGTATAGTTGAAAGTTAATGTACATGTGTCAGAGTATCCATTATTTTAAAGAATTGAACTGTTATAATGACATGTTTGTGATGATAATGTTTAATTTGATAGTTTAATATCTACATGACAGATGTATACTCATTTTTCACTCACTCGATTATTCAACCACACATTAAAGTAGTCACATTACACTAAGAATACAATGGTGGCTAAATCCATCAAAACCTTTTTTATGAACTTTCTAGTCTAGTTGGAGAGCTGGATCTTGCTCAAGTATTCATTTCAATAAATATTCAACCAGCTCATGAACTATGAAGAGCATGCATGCAATGCTATGGGGAGTTTGGATTGAATGATTTTTGTTCTAAAAGACAAATATGCATCAGTAGGTAAAGAGAGAAAGGAATACCATACCAGGAAAAGGAATCTATATAAAATGCCCGTTTACAAGAATTAAATCCAGGTGCCCTTGGCTCTTGCCTGTAATCTTAGCTACTCAGGAGGCTGAGACCTAATAACTACAGTTCAAAGCCAGACCAGGCAAGGAAGTCTGTGAGACTCCAATCTCCAATTAATCACTAGAAAACAAGAAGTTTTCTGTGGCTCAAGGGGTAAGATGGCAGCCTTGAGCTGAAGAGCTCAGGGAATGCCCTCAAGTGAGTGTAAGACATAAGAGGCTGAGACATGAACCAAACTATACAGAGTCTTGTAAGATCCCATGTGCTAGATTCTTTTTTTTTTGCTTTGTCCTATTAACACCTGTAAACCCTGAAGGATTTTAAGTCAGAAGATATCTTGTCTAATTTTTATTTGAAAAAGATTATTCTGAATGCACAGAGAACAGATTAAAAAGAACACAAGGAAAAGAGAGAAAGTAAGAAGAGATTACAGTAGTGGTGTTTGTTAGCTATAGAAAACATTTACACAAATGCCATGGTAGTTAGGAAGTAAAATTACAAAATAATGCTTATAGATAGCATACTTCATTTTGAAAGGCAACCAAAGACAGATTTAGTGTGGGAGAGGAATGAAAAGACGGAAGAGATGGCTCCAACTGTGTTTCTTTCTGGATGTGCTCATTTTGATATGCCATTTAAACATTCAAGTAAGAAAGACCAAATCAATTGGTTGCCTATGGCTTATGTCTGTTATTATCTCTACTTAGGAGGCTCGGATCTAAGGATTATGGTTCAAAGCCAGCCTGAGCAGAAGACTTTATGAGACTCCTACCTCCAGTCAATCCCCAGAAGAAAAAAAAAACAGAGCTCAAGTAGTAGAGTTGCTAACCTTGAGCACAAAAGCTCAGGGAGAGCACCTAGGCCTTAAGTTCAAGCCCCAGGACTGGCACGTAGCAAAAGAAAGAAAGAAAAAAGAGATCTTATGGTTCAATCTGAAAGGTACATCTAAGTAGAGATGTAAATGTCTGTTATCTGAACATAAATTAGCTAGGGAGACCACAAAAAAGGAAAGAGAGGCCATGACCAAGTAATGAAATACAAAATAGGACAGGGGGAGGAGGGAATGATAGAGTCTCCTCAAAGATGGAGCAGCAAAACCAAGGATTGCAGCAAAAGGACAAGAGCTCTTTTTTAAAACAAATCAACAAAGACATGTGAAAGGGTATCAATGTATGTGAATTAATGCACCTTCTATCTGGCAAATATCATGTAACCCTTTTATTAATTACAATAAAAAATATCAAAAAATAAAACAAATCAACAACATTTACTGCTGAAATGTAAAGTTGCATAAGGTTTGAAAAGTTGCTGCATCTGTTATTTCAGTTCATTATGGAAGCAATTTGGGTTCTATCACTTTCTGTATAAGCATATATTTAGCTACCAAAGTATTCAACAGCAAATTAAGCATATGAAATCTTTGTAAATAAGAGAATTATGGTATCCTGGTAAGCACTGACTAGATAAGAAAGACTTGTCTCCTAATTATGTTTATTAAATTGAACAACAAATTATAGTTAACAGATACTAAACACACATAATCTAGGGGTCACCTGGACTCCTATGTGAGTAAATGTCCTTTGGAAACCATGAAAATATAGGTACAGATTTCATAAAATAAAGCATATTTGTTTCCTAATAGTTAAGCAAAAGACATATAACCTCGGTTAGAACATTAGAACAAAAAATCTATTTGTACACTATAAAATACAACACACAACAATGAGTCTAGGACTGGTAACTCACACCTATAATCCTAACTATTCAAGACACTAATATCCTGAAACTCTTGGTTCAAGGACAGCTCAGGATGGAAAGTATAAGAGATTCCATCTGCAAATAGCTAACAAAAAGCCAGATGGGAGATGTGGTTCAACCAGCAAAGTGCCAGCTAAGAAAGCAAGCAGAGTAATTGTGAGTCTGATTTTAAACCCTGGTACCAAAAAGAAAAATAGACAGTGAAGGCTAAAAGTAAAAGCATATAAAATGATATAACTATTCAAATTAAATTGAACAGATGGGTGTGTGGGCTTCCTTTTACTATTTTTTTTTAAATTAACCCAATCCTGAGCCTGTCTTTTCAGTTTTTTCAAACAGAATTGCAATTATTTACACTAGGAGTTTCTTGTTGCCAACAATCTACTTAATGCTAGAGATAGCAGAAAAGACCAGACTCCTGCTTTCAGTGACAACCCATCTTATCGATCCCTGGTGAGTGCATTGGTAGTAAAGTCCTATCATGGGTGATCACAGCCGGGCTGTCTGCCTTGTGCTGCAGAAGGCCTGTGGGCCATTGCTCCTAGTTTTCTTTTCAGGATTCCCAGAGATTCCCAACATCTTCCATGAATCCATTTTCTACTAGTATCAGTCAGAGTATATTTCTGTGTCTTCCAATTTAAAATCTAGACTGATATCTAACAAACAAGAACAAAACTGGCAAAGATACCTTTTTAAAAATACAGACTCATGTTACAATAGGTAATGGTGTTAATGAAAACTTGGTTAGTAAGGATGCAGCAATGTTTAAAAATAATTCCTCATGACTCACAAGGGTTTTCCCAAAAATAGTCTCTCAGTATTTGGAAATCTATTGCTACAATGGATATCATTCAAAGGTCAAAGGAAATAAGCAATTTAATAAACATTACAGATGCCAAAAGTCAAATAAAATTAAATAGTCATTAGTAATTAAAAATAAGTCTTTCATAAAAGCAGAAGGATAGAAATTTTTTCTAGCATGAAACATTTTTTTACAAATTTAAATTGTATTATTCCTTATAAGCAAACAGTATGCCTACTGTTACTAGCATTTGGAATAAAATAAGCAGGCATGTCTACTACCTCTACTTAGCTATCATAATTTAAATGGTTTTATAAAATTAGTAGTAAAAAGAAAAAATGGGAGTCATAAAAATCAAGGAAAAAGCCCAGCAACGGTGGCTACTGTCTATAAATCTGTCTTGTCAGGCAGCTGAGATCTGAGGCTTACTTTAAAGCCAGTCCTGGCAGGAAAGTCCATGAGACTCTTATCTCTAACTAGTCACCAAAAAGCTGGAAGTAGAAATACAGCTCAAGTGGTGTGACTTGATCAAAAAATTGAGGGCACTTAGGTCCTTAGTTCAAGCCCCAGCACTGGCACAAAAAACAATAAGTGAGAACTGAAAAGAAAACATTTATTTCAAATGGCATAGTTATATGTCCAGAAACTCAAAGTTATCCAACTGGTATCCAACTGTCAATTTCAAAAACAAATAAGCACAGCACACAAATTAATATAAATACAGTAACAGTTTTCTTACAGACACTTAGGAAAACATGCTAAAACAAGATTTTCTTTACAAAAGCAACAAAACCAATAGTAAAAAAATAGAAATAATTATTAAAATTCAACCCTTAGAAAGCATTTTAGGTATGAAGAAACTCAGGTTAGTAGAGATTAAAGACAATATACAAGATATGGTTCAATTAGAACATGCCAGAATACCACATATGTAAGATGGTAGTTAGAGGTTCTCATGAACATAAAACAGCATAAGCCCATTAAATCTGACACAAATTTTCTGATCGGATAGAGCAGCCAAAAATCTTTTGTGGTTTGATAAGAAGTTATCTAGTATGAACTTATTTTTAGAAACAATGCAGCTAAAATCATCATCCAGCAGGTACTAGTTTATTTCTAGACTAAGTAGGGTAAACAAATTTAACATAAGCCTGGCATGGTGACACACTTGTAATCCTAGCTACTCAGGAGGCTGAGTCCTTAGGATGGCAGTTCAAAGCCAGCTGGGGCACTAAAGTCAGTGAAATTCTTATCTCCAATGAATCACTAGAAAACAGGAAGTGTTTCTGTGGCTCCAGGGTGGGGCGACAGCCTTGATCTGAAGAGTTCAGGGATAATGCCCAGACCCAGAGTTCAAGCCCCATGACTGACCAAAAAAAAAAAAAAAAAAAAAATTAGCATAGATCTGCATAATACAAACTTCCAGAGGAAAATTTTTCCAAAAGAAATTAAACTTTTATTTAGATGTTTTTCAACTCCCTTTATCAAAAGTAGTTTTAAAACTTGTTTAAAGAAGGTATCAATGTTTGAGCCTCTCTGTGATCTCTCTGTTTCTGTATCTTGCACTGTAAAATGTCTAGTAAGAAAATGATTTACATCAGGTAAATCAGGCTCATGCATGAAACCAGGAGGCTGGGATCTGAGAATTGAATTTCAATGCCAATTTTTAACTGTCTCAAAAAGCCAGAAATAGTGCTGTGACTCAATATTGTAGAAAACTAAGACTTGGGTAAAAAGTAGTTTAGGGACAGTGCCTAGAACAAAAGTTCAAGCAAGTCCCTGGACCACTAAAGATCCCCACATACACAAAAAAATATCATTTATGAATTGTCTTAGCGATTTAGTAGATTAATAAAAACCAGTTGCACAGAAAACCTATGGAATGATTTAAATTCAATTGTACAAAGAAGAAACCCTGTGTAATTTCTTTCTCTCTCTTTTTTTTTAAATTTTATTGTCACGTTAATGTATAGAGGGGTTACAGTTACATTCCTCAGGTAGTAGGTACATTATTTCTCAAACCTTGATATCCCTTCTCATGTCCGTCCCTGTTTCCCTCCTCCCACCCTCTCCCAATCATCTTGTTGTCCCCCTTCCCTTCCCTATTTCAAATAAACATTTTTTTTAAAAAAGGAAAGTCTTCTGATGAACTCTCTAGTGAGCAGAAAGCCCATATTCTTCCTTTCCACCTTTGTTGATAAATATTTAGAAGTGAGCACGGTGGCTGACACCTGTAATCCTAGCTACTCAGGAGACTGAGATCTGAGTATCAAGATTCAAAGCCAGCCTGGGCACAAGAGGACCTGACACTCTTATCTTCAATAAACCTCTAGAAAATGGGAAGTGGGGCTTGGCTCAAGGGGTAGGGTGGTAGCTTGAGCTAAAGAGTTCAGGGACAGTGACCAGGCCAGAGTTCAAGCCCTATATTTACTGAGCACCAAGATGGATTTAGCACACTTAGGACATTTATCAGAGGAAAATCAGTGTTTCAGTCCTCTCCTAACTTCTTACCTTACTGATTGCCTTCACAGGACTTGATTAGATGGATTTTTCTTGAATTTGTGATAAAATTGCTGAATACCAACTTAATTCTCCTTCTCATCCACAACTATAAATTTATGAAATGGCAACTTCCCAAATAAGAAACAACATTAAGACCCATGAACTTTAATCAATCTTATCCAAACTAAATTCTAAAACATAGAAATTTTAAAATGCTATTTTAGAAGAAACAATTTTAAAAGACATATGTCCTTGTTTGTTTTATGTGGCTTTATAACTTAGTTGATTTTTTGTTGTTGAGGATACAACACTTACGCTTCAATAAACCTAGGGCCTTGAATCCTTTCAAAGTTCTGGGATGGACTCTACCCTTTGGGCTACCTACTTGATATCCACACTGGGTGTTTTGTGTGTCTCAGGCATAAGCTTAATATAATCTATTCATGGAAGGGTCCGTAAATATTTTGAGAAAATAAAAAAATAAAAATATATACAAAAAATCACAATGAATGGATCTTGTATCCAATGGAGAAATATAACAAGGAATAGGAGGTGTAAGCAAGTATGAAGATTACTTCAAGTAAAGTTTTGGAAATAAGTGATAAATGGCCCCGTTAATATAAAAAATACCCACTAAATTACTTTATAATTTGGTAGGGGAATTATTCAGCTTTACTTTTGTATGAAAATAATTGGTAAGGATCTCAAAAGTCAGGGCTGGAATCATCTTTATATAGAGATTTTTTCCATTTGCTACTAAAATAAATGGCATGCTGTCCTTATAACTGAAAACAGCTGAATTACAGAGCAATCCTTTACTTAAATGTCAACTGAGTTTAAAAGCAGTACTGCAACTATTCAAATAGCATCAAAATGGCATTAATTTGCACCACATAAAGGAACCAGGTCCTGGCTGTCAAAGGATTTATCAGTATTGATCAGCTCTAAAGAAGATAAAATCCATGGCAATACACACAAGACAATATGTTGGAAATGACTGATACAACTTGGGAGGGATGGGGGATTGAGGAGAAAGAGAAAGTGGGGATAAAACTAGGGAGGGAGTAACAATCTTTGACAAGAAATGTACTCAGTACCAGTGTTATTTATTATATATAATATATAAGTTTATTTATATAGTATATATGAATTTATATGTAAATATTTATATGACAGTATTATATATAACTACATATCCCATGATATAATTGGTCTATTTTTAAAACATAGAGCATATAATTCATTTTTAACCTCCTTTACAGGAGAATTGTGAGTTCAAAGCCATTCTAGACTACCTTATGATTAGTACAAAAACAATGAAAAATATCAACTTTTAAACTGACATATTTTAGCCCAACTGCTTATATGTGTAACTGTTGGGACTCAAAACAATAAAGTTATAGGTAAGGAAAAGTCTGGGAGAAATTAATTCGACTTCATCATAGCAATGCCATTAGAACCTGAGTTCATTTGAACATTCCTTTCATGATGGCTACAGTAGTTCTGGGCATTATATCAAGATTTCAAGGTAGAGACTTTCACTTGGAAATTCTGTTTCTATGAAATGGCTATATGATATGATAACATTTTTAAAGTTGCTTTCACTAACAATGAATTCACAAATTTAATATTAACTGAGCACTAGAATGAGTTCTAGGCTCTGGAATAGAGCAGTCAACAAGTATTGGGCTGTGGATGTTACCTTTGTGATAGGACGGCCATAAATTTTTTTAAAAATATGCAAGTTAAATGTAGAATATGAGATGCTTGTTACTAAAAATGCAGGTGGGTGGTGAGACTGTTCATTCCTATGTGAATACTAGAGGAAATTACCTTTTTGCAGAAAGGGTAAGTTTGGTTTTAATATGGCTGTATGGAGAGATTCAGAGGAAAATTGGATGAATAGTTTCAAGCTTCAGGTAGAAGCAGAGCAGTGATAGATTTGTGGAAGCCTGCTAGGCAGCTGTGGGGAAAAGGATATGAGCCCCTAAGGTAGGAGAATGTGATAAAGAAGAAAGGCTTTATAAAAATGTTATGTCTGGCTGGACACAGACAGAGAATGAAAGGAGGAATAAATTCTTCAGATGTTTGCCAGGGAACTGCTGCCTGGAGGGCATATAGAGATTCTAAGAAAAGAAACAGATTTCCTACAAAGAACAGCAGACACTGCCTGTCTGAAAGCACTTAACCTTCAAAATCTTCCCAAGGGATTGTAAACAACCAGCCAACAAATAGGCTTAGCCCCCTGCGGCCTTGGCTAACACATGGAGAAGACACATTTCACCTCACTAAAAGTGAAGGGTAAAAACTAAAACAAATTCCCCAAAGCAAAGACAAAGCCACTTTTGAGATTCATTTGTTAAGATTCATTTTTAATTAGAGAGCAAAAACTGTCAAAAGACCCTATATTCCTCTGGTATAGTCATACCAGTAAGCTCCTATCAACATTCTGCACCAGCATGGTCCAATGGTTTCAATCAGTGTCAGAGATGATATGCCTTACCCTCAGGTTTATTCATACTATTGAAGACTTTGTGTACGATGCTTCATTTGCTTTTGTGGTCCTGGCCTTCAACTTGCTCAATTTACTTGTTAGCACTCTATCACCTGAGCCATGCTTCCAGTTCTGTTTTGCTTGATGTTTTCAAGCTAGGGTCTCAAAAGTTTTTCTGCTTTTACTGGCCCCCCAACCCAACTCTATCGACTTTTACTCTTTCAAGTTGCCAGGATTATCCGTGTGAGCCATCCAGTCATGCAAAGTCTATGAGTTTTGACAAATGCCATAATGACATGTGCTCACCATCATAGTATCACAGAATAGTTTCCCTGCCTCATAGCCCCTCTGTCCTCTGCCTTTCCATTCCTTCCCCAGAACCCATGACAATCATGCTTCCATATTTTCCAGATCTTATATGTAGCCTTTCCTTTATAGGTTTCATTTGGTGATAGGCATTTTTCTCCATGTCTTTGCATAGATGAGACCTCATTCTCTTTTCTCTGTGGGTAATATTCCACTGACTATACACCACTGTTTGTTATTTGAAAACTCTCTTCCTTGTTTCCAAGTTTGGGACATTTACAATAATGTGCTGCAAACATGTGGATGTAGCTTTTGTGAGGATACAAGTTTTCAGCTCGTTTTGATAAATGTGAAGTACTTGATGGCTGAATCATAGTGTTTGTTTATTTTGTAAAAATATTGACAAATTGCCCTCTGAAACAGTTGAGTCACTTTGCATTTACCTCAGCAATGAATGTAGGTTCCTGTTGTTCCACGTCCTTATCAGCATTTGGTATTATTAGTGTTCTAGGTTTTGGCCATGTTCTAGGTTTTGGCCACATTCTAGGTTTTGCCATGTAGTAGCATCTCAGCTTTAATTTGTACTTTCCTGATGACATACATTGTTGATTTATCTTCCAATGATGTATTGTCTTTTTCTTTTCCATTTAATTTTACCAAGGACTTATTTTAGTGTGACAGGGTTAAAGTACAAATAAAAAAACAGAGTGGGGGAGAGAAAGATAGAGACAGAGACAGAGACAGAGACAGAAAGGTTTCCTGCTCCCCATTCAGGAAACAGGAGTTAAAGATTTCCACCCACATAATTTCCATGGCAAGATCCATGGTTCAGTTCTTTTGTTCCTTTGCTACTTGGGTTGTTTGTCTTGTATTGAATTTTAAGAGTTTTTTACATATTTTAGATTGTAGTCCTTTGCGATAATAGTCTGGAGTTTTCTGACAATATTTTCTCCAGGTCTGAGGCTTGTGTTTTTTTTTTTTTTCATTATTTTGACAATGTTGTTTACAAAGCTGAAATCTGTGTTTTGCTGAGCCCATATTGTCAATTATTTCTTCCCAAAAACATCCAATTCGCACTGTATATTTTAAAATTCATATACATAAAGCAACTGAGATTTCCCCATGTTATCATCAAAGGTTCTTTATCATTTGATATCTTATTAGAATCTACTTTTTTCATATATTTTTATTGTAATTAATAGAAGTGTTACCTTATATTCACCAGATAGAAGGTGCATTATTTCACAAACATTGATACCCTTTCTCATATCTCGGTCCCCATTTCCCTCCCACTACCCCCGCCCCTCATCTTGTTTTCCCCCTCCCCTATCCTATTTCAAATAACCAAATAAGCATATAAGCAATATGTCAGATAAAAAGGTAAAATGCTGTAACAATATAGGATAACCAAGGTACAGCAAAGGAGATGAGAAATAACATAGTACATTAAGGACAACAATCACTCATTATATGGCTTTTGTTTCTATATCCTGGAGGTCCTTTCATTTAGTGTCATACTATATGGCCTTATGTATCTAAGTTTTGTTCTATTGTAAATCTCTGCTAGGGGAGCCCAAGGTTTCTACTGATTATGACAAATGAGGGAAACCATTGAGCCTGGCTTACTTCATTTAATATAATTTTTTCTGTCTTTCCATTTCCTTACAAATGGGGTGATGTTCTTTCTGACAGCAGCATAGAATTCCATTGTGTATGAATACCACATCTTGTTGGGATCAACAAGATGTCCCTCATCAACTGAGGGACATCTGGGTTGGTTCCATATCTTTGCCATAATAAATAGTGCTGCAATGAACATTGTTGTGCTAGTGGATTTAGTCTGTCCTTGTTTCTAGAGGATTGGGTAAATGCCAAGGAGTGGAATTGCTGGATCATAGAGGAGCTCTATGTTTAGTCTTTTGAGGAACTGCCATACTGCTTTCCATAGTGGTTGGTTGAATGAGTTTGCACTCCCACAAACAGTATAGTAGTGTGGAATCTACTTTTTTAAAAAATCTGTTCAAGTACCATTTGTTCTAGGTTACTCTTGCTCCAATCTATTTACATTGCTCTTTTATCAAAACTCCACTCCATTTATTTGCATCTCTATGTACTGCAGGGCTATCCATTCTCCTTGTCTGTTCTTTTGCTATTACCCTACCATCTTAATTACTGTAACTTGAAGTCTTGAATCTTTATTCCAATCTCAGTATGAAATGGTTATGCTAGTTCTTTTGTCACCACATAAAAATTTCAGAACTAACTGGTCAATACTTGCAAGGATCTTGATTGAGATTGTGTTGCATTTATAGATCAGTTTAGGAAGAACTGACTTCTTGACAATAATGAATCTTCCTTTCTATGATCGTATGCTATCATTTATTTAGTTCTATGATAGTCTAACATGCATATGAAATGTATATGTGATAGATTTACACCTCTTCAATTCTGAAGCGGTGCTAATATAATTTGTAATGCTTTAAATTTCAACTTTTCCTTGTTTATTGCTTATAGTTCTTGACTTCTGTAGTTATCCTGTATAAGTGCAATGATGTTATAATCAGCTATTAATTTCAGGAACATTTTTAGTTGTTAAGTCTTAGGAATTTTCCACAAATCACAACCACAATATCAGCTTTTATGTTTTCCTTTACAAACATATTTTTCATTTATTATTCTTGTCTTATTACACTGACTAAGGCATCCAGGATGAGGAAGGAATGAGAGAGAACAAAGAAACTTGCCTTTTTCCTGATGTTAGAAAGCTTCTAGCCCCTCACCAGTTATAATGTTAGTTGAAAGTGGTATTTGATGGGTAAAGGAGAGAGCACATGCATGCATGTGTGCACACGTGTTTAAATACAGGGCCTTTTACTCAGTTTTGTTGCTCCAGGATGATATTCTATCTCCTGAGAAGCACCTCCAGCCTGTCATTAACTGAAGATCCTTGGACTTTTGTGCCTCTTCTGGTTTGAGGCAGGTCTAGGTCTAGACATCCTGAATGGATTACAGATGTGATTCACCATCACTCTTCAATTTTTAGATATTCTTTGTCAAATTGATTTTCCTTCTTGTGTCTGTTCATGTAATTTTCTTTTTAGTTTTGGGCAGACTTTAATATAATAGTAGAATATTGGAAACTAGAAGAGAAGAGAAATATTTCCTACTCCCCATGCAGGGAAATGGATTTAAACATTTCTTTCTTTTTTTCTTCTTCTTTTTTCCTTTGGCCAGTTCCAGGCTTGAACCCAGGGCCTGGACACTATCCCTGGGCTTTCTCAAGGCTAGCACTCTACCACTTCAACCACAGCACCACTTCCAGCTTTTTCTGAGTATGTGGTACGGAGAAATTGAACCCAGGGATTTGTGCATGATAGGCAAACACTCTACCACTAGGCTATGCTCCTGGCCTATATTTAAAGATTTCTATTTGTATGATTTTTGATGCATATTTTTGGATTTAGTTTACTAATACTTTATTGAATAATTTTGCACTATATTCATGAAAGGTATTGAGCTGTAATTTTCTTGTAATATCTTTGTCTAGTTTGAATACTAAGGTAATGCTGAACTCATAGACTGAGTTAGAAAGTAATATTTCTATTTTCCCGGATAGCAAAGATTTGATTTTGTAAAAATCCTTAAGCAGGGCGTGGTGGCTTACATATATAATCCTAGCAACTGGGGCAGATGAGATCTGAAGATTGTGGTTCAAAACCAGTCCAAGCAGGAAAGTCCATGAGATTCTTATCTCCAAATAACCTTCAGAAAAACAGAATTGATGCTCTGGCTCAAAGTAGTAGCATATTAGCCTTGAGCTCTAAATCTCAGAGACAGTACTGAGGCCCTGAGTTCAAGTTTCTGGACCAACAAAACAAACAAACAAAAATTCTCAAATATTTTGGGATGATTCTTTCTGTTTAATAAGATTATAATTTATTCCTTTAGTAGATGTACGCTAATTCAGGTTTTTACTGTTTCTGTATGTAGAATTTGGGAGATTGCACTTTCAAAACATTGGTACATTTTATTCAGAATATCAAAATTATTAACATAATTTGTTCAGTGTGTTCTTGTATTATCATTTTAATGTCTATGAGAGCTTTAATAATACATGTCCTTATATTTCTAATAAAGTTGGTAATTTTTTTTCCCAGCTCTGGGGCTTGAACTCGGGCCTGTGCATTATCGTTGGACAGTTTAGCTCAAGGGCAGTGCTCTGCCACTTGAGCCACAATACCAATTGCAGCCTTTTCTGAGTATGTGGTAAGGAGGAATCAAACCTAGGACTTTGTACATGCTAGGCGATCACTCTACCACTAGGCTACACTCACAGCCCCATAATAAGGTGATTTTTTTTTTGATAATTGACATAGCTAGACATTTTAACTGGACTTTTGTCCAATTGGACTTTAGTCCAATTAACCTTTGGTCTTACTTTCTCTATTGATTTCCTTTTGTAATTTCACTAACATCTGTTATGCTTTTTACTTTTTCTTTTATTCAGTTTACTTGTTGTTAAACTTATTGCTTTTTATTCTCCTAAAATGGAAGCTTAGATAGCTTAGTTTAAATCTGTCTTCTTTCTCAATTCTTTCAATAATACAAAAGTCTAAGCATTACTTTTATTGCTTTTAATTATTTTTTGTGTTTTTATTTAGCTCAAAAACAATTTTTTGTATCAATATTGGGTCTTGCACTTAAATCCTAGGCACTGTCCCAAACACAGCCTAAAGCTGGTGCTCTACCGCTTGAGACACAACTCCACTTCTAGCTTGTTACTGGTTAATTGTCCTCAGATGACTTTGATCCCTGATCCTCATACCTCAGCCTCTTGAGTAGCTACAATTACAGGCATGAACCACCAGCACTCAACTCAAAATATTTTTAATAGCCTTTGAGCTTCGTCTTAGACCCATGCATTTTTTTAATGTGTTATTTTGATTGCCAAAATATTGGGATTTTTTTTTATTATTTATTTTTAGTTAGCCCTGTTGTGATCTAAGATGTAATGTACATTGTATGATTTCTATTTTTAAAATATATTAGAATATGTTTTATGGCCCAGAATATAGTTTCTTTTGTATATGTTTTATGAAACTTGATGGACAAAACTGTTTATAGAGGTCAATTACACCTACTTGATTTGTAGTGATATTGATTTTAACAAAGTCCTTACTCACTTTCTGCCTATGGAATTGGAATTGCCCTTTGTGGTTTTTTTTCTTCCTTCCTTCCTTGCTTCCCTTATTCTCTCTCTCTCTCTCTCTCTCTCTCTCTCTCTCTCTCTCTCTCTCTCTCTCTCTCTCTCTCTCTCTCTCCTCCCTCCCTCCCTCCCTCCCTCCCTCCCTCCCTCTCTCCCTCCCTCCCTCTCTCTCTCTCTCTCCCTCTCTCTCTCTCTCTCTCTCTCTCTCTCTCTCTCACTCTCTCTCTCTCTCTCTCTCTCTCTCTCTCTCTCTCTCTCTCTCTCTCTCTCTCTCTCTCTCTCTCTCTCTCTCTCTCTCTCTCTCTCTCTCTCTCTCTCTCTCTCTCGCTCGCTCTCTCTCTCGCTCTTTCTTTCTCTTTTTGAAATTTTAAAGCAGATCTCAATTTTAAGCCAGGATCACCTATCCAACTGCTGGAACCATAGACCTGGGCCATTTTCTTTTGCTTCCATGCTGTGCTGGAAATGGAACCCAGGTTCTCAGCAGACTGGGCACTACTATTGAGTTACATCCTCAGTCCTGTGTATTTCTAATAAGGAAATCAGAGTATCCATTGTTTCTCTTTGCAATTTTATCAGTTTTATTTACATTGACGCTGTTGTTGTTTGCCAGTATTGAAGAAAAAATTGCCCTGCCATCAAGTGCAATGATCTCCTTGAATTTTCATAGTCTTCCTTTTTCTGTCTACCATTATAGAGCTATTCTAGATTTCCTTGATTAATATTACCATGGTATATCTTTTTCCATTCTTTTTTTGTCAGTCCTGGGACTTGACTGTCTCTGAGCAATTCAGCTCAAGACTAGCATTTTACCTCTTGAGCCACAGTACCACTACCAGTTCTCTGGTGGTTAGTTGGAGATAAGAGTCTCAAACTTTTGTGCCTGGACTGGCTTTGAACCTCAATCTTCAAATCAAGGTATGTTTTTGACTATGAGTGAGTTATTGTTTCATTAAATCAATATCACATTCATTTTTAGTATAACCATGAAAGCTAAATCTAAAATTAAATACATGTGAATGCTGGAACCTTAAAAGATTAGAAACAAAATCAGTCTTAATTATTTTCATATTTTTCCTTTATACATAGTTTTTTCAATGATTTTTTTATGAAATTTTGCTCAATAGGTACATATATTATATACATATATATGAAAAAATATACACAGAAACAGTAGAAATATACAAAGTTGAGTTATAATTTCTTACAGAATCAAACTGACGAACATTAATCATTGTACTTTTCCATATGAATCACACTTAGCCACCTTAATTTAGGATATTAAATATCTCTCCTATGACCAGCGTCTCAAAGTGTATTTATCCATTTTATCATTTCCGATTTACTTGTTGAAAATATCTAATGAATTATATAATAGTTTTTCCATAAGGCCTTATTTGGATTTCCTTTCCAAACACCTTTCACCTAAACCAAACTCAGGGTAGCTCACCCCTATAATTCTAGCTACTCAAAAAACTAAGATCTGAGAGTTGCTGAGAAAAAGCCTGGGGCAGGAAAGTCATGAGATTCTTATCCCCAATTAACCACCAAAAAGCCTGAAGTGGAACTGTCTGTGGTAATAGCCTTAACCAGGTAAGAGACAAAACCCAGGGTGCCAAGCCCCAGAGATTGGGGGTTGGGGGCAGGGAGGCATAATCAAACAAAATCTACCTCTAATTCTTGAAAACAAAGCTCCTTGAGTGCTTTTTTTGATTTTATAGGTAAGTAAAACTCTTTTCATTCTAGCTTGCTACTGAACTTACACATTAAATCAAGGAATTTAACTAGCTTTTAGCAAGTGTGTTTCTACTGGAATTTAATCTTTTTATAAATTCCAAATAAACTAAATATGATCATTGTCTGTGTTGTTTTCTCTCACCTTGACTTCATGATTTTGCACACAAAACAATGCACTTCTATAGAGAGTAGGCATACAATTAGTATTCTATAAGAATAGAAGAATGGTGAACCTGATGCCTTTATAAATCACTTCAGGATTCCAATGTAAAATTTCAGAACACTGTAAGTTCTCTTAGGTGTGAGTTTCTTTCTTTGGCCTGATGCTTATACTCAGGGCTCAGATGCTGTCCCTAAGCTTTTTTTTTTCCTACTTTTATTTTAGTGTGTGTGTGCACTCGAGTGTGTGTTCTGGGGAGAAGAAAGATGCCTTTGAACCCCACTCCAATCCCAGGGCATAAACATTTTTGGTGTCTAAGGCAAGCTAGAATTCGAAGTTCTGATAAAAAATTAATTTACAATTAAAGTTTAAATTTTTATTTGTGTGAAATATACAATCAGAATGACTTAAGGAAAAACACCTATCTTATGCACTCACTTGAAATTTCATACTGGTAAGACTGACACAAAGTGGAATGATTCGATATGACTACAGAACAAAGGCTTTCTAGATGAGATGGAATTTTAGTCATTTATGTCTCATGTGGAATCATGTTAATGTGTGATTAAGCAAAATGGTAAAAAAAAAAATTCCATGTGCGTGTCTCCCTTTTCTGTAAAACTTCCATAAATTTATGTATCTGGTATAGCTTTGAGGTAAAAGTGTCTTGTTTTTCTTTTCTTTTATAAACTTGCCTTCCTGTTTTCTTCTTTTTCTTCTGGTTAATTGGAGAGAGTCTCAAAGGGACTGGGAAGCCTTTGAACCCTGGTCCTCAGATCTCACCCTCCTAAATAGCTAAGATTTCAAGCAAGAGACACAGGAACCCAGATGTTTTTCTGCATTTTTATTCTTTTCCTTTTCCCCAGTAAATATGCTGGTGTGTGTGTTCCTGGTCTGGTGCTTACCCTCACGGTTAAGATGATGCTGTCCCTAAGCTTTTTTTTTTTTTCCTCAAGGCTAGCACTCTACCATTTGAGCCACAGCTTCACCTCTAACTTTTTGGAAGTCCACTGAAGATAAAGGTCTCATGGACTTCCTGCCTGCACTGGCTTTGAATCAGGCTCCTCAGAGTGCAGCCTCCTGAGTAGCTAGGCTTACAAATGTCAGCTGCCAGCACTAAGAAGCTGTGACATGAGCAACTTTATTTTTCTCTACTTCTTTGTTTCAGCTATTTAAAAAAAAATGTTCATTTACCCCTTTCTGACCACTGTCTAAGACCTATGCATGCTGTAAAAAAAAAAAAGTAAATAAAAAAGAACTGAAGTATGATTTCCTGTGCCTATAATCTCAAGAGAGGGTTACAAATGTCAGACCAGTTTGGGCTACATAATTAATAACCAAATCAGAATCAATTAACTAAATCCAATTAAATACTTTAAGGAACAAAAAGATGAAAGTTAAAACTAGCCAAATCAACCCTCCGTCTAATTAACCTTTCATCAAACCATGTCACCAAATGAGATTTAAAAGCAATAATAATTGACCTCAATATGCGCAACTGGGGAGAAGTACCTTGCTCCACTGTTAAAGCTGAGCCTCTTGGAAAATGTGGGCAGAAAGGATACACAGGAGACCAAACTTTAGCATCAAGTTCTCGGCACAGAAATTGGGGTGCGTGGAGGGCGGGGGAGATGGGTGGTGAAAATCCCATGGCCTAGATAAGCGCGCCTCAGTGTGACCTGCGAAGTTCTGGGTCCCAGAGGACACCGGGAAGAAGAGGAATGGGATTCCCCGTGTCTTGGGATTTCGGGGCTCAGGATTTGGGGATCAGGGGATCAGATCAATCAAGAAAGCTGGAGCCCTTTCCTCCATGCCCCCCTTTCTCCAAGCCCAGCAGATCTCAAAGATTTGGACTAAGAGAAGAGAGGAATTGCTGGACGTTAGATGATGGGGGGGGGTGGACAGAGGGGGGTGGTGGAAGGAGAGGCGCCCGAGCTTTGGGGCGGGAAAGGGAAAATGAGGGGAGGTTGGAAGAGCGGATCTGGGAACAATGCGCTTTGCTCCCACCTTGGGGCAGCCAAGGGCAACTTCCAGGCTTTCTCGCTTTTCCCATCTGCATGAGTAAAAGGATCTGCCCCCGCCCGAGCTGACGCAATTTGCGTTCAGCGGCCGAGGGGAAAAGAAAAACCAGTTGTGTTGGGGGTGCGAGGGCAGAGAGGCGGGGAAAAAAAGTCATGTCGTCACGTAGGCTTGGCTTTTTTTTTTTTTTCGGGCATAAAAGGAAGGTTCTCTTGCTTTCGCCTTCAGTTGTCAAACTCCTAGGTGCCCGCCAACGTCAGGAGCACGCTCAGGAACTCAGCTGCGCCCTCTCTCCAGATCTGCTACTCCGCAGCCTCGCAGCAGCCCGTGCCGCCCGCGCCGCCCGCGCCAACTGTGCCCGCCCTGCGCCCCGCCCGCCCTTGCTGCGCCCTCGCTGCGCCCTCCAGGATGCTCGCCCGAGTGCTGGTTCTCTGCGCGGCGCTGGCGCTCTGCCGTGCAGGTGAGTTCTCCTCCGCTCCTTGGATTCCCCCGGCCTTCCACCCACCCAGGCTGGGCGCACTCACCGACCAGTCCTTCCACTCCACGGCTGCCCGCTGCCTCCTCCAGGGAGGGATGGGCGGGAGGGGATCCAAAGAACTGAGCCAATCGCCCCAGAGTTGCCAAACTTTAACTCCTGGCTGGTGGAGCCCTGACCCTGGCCGCTTGTCAGCGTCACGGAACTCGTTGTCATGTAACTGTCAGGGTGGCAGGATGGTGACACAGGATGGTTCCGTGCGTGGGAAACGCACAGGGATGATGCCCTTAATACGAAGTGTCAAAATTTTACATGCTCCCGGTGGTGTATTCCTGCCCCAGTATAAGAAAAAAACATTTTAAAAGTAGCTGTTTTACACCGACTACTTTTCCCCTTAAATTTTAACTGTTAGATCCAGCCATTTGAATTCTGAAAGTGATTATCTTTTTTTTTTTTTTAATGCTCATTTGAACACCTAAGAGATAATTTGGGGGAGGGAGGAACTAGTCCGGCTGACTATTCTGTCACCTGTATTTAGAAAAGGAGGATAGCCTTTCTATATGATAAGCACTATTTTTTGAGGCAGTTTTTTTTTTTAAAAAAATTCTTTCTCCACGACTATCTTGAATCCGTTATTGTAAGGTTGACCCATAGAGAGTGAAATAATTAAACGCTGGAATCAGGTCGAGGAGCCAGATGAATCATGTTGTTGTCCTTACTGTTATTGTAGCAAATCCTTGCTGTTCCAACCCCTGTCAAAACCGGGGCGAATGTATGAGTATAGGATTCGACCGGTATTCCTGCGATTGTACGCGAACAGGATTCTACGGTGAAAACTGCACAACACGTAAGTCTTTCTGTGGGTTTACCTCACTGGAAATCCACTGGAAATGAGCCAGAATTTCCACTGTATACATTTTGCGTCGTTTAAGAAGCTCTGCTAACTTTTCCCTCTTCTTCCTCTCTTTTTGCAGCTGAATTTCTGACAAGAATAAAATTGCTTCTAAAGCCCACTCCAAACACAGTGCACTACATTCTTACCCACTTCAAGGGAGTCTGGAACATTGTCAATAACATCCCTTTCCTGAGAAATTCAATTATGAAATACGTATTGACATGTAAGTACAAATCTCTAAGATTTTTCAGCTTCTTTTAAAAACATAGGCATTATAATACTGGATATTACTTAACCTAATGGAAACACATAATTCTAAACCTTCAGAGTGACTTTCTGTAGACGTTTGCAGTTTGCCTTCTATCTCAAAAGCCCCAAATATTGGCATTTATCCTATGTCATTTGGACACTTCTGCCTCATAGAGTTCTTTAGTGATACTTTATGAAACTAACCTTCACTGATCTGGTCAATTTGTGAAGAAAGTATGGTCCCTTGCTTGGTCAATGTTCGTGGGCCACAGAATTGTTTCAAAACTATAGTGCCCATTAACATAAATGTTTCATTTTGATTTGACTTAGCAAAAACTTAAATCTGTATAGATCTGAAGTAAGAAAAATATAGACTGCTGGACCATAATATCTAACTTAAAGTGAATAGTAAAGATGTGTTTATAGATCTTATAGTAAAGATGTGTTTTCAGTGGAAGTTATTTTTGGTCATGTTTTGTGTGTGTGTGTGTGTGTAAATGTGCCAGTATGAGACTTGAACTCATGGCCTCAAGCTGTTGCTTAGCTTTTTGTTCCAGTCTTGTGTTCTACGACTTGAACCATACCTCTGCTTCCAGATTTGTTCTGGCTAATCGTAGATAAAATTCTCTTGTGTTTGTCTTCACCATCTGGATTCAAACCAAGATCCTCAGATCTCAGTCTGTTGAGTAATAGGCTTAAAGGCAGGAGCTGACAGTGCCAGGCTAAGTGTTGTCATTTTAAATCAGAGTATGTTTGTTAAAATTAATCTCTCTGCCACATTCTGAATTTTACACTAAAAGTCTTAAGAAAGCAAAATTTAAAAAATGACTGGTTACACATAGGGGGCTAATAAATTCTTTCCCTTGCAAATTTCAGCCAGATCACATTTGATTGACAGTCCACCAACTTACAATGTGGATTATGGCTACAAAAGCTGGGAAGCTTTCTCGAACCTCTCCTACTACACCAGAGCCCTTCCTCCTGTAGCTGATGACTGCCCAACTCCCATGGGTGTGAAAGGTAAGCAAGAAGAATGAGTAGACATGTTAGCCACCTAACAACAGTGTAGGCTTTTTGGTTTATTTTTTAACCTTTACTCTATAAAGTCATAGAGACTAATAAAAGGTCTTAATCTATGTAAATGGATGGTTCCATCAGAGTAACTAGCCATTTGATATGATGCCATAATATCCCAAACTAATAGTCTTAATAAAGTCCTAGAATGCATTGCATATGAAGTGAACAAAATTATTTAATGAGAATGTGTCATACACTATCTTAGGATTTCTATTTTGCCTAATTATTTTTTCATTATTTTTTTCAGGCAAGAAGGAACTTCCTGATTCAAAAGAGCTTCTGGAAAAAGTTCTTCTGAGAAGAAAGTTTATTCCTGACCCTCAAGGCACTAACATGATGTTTGCATTCTTTGCCCAACACTTCACCCATCAATTTTTCAAGACAGATCAAAAACGAGGACCTGCTTTCACCAAAGGACTAAGCCATGGGGTAAGACAGAGTAACAAAATGCTAATGTTTCTTGCCATACCATATTATTCATGTTTATTTTTTTGATGTCATATCTGCAAAAATCCTAAACTTTTCATTTTAACTTGATGGTTTAGTAAAACAGACATAGACACACAGACACTCTCATACATGTACAACAAACACAGATGAAGATATTTTATTTGTGGTTTTCCTTGTGTTTTCAGTTACTTTGGCATTGCAAGATTCTGTGTCTTCTAAGGTATATCTGTGCCATGACCTATCTTCACTATTATTATCCTTTGGATCTCATGAAGATGACGTCAATTTATATGTTATATTTTGCTTTATTTCATATTAATAATTTTCCATTTTTTTTCTTTTTTGTGGGTCTTGAAATTAAACTCAGACAGAGCCTTGTACATGCTAGGCAATGGCTTGCCCGGTGAGCCACATTCCAGCCTTCATTTTCAAATACATTTTTTAGACATACCAAATGATTATAATGAAGTAATCATATACTTAACATTTCCTATAGGATACAAATAATTTATGCAACAGCCATATGTAGTCTTGCAGTTCTGATGAATACACAGATTAATCTGGTATTTCGTGGCCAAAGAACTATTAGTTTCATTGACTGAAAACTTTTAAAGAAAGACAAATCAAAATTTATTGACAGGTTACGTAAGACACTTTATGTGAGATTATTCAACAGCAACAAATTGAAATGTTTCCATACTCTTCTAGGTGGACTTAAGCCATATTTATGGTGAAACTCTGGACAGGCAGCACAAACTGCGCCTTTTCAAGGATGGAAAAATGAAGTATCAGGTAGGTTCCCTTTGAATTAAGAATCAGCCATGGGCCTCCCTGTACACCTGCATTGGAACACCACCAGTGGTAGCCATTTTCTTTTTTGAAATATCCATTATTAATGTTGCTTGCTGTCTTTTTATAATCTCAGGTAATAGATGGAGAGGTGTACCCTCCCACAGTTAAAGACACTCAGGTACACATGGTCTACCCACCCCAGACCCCCGAGCACCTGAAGTTCGCTGTGGGGCAGGAGATCTTCGGGCTGGTGCCCGGGCTGATGATGTATGCCACCATCTGGCTTCGAGAACACAACCGAGTGTGTGACGTGCTTAAACAAGAGCACCCAGAGTGGGATGATGAGCGCTTGTTCCAGACTACCAGGCTGATTCTCATAGGTGAGCAAGAGATGACTTTCTACGTGAAACCCTGATCTGCAAAGAAGGCTAATCTATGGCTTTCACTATGTCTGTGATGAGAGCATATAATGAATGGAAACTCCATTTAGTCCATGAGCACAAGCAGACTGAATTATCCTTTTATGTTGGGGGGGGGAATAAAAGTGAAAGCATAATAAAGTAACAAGATTGTGTTTCCCTTGCTGAAGTGTTTGTGATAAGAATGCTGAGGTGTTCTGCCTCTCTTTCTTTGTGCAACAGGAGAGACGATTAAGATAGTGATCGAAGATTATGTACAGCACCTAAGTGGCTATCACTTCAAACTGAAGTTTGACCCAGAGCTGCTTTTCAACCAACAATTCCAGTACCAAAACCGCATCGCTGCTGAATTTAACACCCTCTACCACTGGCATCCTCTGCTACCTGACACCTTTCAAATTGATGACCAGGAGTACAATTTCAAACAATTTCTCTACAACAACTCCATACTACTAGAGCATGGCCTTACCCAGTTTGTTGAATCATTCACCAAGCAAAATGCTGGCCGGGTAAGCATTGGTACTTAAAAAGTCAAAAGAAATGCCTTATCAGTAACTTGAAAATTTCCTCTGCACCCCAAATTATTTCTCTTAGACACAAATGAAATAACCATTTATTTTATTAGTCAATCATCTTCTTAAAAGAAGAAACCTGAAAGTTTGCTTGTGAAAAGTGTGAGTTGTTGGTGCAAACACACAACAGTTTTATAGCTCTCCCTTTAAAAGAAAGATATTTTGAAAAGTTTTCAGTTGTTTTCCAGATTGTAGGAATAACTATTTAGAACTTGACTGATTTTTATCATCTGGAAAGACAAAGTAGACCTAGTGTCCCATCTTACATTTAGCTTCTGTTGAAATGTATATAGGAGTCTTTCAAGAAATAAATAGGCCAAAAAGCTCTATTTTACAATTGCATTCTTTCCCCCCAGGTTGCTGGTGGCAGGAATGTTCCTCTTGCTGTACAAATGGTTGCCAAGGCCTCCATTGATCAGAGCAGGCAGATGAAATACCAGTCTCTGAATGAGTACCGCAAACGCTTTTCACTGAAGCCCTACGCATCATTTGAAGAACTTACAGGTAAGAAATGCTTTCCAGACTTCTTCACAGAATCGAGGGTCAAATGGAAGCAACAAATAGAAAGCAATTTGAAGGAAGGCGATGAATGACTTTATTTCCCCCCCCCCTCTTTGTGCATTCTCCCATTGCTTATATTGCTCCTATCTTCATCACTGCAGGAGAAAAGGAAATGGCTGCTGAGTTGGAAGCCCTGTATGGTGACATTGATGCTGTGGAGTTGTACCCTGCCCTTCTGGTAGAAAAGCCCCGTCCAGATGCTATATTCGGGGAAACCATGGTAGAACTTGGAGCACCGTTCTCCTTGAAAGGACTTATGGGTAATCCTATATGTTCACCTCAGTACTGGAAGCCTAGCACTTTTGGTGGAGAAGTAGGTTTCAAAATCATCAACACTGCCTCCATTCAGTCCCTCATCTGCAACAATGTCAAGGGCTGTCCCTTTACTTCATTCAATGTGCAGAATCCACACCATGACAAAACTGTCACCATCAACGTCAGCACTTCCCACTCCAGACTAGAGGACATCAACCCCACAGTGCTATTCAAAGGCCGCTCCACAGAACTATAGAAGGCTGCTGATTGTATTTATTTATTTATATGAACAATTTCTCTTAACTTAATTATTTAATGATATTTATGTTCAGTGCCTTACGTTACCTTAACATCTGTAACGAGACAGAGCTCTGTTTTTTTCTCAGAGCAAGGCAAGATATGTGTCATGATTCCTGTGAGATTCTTTTTTCTTTACTTGAATTTCCATGTTTAGTATGATTTAATAAGGATCAGAGAAAAGATGTTTGGAAATTTAAATGTTGTTACATGATAACAAAGTGTTTGTCATTATATACAACCTACCTATCATGATGTGTTAGATGAAATTAAGGCTGCGGGAGGATAAAGATATTGGGATGTTTATCCACCATCAAAAAAAGTAAACAGACAAGGGTACAAGTACATTTTTAAAAATTTATATTTAAGGCATACCCTACCAATAATTTCATGGTTTTCTTAAAGCAGCCTTGAAATAATATGATGAAATTTCTAAATTTATAGGTAGAATCATGTTTGAAAGTTTATTTCCCAAACTAGAGCAATTAAGCTTGTACCCACATTGATAAAAGGAAATATGTTAGATCTCCAAAATCAATAGAAATTGTACTGTAATTGCTGCTTAACGTATGGTGTGAGAGGTTTTGTTTTTTCACCAAAAGTGAAAAATCTATTTAATGTGACTATTATACCTTCTTTTTAAAACCAACATGCCAGTACATCAATGTAATGAAGCCATTGTAGTCTTATTTTGGAATAGGAATAGTTTCCATAAAGAGATTCCAGAATTTGTGTGTATGAGTAGTAACATGTAAAACCTATAGCAGCAAAAGGATTCTATGTTGGAAATAATGAGTAACAAGAATTCCGAACTGAAGTTCAAATTTGAATATAAGCTTTAGAAGATTTTCCTATCCTTGGGTTCCACAGGAACTCAGTAGGGTTTGTGATGAAATTAATGAATTGCATAATCATATTTTTCCAGGTTTTTTTGCAGTCCATATCACAGGACAAAAATTAACAGTGGCCTTAAAAAGCTACTTCGAAATGTTCGAATCCATTTCACACAAATTTTACTGGAATCTCAATGAGGAGTTCAATAAGTACATTCAACTCAAGTCTAATCACCTTCATTGCTGCTCCTTTGAGTTAACAGAAACTTTGTTCTGATCAGTGTCCTTTCATATTGGTTTCCTGATTTTGAGGTCAGAGTTCTTCTATCTTTGAATTCTATTAATATTTCTTACTTGAACTTTTACTGATCTTCAGGAAAGCCTCATCTCAGGACTAAAACTTAGCTCCTTTTAGAAGGACTAAAAGAAAACTAAGTAAAAAAACTAAGAAAAAAAAGTATTCAATTATTCAAAGTGAAAGACATGAACATTTTATTTATAATTTTAGCCATTTGTACCTGAGGACCGAAAATAGAAGCAAGTACCTTAGAAGTATTGTTAATGCATTCCCAAGAGGAAGAAAGATAACATTTCTGTTCTAATGAATTCCTTTCTTATTTAAGAACCCAAGGCCGACAATGGATCAATCTGGGTAATAATCATAAATGAAATAATAACTGATAATAGGTTTCTACATCTCATTGTCAGCTGACATTTTATGGTACTGTATTCTGCATAATTATTTATTAAGGATTATTTATGTTTTATTGAGCATCATTGTATAAACTATTTAAACCTATAATTATTGATTTTTTTGTTCATGTCAGAATCAATGTGTTTTTGCATTACCTCTTGGAATTATGTAAAGTATAAAATTGATTGAATTAAGATTGATGGATAAGGAGTCTAATTCTAGTAAATTGAGATGTTTAAGGTCAGGATTCATTTTCTTGACATGTACCTATACACCAACTACAGAGAACATTATATGTATTAAAGGCTCTGTTAATTATTCAGTAACTCACTCAAATACAATCTATTGACAAAATACACAAATACTATGGGATTTGAAATTTTCAAATCAAGCATCATTTATGGGCAACAAAATTTATGTAAATAACTGAAAACATAATTTAAGAAAACAACTCTTAGTGAAAAAAAACAACTCAGGAAAAATTTTCTTTAAGATTTTGTGTTTTGAAGGTTTAAAGTTAAGAACTAGTCAACATTAGAAAAGATTATATAAGAAGACATTTGCTGGCACATATTTGTTTTTGTTTTGTTTGTTTTGGAAAAACAAATCAACTTGATTGTTACAAGACCATCCTGCTGCCTGAACCTGGAACTCAGGTTGTGTGTGAATATGTTGATGCCTCAGACAAATATGTATTTAAATTACCTTCTATAAAAATAGAAGTCTTGAAACAAATGCCTGTTTATTTTTATACTATTTAAGGATGGAAAAGTCTTCTGAAAATAAAGTTTGTTTCTACATACCTTTGTCTTTGATTTCTCTAAAACATGATCCTAAAAATAAATCATGACTTTTTTTCTCATATGTATTCAAAAGTAAACTAAGGACTAAGGATGTTCCTCAGAGGTAAAGTGCTTGGCTGGCATAAACAAGGCTCTGAATTCTACCCAACATTGCAAACAAATCTGGCTCTTGATTAAATGACTTAGCCTTCAGTTTGCACAGCCCTCAGTTGCCTCTTAATTAAATGGCACAGCACTCACTGAAAACTTTTGAGACTACATGCTCCAGTAGATTGCAAAAAGCTTATTTTCATTGCTCCATCTACAAGAGGAAACACCTTAAAAGGGAAGCAGTAGGATAAATGTTACTAAGGAGGCACAAAATCTTTTTTTTCTTCTTTTTTTTCTTTTTAATTTTTTATTGTAATTAATAAAAGGGTTACATGATATTTGCCAGATAGAAGGTGCATTAATTCACATACATTGATACCCTTTCACATATCTTGGTACCCATTACCCTACCCCTACCCCACCCCAACCTGACATGGTTTTCCCCCCTTCCCTATCAAATTTCAAAAAACTGAATACAAATAAATTCAATATATCAGATAACAAAGTGAGATATTGTAACAATATGAGATACCCAAGGGACAGCAAAGGAGATGAGAGACAACATAGTACATTAAGGACAACAATCATTCGTTATATGGCTTTTGTTTCAATATCCTGGAGGTCCTTTCAATTAGCTTCATACTATATGGCCTTATGTATCAAGATTTTGCTCTATTGCAGATCTCTGCTAGTAGAGCCCAAGGTTTCTACTGATTATGACGAATGAGGGAAACCATTAAGCCTAAGTTCCTTTGAGTCTGGCTTACTTCACTTAATATGAGTTTTTTCTAAGTCTTTCCATTTCCTAACAAATGGGGCGATGTCATTCTTTCTGACAGCAGCATAGAATTCCATTGTGTACAAATACCACAACTTGTTGATCCACTCATCAACTGAGGGACATCTAGGTTGGTTCCATATCTTTGCTATGGTGAATAGTGCTGCAATGAACATTGTTGTACTAGTGGATTTAGTATGTCCTTGTTTCTGGATGGTTGGGTAAATGCCAAGTAGTGGAATTGCTGGGTCATAGGGGAGTTCCATGTTTAGCCTTTTGAGGCACTGCCATACTGCTTTCCACAGTGGTTGAATGAGGAGGCACAAAATCTTAAAAAGGAAGTTTAAAATAAAGTGGGGGAGGGGAAAAGCCTGGTGACAGGAGGCTCATGCCTGTAGTCCTAGCTACTCAGGAGGTTGAGATCTGAGGATAACAGTTCAAAGCCAGGCCAGGCACGAAAGTCCATGAGACTCTTATCTCCAGTTAAGCATCAGAAAACTGGAAGTGGCTCTGTGGCTCAAGTGGTAGGGCAGTAGCCTTGAGCTGAAGAGTTCAGAGACAGCACCTAGGCCCAGAGTTTAAGCCCAGCGTTGGACCAAAAACAAAAACAAAACAAAAAAGGGACGAGATTGTACTGAATGGGCAAGTCTTTGATACTTTGCACTTCGACTTCCTAAATTTTGACACTTCCTTTCTTATTTCAGTATTTATATGAACCATATATTTCACATGTTGCCTGGACTTTCTGTTCTTCATTTTCAGGGATGCTTTCTGCTACTGTATTTCCCACAGTTAATTTCAGCACCAATTACCAATTAGACCACCTTTGAAACCTTGATTTCAATCATGTTCTTTATCTACTTTTAGCCTACCTATCTTAGTACTCACAGTATGATATCTAACTCCTCAATTATACAGAGTCCATTATCCAACACCTCATCACTTCAATATTTTTACCCTTTAGTGTTTATTTCCTTCTATATGCACCTAGTTCATATTCCATTGGTCTCATTTGTAAATCATTTCCTCCTGCTCTGCACACAATCCACACAAGTTGTTTTAATTGCAAACTCATCTTCTTACTAGAGTTCTCAGTAGCATTCTTCTATCTATCTGTCTATCTATGTAGTTATTAGTTAGTTGCTCTATGGGAATTTGAACTCAGAATTAGCACTTCCTATGTAAATGCTCTGCCACTTGAGCCATACCTCCAGCCCGTTTTTATCAAATGTTTTGTGGCTCTATAGTTTGTAGTCTCTTGATTGTTTTCTCCATCTTCAAAGAGTGCTTTACTCAGCTTAATTTTTTATTAAAGAATTTATTAACATTGATTTTTATATCATATTTCAAATGACATGTTTAACAAACAAATATTCAAGAAGGGAATCTCTATATACAATCACTGGCACTTAGATTTTAGAACATAATCAAAATTAGGCTAAGGGTTTTTATATCATAGATACATAATTAATATATGTAATAAAACATTATGTCTATAGAGTCATAAGTTTTTATGATTATGTAGTTGTGTTTATATTTCCCATACCATGTCCATAGCATTGGGTATGCAAATATTGAGTCCTCGCTCTTGTACTGTTTGGATCTAATAGCCACATATTAAGGATACCATGCATCTTTTGATCCTTTGGTCTTGAATTATCTCACTCAACATGATTCACTCTAGATTCATCCACTTCCCTGCTAATGCCATTATTTTGTCTTGTCTGTTGGCTATGTAGAATTCCATTGTATATATATACCACATTTTCTGTATCCATTTATCTGCAGTAGGGCATCTGGATTGTTTCCATTGCCTGGCTATTGTGAATAGTGCAGAGATAAACATAGCTGAGCAGGTCAGCTTAATTTTTTGAACTTTTCTTCTCTATTATACCTATAAATTAATACTCCTTGTTTCTTTTCTTTTCTATATTCTTCCAGGTTAATCATATTCAATTTCATAATTTGAAAGAATAATCAATCCCAAATTTATGTTTCCAGAACCAACATCTAATGATAAATTGAAAGCATTTCCTTTCAAATTCATATATTTATTATTTCTTTACCCTCCTAACTCCATATATTTCAATAATTATCCAAACTTAAAAAATACCTCCACCTCCTAATTTCTGGGCAAAGCTCTTTCCTCATTCTCATAACCAATCTAGGAGCTGACTTCATCCCATGAACCTATATCTATAGCATTTTCTCTAACTCTACTACTATCATCCTAGTCAGTGTCATAGTCTCTTAGCTGATGCTCTCTCTCCTGTTCATTCCTCAGCCCAAACTATGCTTAAAGTAATGAGAATCGGTCATTTCTTTACTATAAATCAGATCATAATTCTTCCTTTGAAGTCTCCCAGTGTCTGGGCTAGGAGTTTAGCCTAGTGGTAGAGTGCTTGCCTAGCATGCACCAAGACCTGGGTTCGATTCCTTGGTACCACATACATAGAAAAATGCTGGAAGTGGTGCTGTTGCTCAAGTGGTAGAGCTCTAGCCTTGAGAAAGTCCAAGGACAGTGCTCAGGCCCTGAGCTCAAGCCCAGGACTGACAAAAAAAAAAAAAAAAGAATGAAGTCTCCCAGTGTCTTCCTATTATGCATTGAACAAATAATAGATTTTTGTTCTGTCCTGTAGGGATCCTATAAATCCATCTCATACCTACACACCTGATCTCCACTACTTTGATTCACAACTAGTCTTAATTCCCATTTTCTTCTTTTTGTTGTTGTTCCTAAAACAGAATGTCTAAGACATAATTTTAGCTCTAGAAGCTGAGAAGTTCAGAATTATGATGCTGGCATCTAACTTCCAATAAGGCTACTACTGCTTCAACCATGGTAGAATCAAAAGAACAGGTAGCTTCATGCATAGATAGGAGAGACAGGATCGCTTATCTCATTCATGGTAGAGGGCATGACATGAACCCCACCAAGATACTGGAGGCCTCATGATGCGGCATTTCCTGTTCCTTCTACTACATTACCTTTCCTGTGATATGTTAATTAGCAATAATTCTCAAGCTGATGTGCTATTTAGAATGTCTTTATTTAAAATGTTGATACAAGTGTATCCTAAGCATACACATATCTGCTCAAGTTTGAGTACAACTCTCCAAAGAGACCTCTTCCAACCATCCAAACTAAAGCAAGCCGTAAGGCATTACCACCCTCTTCTATATATTTCAAAATATTTATTTATACCTGACACTCTCTTGTTTTGTTTACTATCCATGTTTTCCTCTCTGAGAGTTTGTGTCTAGATAATTCACTGCTTCCAGAATAGTGTCTGTCATTTAAGTCACTAAAATACATTATTACTGAATAGGAATTGCTTTCATCAAAGGATGCCAGTGGCTCATGCCTGTAATCCTAGCTACTCAAAAGGCAAAAAATCACAGTACAAAGCCAGTCCAGGCAAGAAAGTCCATAATACTATTATTTCCAATTAACTACCAAAAAGTCAGAAAATGGTAGAGCATTAAGGAGTAGAGCACTAGTCGTGACCACAAAAGTTCGGGGAGAGCACCCAAAACCTGAATTCAAGCCCTAGGACCAAGAAAAGGAAAAGAGAGAGAAAGAGAAAGAGAGAGAGAAGGAAGGAAGGAAGGAAGGAAGGAAGGAAGGAAGGAAGGAAGGAAGAAAGGAAGGAAGGAAGGAAAAAAAGGAAGGAAGAAAAAAGAAAGAAGGATAAACATGTGATCTTTAATTTAAAAAGTAAAATCTGGAAAGTACAGATATTCACCCTGGGAAAGTTTTTTCTATAATTAAAATGACATATGTATGCATTACTTTTCTACAAATACTATTAATAGAGTACTACAGCACTATACCTAAAATTATTATCTTAAGTCTTGCACATCAGAAGTCAGAAAAAGGCTATTTGAAATAAAAACAAGGTATTAGGGAAATTTGTTCCTTGCTTTTTCCAGTATGTCAATACTCCCATCCTTATTTTATTGTCCCTTTCTCCTCTTCATAGATACCAGGCTAAGATTTTCCAACATCTGTGACTTATTTGCCTCGTATCAGTACCTTCATTATCTTAGGCTTATGCAGATAATCCTGTAAAATTTCCCCTTCTCCACATCCTTAGTTTCTTCACATTTGGAAATTCTTCCTTGTCAGTGTATTCACATATTTCTAGAGGTTAAGACAAGGGCCATTATTTCACTAAATATACAATTATTTGTAGTATTGGTCAACTAGGATTCCATTCTAAAAAATTCGTCTTTGTAAACTAAACATTTGTATTCATGTAAACACCTGTACATCAAGGTTCATAGAAGTTTTATTCATTAAAACCAAAAAGTGAAAACAAAACAAATGTCTTTTGGAAGAAGGAAATGACTAAACTGACAGCCACAAACTGTAATACATTCATATCCAGGGAAACAATGCCTTAGACAAAGGAGAAAAGAAAGGGAGAAAAGAAAAACAGAGAAAAAAGTATGGAAGAGAAAAATAAAAAAATAATTATTTTTAATACAGGCAAGTTGGATGGAACTAAAGGAATTTATGAAAAAATACTAAGTAAAAAAAGAGCTGTATTTTAAGTGACAGATTTGCAAGTCCATTATACAATATTCTAAAAGTAAAGGGATCACAAAAATAATAGTATTGTCCAATTACTTAGTATAATAATTTAGTAGCTACAGTGGAGTATGAGGAGTATGTTGATTAAACAGTCTATGTCTTCAATGAAGCGACAGTTACACTAACCTACATGATATCCTGGTATAGAGCTCTACAAGTAAAGATATGTATAAATAAAAGATTGGAGTAAACTGAATTGTGAAAGGTTCATTTCCTAGTGTGATATTGTGCTACCATTACACAATATGTTAGCATTGGAACAACTATTATGAGATTTGTACTGTTACTCTCTACTTATTCCTTTTCAATGACTTGTGGGTTAATAATTGTTAAAATGTTTAAAGAAAAAAGGATGGCCTAGGTTTCAAAGAGATTGCTGTACTTTTTTTTTAAACTATCATCTGGACCATAGCCATAAATTGTGCTAAAACAGGCACTCAGCCCAAGTTAGGAATATGAAATTATTTCTTCCAGGAATCCAGATTTGTGTTTATTTTGACAATTTTAGACTTGAAAGTGATTGGCAAATCAAAATGTACCTTTTTTCATAAATGATATGAAAAGAACCGAACTTCCATCTGAAAGCATTTCACTTACATAACACACACAAAATAACTCAAGATAGTTTGCAGATAAACAATTTATAATCTATAAGGCTTCCAAAAACAGAATAAGATAATATTTTCATGAGCATGGAGGTTCATAAGCAATTTTAGATTTTAAAAAAAAGTACTGAAAGTAAATTTGTAAAATTAAGTGGATGCCTGCTACACTGTTGGAAAGCAGTATGGTGGTTCCTTAAAAGGCTAAACTGGCTCCCCTATGACCCAGCAATTCCACTCCTTGGCATTTACCCAATTGTCCAGAAATCAGGACATACTAAAGCCACTAGCACAACGATGTTCATTGCAGCACTATTTACCATAGCAAAGATATGGAACCAACCCATATGACCTTCAGTAGATAATTAGATCAACAAGATATGGTATTTATACACAATGGAATTCTATGCCGCCATCAAAAAGAATGACATCACCTCATTTGTAAGGAAATGGAAAGATTTAGAAAAAATCATATTAAGTAAGCCAGACCCAAAGGAACACAGGCTCAATGTTTTCCCTCATTTGTAATAATCTCCTAGCAGAGGATGACAATAGCACAAAACCTAGATACATAAACCATATAGGATGAGGCTAAATGAAAGGATCTCCAGCATATGGAAACAAAAGCTTTATCTTGTATAATTGTTGTTCTTAATGTACTATGTTATTTCTCTTCTCTTTTGTCGCCCTTTGGTTAATCTCATATTGTTACAGTATCTGACTTAGTTACCTGGCATATTGTATATATGTTTATTTGTTTATTTGAAATAGGAAAGAGAAAGGGGGAAAACAAGATGTTTGGGGGAAGGGAAATGGGGACAAAAATATGAGAAGAGGTATCAATGTGTGAGAAGTAATGCACCTACTATCTGGCAATTATAACTGCAACCTCTTCATACATTACAATAAAAAAAGTTTAAATGGATGCTTGGGTTTGAATGACTCCTAATTGTTAAGACTGCTCTGTAGAAAAGCCCCTCCCCTCTTCCTCTTTACCTGAAACCCATAATCACCTGACTGTCAATCACCTGTGAGACAACAAAGGACCCCAGGCTCTGTTACTTCCTCATCCACTGAGGTCACATCCTGGACCACCTTGGTCAAACCTCTCCCCATCAGTGAGAGGTTCCTCTGGTTCGGAGATCACTTCACATTGCAGTGGTCCCATCTCCTGCCTTTCCTACATAATCTGGATCAACATGCGCCCCCTCCTCTTTTTCTCTTTCTCCCTCTTCTCTGTCTTGTCATGCCTCCATCTTGTGCTAACCCACATTTTGCTCTTCTCTGAATAAACTCTTTTCTACTAATGTTCATATATGAGAGGCTGAAAGTCCTGATCATCTCCCAAACTCACCATGTTGGGAGATGATGAGGATCTTAGCAGGCCTCCCCTACAGGGCAGTCCTTAAGTCACTGGAGGTTCTGCCCTTTACAAGGAATTAGTTGTTAAAGAACCCCTAGTAATTATCAAGAGAGAGCTGTTATAAAAAGCCTCTCTTCAACTCCCTCTTTTGAGATGCAATTCTTTCTCCAACACCTATCTGTCCTGGGCTCTCACTATAGCCTTTATTAGGCTGTTTAGGAAGTTCATCCTGTAAAGCTCTGAACCAAGACTCTTTTCTTTATAGCATTAGTTTATCTCTGCTATCTCATTGGAGTTAATAAAAAAAGAACAGGCTAATACAGGAGCTTCATAATTTTTCATGTATTTTTTATTGTAATTAAAAGAAGGGTTACATTATATTCACCAGATAGAAGGTGCACTACTTCATATACATTGATACCCTTTCTCATGTCTTGGTCCCCATTTCCCTCCCCCTCCCCCATCCCTCATCTTGTTTTCCCCCCTCCCTATCCAGTTTCAAATAACCAAATACACATATTTCCAATATATCAGATAACAAAGTGAGATATTGTAACAATGTGATATAACCAAGGGACCGCAAAAGAGATGAGAGATAACATAGTACATTAAGGACAACAATCACTCATTATATGGCTTTTGTTTCTATAGCCTAGAGGTCCTTTCATTTAGGAGCTTCATAATTTTTTTTAAAAATTGTTTAATAAAATACTGAGAAGCCAGACACCAGTGGCTCATGTCTGTAATCCTAGCTATTCAGGAGGCTGAGATCTGAAGATCACAGTTTGGGAAAGATGATCCAGGATTCTGTTTCCTCCAATGAACTACCAAGATGGCAGAAGTGGAGCTGTGGCTCATTTGGTGAAACATTAGCCTCGATCAAAAAAATGCTAATAAACAGTACCCAGACCCTGAGTTCCATGACTCGGAACAGGCCAAAGAAGAGAGAAGGGGGGGAATTATTAAAGCAAGGAGATAAACAGTACATTCGTAGAAAATTGTCGCTATACACATGGATGGAGCTTCTATCAATATCTCATGTAAATTTTGCTCTGAAACATAACTGGCTAAATTGTGCATAAGCTGGAAAGAACTCCAAGGAATAGATCTTTATAAAATGAAGTTCCCATTTTGATCAATGTCTCTCCTAGATTACTCATCACAGAAACCCAATAGAAGCAGAAATGTTCGGGCTCCCCTTATGCCTCAGCCTCTCCTGCCTCTAGGTCTCTGTGCATGCCGATGCTGCTGCCCAGGTGCCACACCCACTTGCCCTTTCATGTTCACTATTGTTCCTGCTAGGTGATGCAGTTGCAGATAGCGTGACTTTTCCCTGGCTGTTACCCAAAGCTCTATTCATGATGACAACATGCACAAAACACAGGGTGGGTATGCTGTGCATGCTCTTGAAGGAATGAATGACTTCCACTTAGTACTCTTAAGGAAGCAAGGAGAAAAGGCCAATGGATAAATATCTCTTCCTTCCACAGGGGGAGGGGGGAAGTACTGGAGATGATGCATGAGACAAGAATGTCACTTTCACCCACACCCTGAAACCTACCCTTCAGAATGTAAATTTTTGGTAACATTATCACGCTATGTGTGTGTGTGTGTGTGTGTGTGTGTGTGTGTGTGTGTGTAGTTTAGATAGCCTACCACATTGAGAGCTAGAAGTTGATCATTTCTGCTTTATTATCAAGGCTACATGATTCCTGCTACCCTCTTTAACCCCGAAATCAACTTAATATGCCTATGTTCTATGTTAGTTTTAGACTAGTAAAGGATTACCCTGACTTACAGTGTAGGGTAATTTGCTGTACTTGTTTTTTAAAAAAATTACCTATAGTGTTTTTTACTTTATGGTTAAAGTAGGCAGAATGTTCTCCTACTTAAGCTATCCAAGTTTCAGTCTCTGAAAGCTACCATATATTAGGGAATCAGAGAGAATACAGGAGGTTGCCAGAGGGAAGTAAGATTGCTAATCATCTGACCTCCAAATGGAGAGTGAATCCACTGTAATCATGAGAGGCCTTAGATGTGCCAATGGGAAGACAGTCAATATCACAGTCATGTGAGCTTAGAAAGATTTGTCTAGCAATGGCTAGCTTTCTCTGTTTTCCAGGCCAGGAAAGAGAAGATGGGACTGTTTTGACAGCTTTAAAAATAAGGAAACTGTCCTTCCTAGGAACAAGTACACACCTAGTAACATTTTGATTTTAGTTCAGTGGGATCCATGTTGTTTTTCTGAAGTACAGAAGCACTCGAATAATTTCTGTTATTTTTATTGGTTTGATTTTTTTGGGGGGGCAGGGGGAATTGAGGATAGAAATGAAGGCCTTGAGCTTACTAGGCAAGCACTTTACCCCTTGAGCCATTCTCACTCCCCAGTCCTTCTCCTCAAATAGAGTCTCACAGGTGTACTGTGGGCTGGCCTTCGACTTTGATCCTTCCACTATTGCTTCCCCAGCAATTCACATTATTGGCATGGGAACTATATAGCTAAGTCTGAGGTACCTTTTACAGTGACAACAGGAAACAAATATAGTAGGTCATTTCTGAAGGTAAATAACTGGTTGAAAAGAAGCCAATATCCTATACTGTGAATAATGTATAATTTATTATTTATAATATACTATAATAAGCATATTAATATGTAATTGCTATATAAATATATAATTTATTTATAATAAAACACAATACAAATTGAAAGCATAGTCTTAATGATTTATTTTAGGTCTTGTTTTATAAATGTGTTTTAAGTATAGTCAATAAGCCCTTAAAAGTTATCATTGGATTTTTCCAGATGTCTGTTAATGCTCTTTGAAAATTCTAGTTGTACAGTAGACTAACTATCTTTCTTAATTGTATTCATACTTTCTTGTAACTTTGTTGAGATCAATTTTAGCCTTTATTATTTGTAGACTAGAGAAACATTTTAAAGAAAAATACGTAACTTTCTGCTTGGAATTAAAGATGAAAAGGAATGTCTCCATTTGTTCCTTAGGATGATAGGTGTGAGCCACAAGCATTGGGCTAGTCACTGGTTTCTGACTGAATTAGATAGGCCATACCAACAAAATAGCCTTGTAGTATGCAGAACATTGGTGCTTAGTGTGCAGACCTTTTACTGGCCAAGGACTTTGGGAATTTGATAAATGAGAGATACTAAGCCCAATAACAACAGTTCTGATAAAACTTCATTCATTTGCTAAGCCTGCAAACAGAAAAGTGAAGAACCTGACAGTTAATGTTCTGCAATGAGAGGACCCACAGCAACTTGGGAAAGAAAATTGCACAAGTAGAGAAGAGATAATGTCACAAAAGAGTTAAACTAAGAACCAAGTGACTAGGATTTCCAACTTTGCCACTTATTTATTTTGTCACGTTATTAAAAGGTCTTGGACATATCAGAGGAATGATTAATCAAACTAATCTTTTCTTTGTTTTAACCTTAAATTCCTATGGTTCTGTCTTCATCTATTTTACTTTATAAAGTTCAGTAGCTAGTGGTAAAAACTGAAGGTTGATGTTCCCCTAAACTAATTCTAAGTAATTCTAACTCTAAGTAATTGAGGTTAAAGAAGGATAGGTCCTAATCGTACATGGTATGTTTCTAAGAAATGCTGCAATGCTGTTTCTCCTTTCTTTTCTGTCTCTCTGTCTCACCTCTCTCTTTTTTATTTCTCTCCATCTCTCTCTTGTCTTTCCCGCTCTTTTATTGAACATGCACAAAGTAGAGGTCACACAGTGAGAAAGCTGATTTCTTCATTCAGAAAGAGAAACTAAACTGGCTGGCTTCCTGGACTCACACTTCTCAGCCTCCCAAAGTATAGGTAGTAAATTTTTGTCTTTTACACCACCTAGTCTGTGGTATTTGGGTATGATAGTCCTGGTTGATTAATTAAGTTGGCAAGATGCTGTCCAAGTTCTGATGTCATTACTATTACCATAATGTCTTGGATCTATAATTAGTCTAATGGAGGAAGAGAGTATCGTTTTTTTTTTTTTTTGCCAGTTATGGGGCTTGAGCTCAGGGCATGAACACTGTCCTTGGACTTTTCTCCAGGCTTCTACCACTTGAGCCACAGCACTACTTCCAGCTTATTTCTATGTATGCAGTATGGAGGAATTGAACCCGGGTCTTCATGCATGCTAGGCAAGCACTCTACTACTAGACCAAACTCCCAGTCCAGGAAGGGAGTATTTTAAGAAACAACTATAGATAGGCATCATTTGTTTCCTTTGCACAATTATGCTTTCATACATCATACATTACATTATCTATATTTGGTAAAATTTACTATCTTTTGACATAACTTCACCAATGACAATGACATTATTCAATAATGCGTAAAGAGGTTCATTTAGGGAAGAAGACAGCATTGTTTAAAATGCCTTCTGATGTATTACTATATATAACACATTGTTCTAAACATAGTTGTATGAATCACTGTAACTCCTTGGCATTTCAGACCTAATACTGAAGAATAGCCGTTCTTTTGTCCAGGTTCCATTAGACATCACAATGCCTTAAATTAAGTCAAATGTGATAGCCTGAAGGGAAAAAAATCATACTTACATAAAATGTACCAATGAGATTCACAACTTCAACAAATATTTTGTTTTGAATGTCTCCTTTTCTAGACTTTCTGGTAGGCATCTTAAAAATCTTTTAAATTTCCAAGTAAGATAATATATTTACAAATACAAGATTTTAGAGCCAGGCACCAGTGGTTCACACCTATAATCCTAGCTATTCAGGAGGGGGAGATCTCAGGATCGAGGTTCCAAGCCAGTCCATGCTAGAAAATAAGTAAGATGCTTATTTCCAATAAACTACTCAATAAGAACTGGAAATGGTGCAGTGGCTTAAGTCATAGAGCACGAGCCTTGAGCAAAAAGAAGCTCAAGGAGAGTGCCCAAGCCCTGAGCTCAAACCCCAGGACTGACATACACACACAAAATGATGTTTAGATTGTTAACACACAGCTTTGAATTTGATAACAAGTTTTACCTAAAATTGACTTCAATAATAGATATATTTAATGAATACTTTTTTGAAAATTCAAAGTCTGAGACTTTCAATAAAACTTTCCAGGCCAGCAGGGCACTGGTGACTCACACTTGTGATCTTACCTACTCGGGAGGCTTAGATCTAAGAACTGTAGGTTGAAGCCAGCCCAGGCAAGAAACTCCTTGAAACTCTTATCTGCAATTAACTAACAAAAAAGCCAGAAGTAGAGCCAGATGCATTGTGCATACCTGTAATCCTACGTACTCAGGAGGCTGAGATTTGAGGATCGTGGTTCAAGCCACCCAGGCACTAAAGATTAAGAGCATGAGACTCTGATCTCCAATTAATTACTAGAAAACCATAAATGGCCTGTGGCTCAAGGGGTAGGGCAGTAGCCTGGAGCTGAAGAGCTCAGGGACAGCATCCAGGCCCAGAGGTCAAACCCCATGACTGACCAAAAAAAAAAAAAAAAGCCAGAAGTATAGCTGTGGCTCAAGTGTTAAAGTACTAGCTTTGAACAAAAAAGCTCAAGGATAGCACCCAATCCCTGATCCCTAAGTTCAAGCCCCAGGACCAGCACACACACACACACACACACACACACACACACACACACACACTATAAGCTAACATAAAAAATGTGCAGCTATCTTGGGTATTCACTAATACCATTTAAAATAAAATATTCTTGCCATTACTTGTACAAGGCAAGAAAATGATTTCTATATCTGTTTTCTTTCATGAGTATAAAAAGCATTTTCTCAATTCTAATAACAAAGTTAGGTACAGAAATAGATAACTTTAACAAGTGCTCCTTATTTGAGTTAAAATATGCACAAAACATGCACGATGACCTGGGTTCAATTCCTCCTCACCACATACATAGAAAAAAGCCAGAAGTGGTGATGAGGCTCAAGTGGTAGAGCTCTAGTCTTGAGAAAGTCCAAGGGCAGTGCACAGGCACTGAGCTCAAGCCCAAGACTGGCAAAAAATATGCACAAAAATAATTTAGAAAGAAATATATAGCTCTCATTGTCTGGTGTACTAAAATACATCATACATTTTAACTTTACTGAAGAAATGTTAACTCTATTCATGTAAGTACACCATATTTGTGAATATGCTCACACTATATTTATGAATATGCTCACAAATTATTTATGCATATGTGAGCATAGTGAACAATTTAATATTGCTAGAAAAATTAGCTTCTACAATTTGCTCTATTATGCACATATCATACATATATTGTAAGATAAATTATGATTTGATTTAGTAAGATATTACAGATTTCAAGTTTTTTCTACTCACATGCCACTCAGCACATTTTATTTATAGCATAATTCACATTAGATAATAAATGAATATGCTATAATTTAATTTGTTTCTAATGTTATCTACCAGAGGGATATCATCAGATCCCACATTTTAAAAGTAGGCCTATAAGACTGTTTCTTGCTCCCTATTTTTCTTTTTTTTTCTTATATTTTTATTGTAATTAATAGAAGGGTTACATTATATTCATCAGATAGAAAGTGCATTAATTCACATACATTGATACCCTTTCTCATGTCTTGGTCCCCATTTCCCTCTCCCCCCACCACCACCCTCATCTTGTTTTCCCCCTGTCCCTATCCAATTTCAAATAACCAAATACAAATATAACCAATAAATCAGATAACAAATAGAGATACTGAAACAATATGAGATAACCAAGGGACAGCAAAAGAGATGAGAGATAACATAGTACATTAAGGACAACAATCACTCATTACATGGATTTTGTTTCTATATCCTGGAGGTCTTTCCACTTAGCCTCATTCTATATGGCTTTATGTATCTAGGTTTTACTCGATTAAAAATCCCTGCTACGAGAGACCAAGGTTTCTACTGATTATGACAAATGAGGGAAACCATTGAGCCTGTGTTCCTTTGAGTCTGGTTTACTTCACTTAATATGATTTTTTCTAAGTCTTTCCATTTCCTAACAAATGGGGTGATGTCATTCTTTCTGACAACAGCATAGAGTTCCATTGTGTACAAATACCACATCTTGCTGATCTACTCATCAACTGAGGGACATGTGGGTTGCTTCCATATCTTTGCTATAGTAAATAGTGCTGCAATGAACATCATTGTGCTACTGGTCTTAGTATGACCTTGTTTCTGGGCAAATGGGTAAATGCCTTGTAGTGGAATTGCTGGATCATAGAGGAGCTCTATGTTTAGTCTTTTGAGGAAATGCCAAATTACTTTCCCTAGTGGCTGAAAGAGTTTGCACTCCCACCAACAGTGTAGTAGTGATCCCTCCAGGCTATATCCCCTCCAGCATCTGTTGTTATTAGTTTTCTTGATCCTGGCCATTCTAACTGGAGTGAGGTGGAATCTTAGAGTTGTTTTGATTTGCATTTCTTTTATGGCCAGAGATGTCCAGCATTTCTTCATGTGCCTTTAAGCCGTTCTTGTTACTTCTTCAGAGAAGACTCTCTTTAAGTCTTTGCCCCATTATTTAATGGGATGGTTGTTTCTTTGGAGATTAGTTTTGGAGTGATTCAATTTTTTGAGCTGTTGATATATTTTAGATATGAGGCCTTTGTCCGTTGTGTGGTTAGTGAAGAACTTTTCCCATTCAGTAGACTTCATAATTAATTGACTAGTTATGTCCTTTGCCATACAAAAGCTCTGCAGTTTAATGCAGTCCCACTTATCTAGCCTTTGTCTGATTTGTTGTGATTCTTGGTCCTTATTAAGAAAGTTTCTACTTGTGCCAAGAAGGCCTAGTGTATCTCCTATTTCTTCTTGTAAAGTTTTCAGTGTGTCGGCTTTTACCTCGAGATCTTTGATACATTTGGAGTTAATTCTAGTGCATGGTGACAAAGAAGGATCCAACTTTAGTTTTCTGAAGGTGGTTAACCAGTTCTGCCAGCACCACTTGTTGAAGAGACTGTCTTTCTTCAATTCTATATTTTTGGCTCCCTTGCCAAAATTAGGTGGCCATAGGTCTGTGGTTTAATATGTCGGTCCTCAGTTCTATTCCATTGGTTTTCAGGCCTGTTCTTGTGCCAGTACCAAGCTGTTTTGATAATTATAGCTCTGTAATAGAGTCTAAGGTTTGTAGTGAAATTTCTCCTATGCTGTTCTTTCTACTAAGGATTCTTTTTGTTCTACGGGGCTTTTATTATTCCATATGAAATTTTGGATTGCCTCTCTATTTCTTTAAGGAATGACATTGGCATATCGATGGGTATTGCGTTGAATTTGTAGCTAGCTCTTGGCAAGATTGCCAGTTTCATAATATTAATTCTTCCAATCCAGGAGCATGGGAGGTTTTTCCATTTACTCAGTTCTTCTTTAATTTCCTTTTCAGGGTTTTAAAGTTTTTATCAAAATGGTCCTTTACAGGCCGAGAGTTTGGGCTAGTGGTAGAGTGCTTGCCTAGCATGCACGAAGACCCAGGTTCGATTCCTTGGTACCACATACTTAGAAAAAGCTGGAAGTGGTGCTGAGGCTCAAGTGGTAGAGCTCTAGCCTTGAGAAAATCCAAGGACAGTGCTCAGGCCCTGAGCTAAACCCCAGGACTGGCAAAAAAAAAGGTTCTTTACATTCTTAGTTATGATAATTCCTAGGTACTTTATTTTCTTTCAGGCAATTGCAAAAGGATTTGCTTTCCTGATTGTTGCCTCATTCCTCTCACTGTTGGCATAGAGGAAGGCAGATGATTTTTGAGGGTTAATTTTATACCTGCTACCCTTCCAAAGTTTTGAATCGGCTCAAGAAGCTTGTGAGTGATGTCTATAGGATTCTTTAAATACAGAATCATATCATCTGCAAACAGGGAAAGTTTTACTAACTCTTTCCCTATTTGAATCCCCTTTATGATTGCTTCTTGCCTTATTGCTCTGGCTAGGAATTCTAATACTATGTTAAAGAGGAGTGGAGAGAGTGGGCATCCTTGTCTCATTCCTGATTTTAGAGAGAATGGCTTTAGCTTTCCACCATTAAGTATAATACTAGCTGTAGGTTTGTGGCACACAGCCTTTATTATACTGAGGAATGTTCCACGGATTCCTAGTTTCTCCAGAGCTTTTAACATAAAGGGCTGTTGGATCTTGTCAAATGCCTTTTCTGCATCTATTGAGACAATCATGTGATTTTTGTCTTTGCTCCTGTTGATGTGTTGAATTATATTAATTGATTTGCGTGTGTTGAACCAGCTTTGCCTCCCTGTGATGAATCCTGTTTGATCATAGTATATAATTTTTTGATGAGTTGTTGTAGACGGTTGGCCAGTATTTTGTTGAGAAGTTTTGCATTGATGTTCATCAAAGAAATGGGTCTATAGTTCTCTTTCTTTGATGAATCTCTGTCTGGTTTGGGGATGAGGGTTATACTGGCTTCATAGAATGAGTTTGGTAAGGAACCTTCATTTTCAATTTCGTTGAAGAGCTTGAGGAGTATTGGTGTGAGCTCTGCTTTGAAGACCTTATAGAATTCAGCTGTAAATCCATCTGGCCCTGGGCTTTTCTTAGGTGGAAGTTCTCTAATTGCCATTTCTATTTCAGAGCTTGAAATAGGCCTGTTGAGTTGGCTTAGTTCTTCTTGGCTCAGTGTGGGTATGTTAATATTGGCTAGAAATTCATCCATTTCTTCTAGATTCTCAAATTTGTTGGCGTAAGGTTTGAGAAGTATTCCCTCATGATGCTCTGGATCTTGGTAATTTCTGTCATAATATTACTATTTTCATCTGTGCTTTTCTTTATTTTGGTATGCTCCCTTCTTTTTTTGTTAAGATTTGCTAAGGGTCTGTCAATTTCGTTAATTTTTTCAAAAAACTAACTCCTTTTGGTGATTCTTTCTATAGTTTTTTTGAACTCCAATTCATTTAATTCTGCTTTGCTTTTAATAATTTGCTTCCTTCTAGTGGGATTAGGGTTGGTTTGTTGCTCTTGTTCCAGGAGCTTAAGGTAATACATTAAATTGTTGGTTTGCGATTTTTCCAATTTGTTATTGTAGGCACTCAGAGCTATAAATTTTCCTCTTTGCCGTGTCCCAAAGGAGCTGGTATTTTGTGTGCTCCTGTTTGTTAAATTTCATAAACTGTTGGATTTCTGTTCTGATCTCCTTGCTGACCCTTTGGTGATTCAACAATGTGTTGTTCAATCTCCATGAGTTACAGTGTTTTCGTTGGTGGAGATGTGTGTTCAGTTCCAATTTGATGCCCTTGTGGTCTAAGAGAGTGCAGGGAATAATTTCAGTGTTTTTGAATCTGCCCAGGTTTGTTTTATGCCCTAAAATGTGGTCTATTTTGGAAAATGTTCCATGTGCTGCTGAAAAAAATGTGTATTGTGTTGTTGCTGGGTGGAATAATCTGCAGATATCTGTTAGATCTAGTTGGATTATATAGTTGTTCAAATCTAAGGTTTCTCTGTTGAGTTTTTGCCTGGTTGATCTGTCCATAGCTGAGAGTGGAATGTTAAAGTCACCAACAATCACTGTGTTTCGATCTATGTATGGTTTCAGTGAACGTATAGTTTACTTAATGAAGTTCGGAGCTCCGGGATTGGGTGTGTAGATATTTAGGATCGTATGTCTTCCTGGAGGAAAGATCCATTTAGTAATATGTAGTAACCTTCTTTGTCTTTTCTCACTAATTTTAGTTTGAAGTCTATTTTATCTGATATGAGGATGGCAACTCCAGCCTGTTTAGGGGGCCATTAGCTTGATAAAGTTTATTCCAACCTCTCACTTTCAAAAAAATGTTTGTTTCGGGGGGTAAGATGTATCTCTTGAAGACAGCAGAACTATGGATCTTGCTTTTTGATCCAATTAGATATTCTATGTCATTTAATTGGAGAGTTAAGTCCATTGATATTGAGAGTCAGGAGTGAGAAATATTTATTAGTTCCTGCCATTTTAAAAAGCTTTCATTAGGGCCTGTGTCTTGATAGTTCTTGTGGTCCTTGGATGGTATGAGTTTTAGGTGCCATTTCTTTCTCTGTATTACATTTGTGTTGGTTTTCCATGTGTAGAACATCTTTGAGAATTTTCTGTAATGTTGATTTGGTTGCTACATAATGTTCAAGCTTTTCCCTGGAATGCAATGTTTTTATTGTTCCCTCAATTATGAATGAGAGCTTAGCTGGCTACAGTATTCTTGGTTGGTAATTATTTGACTTCAGGCCATGACATATATCCTTCCAATTTCTTCTTGCTTGCATGGTCTCTGCTGAGAAATCTGGGATTATTCTGATAGCCTTGCCTTTGTAGGTGATTGTTCTCTTCTCCCTGGCTGATTTTAGGATCCTTTCTTTGGTCTCTATTGATACAGTTCAGATTATAATGTGGCAGTAGGATGTCCTTTTCTGGTCAGGTCTGTTTGGGGTTCTAAAAGCTTCTTTTATCTGGATGGGCCTGCCCTTCTGGATATTTAGGAAGTTCTCTGAGATGATTCCCTGAAGTATATTTCCAATACCATTGACCTCTTTCTCCAGGCCCTCCTCAAAACCAATTAGCCTTAAATTAGGCTTCTTAATTGTATCTTGGACCTCCTAAAGCATTTTCTCAATGTTCCTAGATTTGAATTGACTCATTTTCTGTTCTTTCTCTGTAACAACTAAATTATCTTCCACCCCAGAAATTCTCTCTTCTGCATTGTCTAACCTGCTATCAAAGCTTTCTACTTTATTCTTCAATCCTCTTGCTTCTAATTGCTCATTTTTTTAATGCCTTGCATCTCTTGTTTTAGATCATGTATGGATTCCTTTAACTCCTTGATTTCCATTTGAGTGGTTAGCTCAGCAGCTTTATTCTCGTTGGACATTTGTTGGAGTTAAGTCTCCTTTTTGTTTGTGGATTCTATGAATTCATCCATTTTTCTTTGAAAAACCTTTATTATGGTCTCCTTTATGGCTTCTCCTTTTTCACTTATCACCTTTTTTATGGTTTCCTCTTGTTTAGCTATGGCTTCCTCCCTTATCTTTTTCTTTATGTTTTCACAGTTTTCATTAATGTTGTTTATCAATTGCATTAGTATAGTACTTGGAAGACTCTTCTCTAGATTTGCCATTACCTGCTCCATTACCTGTTTATATTGGGTGGGAGATGCTATTCCTTGATTTGACATTTTTCTTGAGTTTCTTGATCTGCCCATTTGAAAATGGGAGCAAGATTAATAATAAACAAGATTGTAATTTTTCAGATATAACCAACCTAGACCTTTTTATTTGGCTGACAATAGATGTTCACACTTTTAGATTGGTAATATCACTTTCTATTTCTTTTTGTGCACTTACATACAAATCTAGTACAACCAAAGATTACCAATTTCTGACCAAAACAATAAGCCCCTCAATCCAATCTCTATTGTATTTAAGTCCCTCTGGACCTAGAGTATAATTGAACACCTAGATACACAACATTGCTCAACAACCATCAACTGTAGATCCATGCATTATAAGAGTTGAAGGATAAACAGAGGACCAGAGATAGAAAAATAATATGAAAGACAACAAAGGAGGTAGGAAAAGAATAATGCAGGAGTGTAAGATTATTATAGTAATGAAGAAAAAGTAAAGTGTAAGGATAACTGACCCAAGATGATAGACAGGTAGAATATTTGAGTAGAAAGGTTAGAAGAACTCAGATAAAACTTAGGAAAATAAGAAGAGTAATAAGAAGAATATATAGAGAAAAGAGGGAGGTAGATATAGGAGATTTCAATGATACAAATTAAAAAAAAAGGCAGGGGGAGATTCTTCACTATTTTGAGTTCTTACCCAGGAGATACTAGAGTTGAGAACCAGGAGATTAGAAAGCAGGTGAGTGTATCAATATAGATATCATTTTCATTCAGACTGTAACCAGAGCTGTCACTGTGTTCTAGGAATGACCACAGTGACAGAAGAAATGCAGAAAAGAGAGGAGAAAAAAAAAGGAATGAATCATAACATTAGAAAAAAAGGTGTATGTAAAATGGCAAAGAGAAAATAAGGACACCTAAAAATGCAAATGAAAATGGGTAGAAGAACAAAAAAAAAGAACAAAAAAGAAGGGTATTTTTCAGTTTTTTTTGTGGGGACAGGGGGCAGGATAGGAAACTTGTGTCTCCACTAAATTCAGGATCCAAATACTTCACAAAGTTTTTCTCTTGTGATTTGGCTTTGAAGTTTTTCAGATCAGATTGCTTGATTGGTAAAACAAAGCTGAAAGATCCCTGGGTGGCTTTGTTTACCAGGTCTGTGGCTGGCACTGGGGATGGACTTCAGCAGTGCTGGGGCCGGATTTCCGGCTAACGGATCTCTGGGAAATCCTTTGCCAGTTAGAAAGATGACGTTGCCAACATCATCTCTCAGGCTTCAATTGCTTTGGCCGGGTCTTTGCCAGTAGTCAAGATGGAGCTGCTCTCAGCTTGTGGAGTAGGGACCTCCCTCCCAATGCTGTTCTGCAAGCTGAAGTGGAAACTTCTCCTCGGAGGTAGTCAAAAATTGCTGGATTCTCCTGTTCCGTGTAGCTGGCAGGTCCCTGCACAGCCGGGTGTTGGCTATGGACTCGCGCAGGCTCTGTGTGGCTCTGTCTGCAGCCGATGGGTCTGCGCTGCCTAGAAGCACTGTCTGCCCCGAGGCTGGTGGGGCTCCACACTGTCTTCTAGGCTAGTATTCTGACTTTTTCCTCTCTGACTTGAGATCTCTGGGGCGCTAAAGCTTACTTAGGATCAATTTCTGGTAAAGAACTCTCCCCTACGCTGCCAGAACTTCTATCTTGGTGGGAGCTCAGAACAACTCACACTGAACTGCCGCCATCTTCCATTGATCTCTCTGCTCCCTATTTTTCTGATGCCAGTCATAAGGCCTATACTACAACCTGTGCTTCTAGCCAACCTGGTATAAGTGGAGTTACTCACAGCCTCTTCTTTGAATCATTTGCTAAGGATCCTGAAAATTTTAAAGAAACACTTTAATTATACCTACCTGCCCTTTACAGATTTTCTTTAGAATGTTTTTATTTAAAATCTAGAAGAGTAGCATAAAACTTGACACATTAAACTTTTATTTAAGAGAAAGTCTTCAGATGTGTGTGTGTGTGTGTGTGTGTGTGTGTGTGTGTGTGTGTATGTTTGCATATTTGTATTTAATTGAATTCTTTATCCCAGGCACCAGAGTTTGAACTCAGGGCTTCACTTGTTCAGCTCACATAGCTCTACCACATTAGTCAAACCTCTAGTCTGGCTTTTGGCTAATTATTTTAGACTGCCAAATATGACTTCAAACTACAGTTTTCTACATCTCGGGCTCATGAGTAGCTAGGATTATAAGCTGTTTTGTTTGTTTAAAGAACTTTCGAAATTTCTCTTTCCTATTTCTTCATTGTTCCTTTTGGTCAGTTAAGAAAAGAATATAGTTTAATGTCCATGCCTTGAACAATAACTTTTCTTCTTATTGTCAATTTATCATTTTCTAACACTATGACCCCTGCTCTATCTCTTCAATTTCTTTGAATTTGTTGAAACATGTTCTGTTGATGGCCTTTGCTAAAGACCATTCCATGGGCTAATTTTTTTTTCATAAAAAACCTATATTCTACACATGTTTGTTTACAAGGTTGAATGTTTGGATTCATTTGGTCTGTAACATAATCAATCCTAGTTTTTTTTTGTTGTTGTTGTTCTTGTTGTTGTTGTTGAGGTTTCTTTTGTGGGAAGACTGTGAATTGTATAGAGAGATAGAAACAAGGGTATGGCCAGGTCTGGGAATCTGCAGATCAATTCATTCAGGGTGACTTCTCTTATACTTCTCTGGCTTCAGGAAGGTGAGCTTCCAGGCTGGTTATGAGACTGAGCTGATACAGTAGCAGTTAGCCAGCTGCTTCATAGGACCACAAAGATGTTAAGGGCTAGAGATGGCAACCTGCAACAGGAGTCTGAATGAAAAGAATCACCAGTAGATGAGGGGCTTTCTGAGAAATATAATACCCTAGCTTCTCCCTGCATTTGGTTCAAAGACCTACAGGATCCCAGGGGTCTCTGATAGAAGCAGGAGTGTCTGTAGCATGTGTGGGACTGCTAGTGGAGAGGGGCTCTGATTACCTTTTCTTCAGTGACTGATGTCCCTTTGGAGCCACGCTTGACCATAAGAGATGGGGTGGTAGCTGCTGTGTGCTTAATTTCATGAATTGGTTGTATAGCCCTGGGTTCTTCAACATCTCTGCCACATCCCCTCTCCATTGTGGCTCTCTTCCTCAGACCTTCCAGTGAAGTAACTGCTATTTTTTAAAATTAAAGAATTTATTAACATTGATTTTTACATCATATTTCAAATGTCATGTTTAACAAACAAGTATTCAAGAAGAGAATCTCTATACACAAACACTTAGATTAGAAAATAATTAAAATTAAGCTGAGGGTATGTATGGCATAGGTACATATTAATGTATTTAATAAAACATTATGTCTATAGAGTTTATAGTCCATCATAGATTTTTATGTCTATGTAGTTATGTTTATATCTCCAAGACTATGCCCATAACATTGAGTACCCAAATGTCACTTTTCTTTTTACTATTATTTTATTGATATATGGAACAGAAAACCTTAAAACTGGAGACTTGGTTCAAGTGAAAAAATACTTGCCTAGATATATGAGCCTTAAGTTTGTTTTCCATAACTACAACAAAAAATATCACACAAGAAACCACAAACGTTTAAGTGTAATTCACAGAGACTAAAAAAATTGCTCTTTATATACGTGTGGGTGCACATGCATGCATGTGTAAGGCAAGTACAGTCATACATCCTTGAGAACACTTGGGAGACTAAGCCAAGATGATCATCCGTTTTGGACCAGCCTGGGCTGTACAACAAGATCTCATCTCAACACAAAATAAAACAAAAAAGTGTCTGTTACATCTACGACAATGTACATTTTCATGCATTTAGAACACTAAAAGTCAGTAGGTTTGTCAGAGGAGGCGGCCTCTCTCTGATGTTTTAGTTTTATACTGTTGCCGGGCTCTGGTGGCTCACACTTATAACCCTAACAACTCAGGAGGCAGAGATCTGAAGATGGTGGCTCAAAGTGAGTGCTGGCAAAAAAGTCCAGAAAATTTTTGTCTCTGTTCCACCAGCAAAATGCTGAAGTTGCAGTAAGGTTCAAGTGGTAGAGCCCAAGCTTTTAATGAATAGCCAGTAGAGAACAGAAGCACCTAAGCTCAAGCCACAGTTATTAATTCAGTTCATTAATATGCTGTTGGTTACTGAATATTATTAAAGTGAAACTGCTATCTCTAAAATATAAAATGAAAAGATTATGGGATCAGAAGAAGAAACAGATGTCAGGATAGATAGGAAGGGGCTGTATACCAGTAGGATTACTTTTATTACTTTTCCTACATAGTATAAAAGGAAAGGGAAAAAAACTCTCTTGGAATCTCCAGTAATTATTGGCACTTACCACAAACATAAGACCACCCAGGAGAATGGAAACCTAAGTTTACTTATAACTGTTTTTTCTAGGAGAGAGGAAGAGTCTGAGTGAGTTTAGGTAAAGGGTGGGAGTGGAAATGTTTATAAAGGAACATAAATAAAGTAAGTTCTTAAGTAACTTCCTTGGAAGGAATCTGACTAATCTTACCAGTGTTTGATTGGCTTCCAAGTATTTTTATCAAACCAGGAAGTAGATCATCCAGACGTGTAACTCAATAGGAGATTTGTAAAAATTTCTTAGGTCTGGAGGATTGCTCATTTTACCTCAGAGACTAATACCAGGTTAACACAAAACAAAACATAACAAAAGACTTAAGTTTTTCTCTGAGGAGTAGTTATGACTTCACATGGTGAAGATAGCTTTTCCCAATGTAAGATTTATTTGTGTGGCTCTGAGGTGGGATTTGAGGCTCAGTATTTGATTCCAAGGAATAAATAAATAGATAAACAAAGTTCCCTAACAATCAAGCTGTGCATAACTCCTATACCTTTACAATTCTGGAGTGAACCTTGATGATTCCCTCTTACTCGTTCCAACATTGTTCAAGTTCTGTTGATATGGTTACTTACAAATGTTACTATATGAACACTTAATCCATTTCCCATTGCCCAATTCAGTCTTTTATTATTCAAATCTCATTTTATCTCCCTTAACTCTTTGTGTTGGTATTGAAGTTTGAACTCAGGGCTTTATGCTTACATAAAAGGCAATCATTCCTGGCCATACCTCCATCCTCCACTTAATCATCAAGGAGATTTTGTCCTGTTTATCTTTCTACTAAGTGAGGTTTCTAATTCTTTGTGTGTGAGTGTGTACATATGTTTTTCTAATTCTTTGTGTGTGAATGTGTACATATGTGTGTAACGATTTTAGAGAAAAAAAGAAAATCTTATTGTTGATGTTGATGTCTGGATTAACAGACTCACAACAAGCTATGAATTGAGTAATAATTGCAAACCAATTAGTAGCATAATTTCACATGAGTAGCTATTCATCCCATCAAAGAATAATTATCAAGCACCCATAGTTAGATGCCAAGAGCAAAAATTCCTCTGCTTTAGTGTATCTTACATTGTGGTGGGGGAGAAACTAATATCAAACAATTAAACATTGTGATAAACACTATAGAGAAAGTGGCATACAAGTTTGAGTAGGTTATTTTCTTTAGAGAGGTTACCTGAAGTCTTCAATTATTTGGGTGACATTGGACAAAGACTTCAAAGAAATGAGAGTCATGTGAGTATCTAAAAGAAAAATATCAGAAAGAAGAACCAAACCATGCACATTATCATGAAGTACAAGTGCTGAGGTGTCTGAGGATCTCTAAGGAATCTGGTTGGGTGGCTTGGAAAGGAATGAGCAGTACAGAATCCAGAGAAGATGAGGTCAGAAAGGGAAGCAGATGTGGGCCCATTTAGACCTCTATGAGCCCTGTCTGTTACTGGATTTTTCCTGTAAGTGGGGAAATTTTCTAGGGACTAACAAGAACTGACTACATATGGTAAATCTGTCCTTTAGATTCTGAAAAATTACCACCTCTGGTATCTCTTCTGCCCTTAATTCTGCTATTGGTAAAGGGAAATTTCTTCATGTGTGTGGATTTTATAGTGTGAGTTCAAAAGAAAGGAAAGAAAACTCTTCATAGTTCAGGATGTGATCTATTCTCTCCCAGTGCACAAACATGCCCAGGACAAAATATTGGTTTTATTTAGTAATGGCGATTATACGTTGTAAGCATCTATTTACTTATCTATCTTTGACTTTAATTTGAGCAAGCTAATATTAATATTCCTCATGTGATAATGCAAAAATAAAATATTTCTTCTTTTTGCCCCTAATCCTGATTGTATTTCAAAGCTTTCCTGAGATAAATAACAATAAAGAGTATTAGTTCCCAATTATCTTTCCTTTTCTCATTATTGATTGGCATCCTCAGGCAGAAGGAAAAATGATTGATGGTAGTTCTTGATTATGCAGTAATACTTTAATTTTCTAGAATCCAAAGATAATTTTTTCTCTCTAAATGTCACTAAAAATTCTTTTGAGTAAGGCTATTGCACTAATTCATTCTTTCCCCTTTGTCAAATCATTTTGTTATTCCCCAACCCTTCCCCAAATCAGATAAATGCATATACAAGACACAGTGTACCAAAATCAAAAACACTGAAGGAAAGCTTGTGTTTGGCCTGGCTGTAATCAGATCATATGAGTGTCCTTGGCTCTATTACTATGATAAAAGGAATGGATAAATATCTCTGATAGGCAAGGTTTCAGTGGGATGTCTGTCTCAGCCTTGGAAGAAAGAACTGTGATGGACAGAATAGAGGAAAATAAAAAAAGATAAAACAGCAATATACGAGCACCTTCTGTTCATGACATAACAAAGCTTCAACAACCAAAAGTCTATCTCCTTTCCCCCTTTTGGACTCTGGAAATAGAGTTCAGTACATATTTATGATGCAAGATTTTGGAGCCAGCAGATGTAAGTTTGTCCAAGTTTTTAATGTACCAATTATAAGATCTTGAGTAATTTTCTTTTCTCTTTGAAAATCTTATTTTATTTCAGGGTAATAATGTATAGAGAGGTTATAGTTACATTCATCAGATAGTGGGTGCATTACTTCTCCCACATTAATACCCCTTCTCATGTTTTTGTCCCCATTTCCCTCCCCCACTACCTCCCAGCCATCTTCTTTTCCCCCTTCCCTTCCCTATTTCAAATAAATATATGCAATATACCAGGTAACAAAGTCAGAAACAGTAACAATATGAGATTAACCATTAGGGGAAAAAAAGAAAAAATGAATAACATAGAATATTAACAACAGTCACACAAGATAAAACCCCATTTCCATATGCTAGAGTTCATTTCATTTAGCTCATCCTATATGACCTTATATGTATAGCTTCTAAACTATTGTAATCCTCTGCTAGGAGAGTACTACATTACAAATGAGGGAAACCATTGAGACTATGTTCCTTTGGGTCTGGCTTACTTCACTTAATATGATTTTTTTTCATTCTTTCCTTTTTTATTGTAATTAATGGAAGTGTTACAGCTATATTTGCCAGATAGTAGGTGCATTACTTCACACACATTGATACCCCTTCTCATGTTTTTGTCCCTCCCCCACCCCCTCTCCTCATCTTGTTTGTGGACTTCTCTTTCCTATTTCAAATAAACAAATACTCACATATGCAATATACCAGATAACAAGGTAAGATACTGTAACAATATGAGAATAACCAAGAGACAACAAAAAATAACATAATACATTAAGAACAACAATCGCATGTTATATGGCTCTTATTTCCATATCCTGGAGGTCCTTTTATTTAGCCTCATCCTATATGACCTTATGTATCTAGGTTTTGCACTATTGTAATGCTCTGCTAAGAGAGTCCCACATTTCTACTGATTATGACAAATGAAGGAAACCATTGAGCCTATGATCCTTTGGGTCTGGCTTACTTCACTTAATATGATTTTTTTCCATTTCCTTACAAATGGGGCGATGTCATTCTTTCTAACAGCAGCATAGAATTCCATTGTGTATAAATACCACATCTTGTTAATCCACTCATCAACTGACGGGCATCTGTGTTGATTCTGTATCGTTGCTACAGTCAATAGGGCTGCAATGAACATCATTGTGCTAATGGCTTTAGTATGTCCCGGTTTCTGGACAATTGGGTAAATGCCAAGAAGTGGAATTGCTGGGTCATAGGGGAGCTCTATGTTTAGTCTTTTGAGGAACCACCATACTGCTTTCCATAGTGGTTGAATGAGTTTGCACTCCCACCAACAGTGTAGTAGTGATCCCTCCTGGCCACATCCCCTCCAGCATCTGTTGTTATTAGATTTCTTGATCATGGCCATCCTAACTGGAATGAGGTGGAATCTCAAAATTGTTTTGATTTGCATTTCCTTTATGGCCAGAGATGTTGCACATTTCTTCCTTGTCTATAGGCCATTTTTATTTCCTCTTCAGAGAAGTCTATAAGTCCTTAGACCACTTTTTAATGGGATGGTTGTTTCTTTGAGGATTTGTTTTTGAGAGATTCAATTTTTTGAACTGTAGGTATATGATCTCGTGTAATTTTCTTAACTTTCTAAAGATTCTTTTTTCTTGACTCCTTAAACAGGATAAATAATGAAAATAATTATATAATACAAGTCAGATACAAGATAAAGAGTGGCAGGTATGGAGTTTTAGCGAACTGATAACTGATATTCTTTTCTGTTTTCACTTTCATTTAGTTGGAGAGACACTTGGGATGCACTTCAAATTATATCTTCCTGTTTGAAAACCTGAAGATAATTCTCAAAACAGACTAAAAACCAAAGTCATTAAAGCCCTTAAATTATCTTCCCATCCCCAAAGTTACCCTGATGCCCCCTTTCTTCAACTCCTATGGTTTCCTTCTTGCTTACTTCACACAGGCCCACTGTACTTTGTACTTTTCCTTCAGTAGCCTATGCAGTTCTTCTGCTTTTTCTATTGCCAAGAGCACATGCACCCATATGGTATGATCCCCACTGAGGGAAGGAAGTAGACATAATCTCTGCCCTCGCTGAGCTGCCAAGCAAATGAGGAGCATTAAGTGAATAAGCAATTATGTGATAGAATTAGAAATTGGACAAGGACTATGACAAAAACTATACTTGGAGGGAGAGTAATGGGAAAGAACTACTGAATTATGAGCGACAGACTAGGGCAGGGCCCTAAAAGGAAGTGCTCAAGTGATATGCAGATAGCAAAGTCAGAATGTAGAGATCATGGCCAATTCCTAAGCTGCAATCTAGTAGAGGATAGAGCAATAATGAACAATCACCTGAGATCCAAACCATGGTCAGTATCTGCAGTGTTTGGTCACAGCCATCACTCACAGATGGAATTCAGGAGAATAAATTCACTAGGTGAAGAACTGAAATAGAATCAAAGCACAACCAAGAACAAGGCTCACAGCTAATTACTAGGCCTTCCACTAACCCTGATCTCATGGAAAATTGTGTTTATGATAAAATGGGTCCATTCCTTTCCTCTCCATCAGAATGCAAACACACACACACACACACACACACACACACACACACACACACACACACACCCTTGTGTGTCTCTTTGTAACAGTGATGCTATGGGCAAATGTGTTACTATAATAAAGCCAGAAATGGATAATGTTACAGTACTGCTAGTTAGATTACAGACCTTTTCAGAGTTGCAAATTTTTGTTTTTTGTTTTGTTTGTTTTTGCCAATCCTGGGGCTTGAGCTCAGGACCTGAGCACTGTCCTTAGGCTTTCTCAGGACTATGGCTCCACCACTTGTGCCACAGCACCACTTCGAGCCTTTTCTATGTATGTGGTATGGAGGAATCGAACCCAAACCTTCATGGATGCTAGGCAAGCATTCTTCCAGTAGGCTAAATGCCCAGGCTCTACTGCAGGTTTTATTTGTTCTTTGTGCTCGTACTAGGGCTTGAGCTAACAGTCTTATTCTCTTCTTCAGCTTTTCTTTTGCTCCAGGGTGGCACTTTGTTACTTGAGTCACACCCACATTTTGGCATTTTGCTGGATAATTGGAGATAAGAGCCTCTGGGATTTGTTCTCAATCTTTCTTCAAACTTTAGTTTCCTGAGTACCTATGATTATGGGTATATACCACCTGGCTTTCTAAAGTCTCTCTCTCCCTCTCTCTCTCTCTCTCTCTCTCTCTCTCTCTCTCTCTCTCTCTCTCTCTCTCTCTCTCTCTCCCCTCTTCTCTTCTTTCTCTCTTTCTCTCTCTCTTCTCTCTCTCTGTCTCTCTCTGTCTCTCATTATCTCCCTCTATCTCTGTCTCCCTCTTCCTCTCCTTCTTCTCTCCATGTGTTCTTCTATATAAGTAGATATCATGTACAAATCCACGCAACCACCATCATCATCAAAAATGAAACCATTGCATATACATATAGGTGTTGCTCCTCTCCTCTCCGGGGCAGCAACACGGGAACGGGGAGGGACACACAGGGCCAGCCTGTAGTCCCCCGGGAGCCTAGTGAGATGGTAAGTGTCGAAGACCCAGCCCTCCCCCAATCACCGGGGAAGAAAAAACCACGCTGAGTCAGAAGCAGTGTTAACTATGAAAGCGCATCAGATCTCTCTGCTGATCTCTGCTGATCTCTGATGCTCTCTGATGCTCTCCTCCTTTATTGCGTCAGACAATTAGTTATATACTGTTAGGGTAGGAGAAGGTGGGCACTGGGAAGCTAGCCAATAGGAAGAGGGCCTCTGTGCTACCACTAAGGGTCTGGGTGGGGCTTTCAGGTACTGGGCAGGACAGGTGCAGGAAAGCTCGCGAGACTTTAGCTGCTGCGAGACCCGCGAAACTGCGGGGGGTTCAATCGAGTCATGTACACAGAGATGCCTTAAGAGAGGTATGCAAAGGACCGAATGCCTAGACAAAGCCCTTTAATTGCAGCTGAGCCAGAATCAGGCTTCAGGGATGGAGGCTAGGCCCCAACATATAGGCACTCTTCCTAGTCCTCTTACAGCCACACCTCTCTACCCCTGTCTCTGAAACTAATGCCCAGTAACCTACTTTCCATCTTCAGAGTTTCAGACTTATAAGAATGCTATATAAGTTGTCAACATTGTATGCAACCTTTGAAATTGACTTTTTTTCCCTTTTTTTTGCATGTGTCAACAGTTCACTTTTGTATCACTGAGTATTATCTCACGATATAGATATACCACTGTTTGTTTAAATACTATCCTATTGAAAGATAGGGCAATTTTCTCCTACATTTATTTTTTTAACTTAAACATGGATTAGATAATGACATCTTACAGAAAAACTGGATTCTAGTATGTGAAAACCAGCTGTCAATAGTAGATAATCCATGAGCTCAAACCAAGAAGCAGATAGACTCAATTTCTTACAGACTCTGGGACAGAAGTGTATCTCAGGCAACAGCAAGATAGGAAAATCTCCACACCCCAAGTCAAGTCTCAGGAGCCTATAAGGGGTGGAAACTGGAAAGGTTGGATGTGACATAAGAGGTTTGTCCAACCAAACTATTCCATAAGAGTGAGGGAGAGGGATGACGGGGAAACGGTGCAATTAACATCATCTTCCTGTGGTTCAGAAACCGGAAAGATGATGAGGCTATTTTTGTGCGTGCTTCCCTTTCCCTCAGGTCATAAGCAACTGCTCACACACAACCATCTCTCTCTGATCCTGCATTCTGTAGCCAGAAATGATCATACCATTGCTTCCTTGTATTTACAAGGAAGACAAGATGGCAATGATCTACATTAGAACAAATCAGTTTTGTTTAAAGTCAACTATATCTCTACACTTTTTAATTTAGCTTTAGAGCTGGGCATGTAGCTCAGTGGCAGAGCACTTGTCTAGTGTTTAGGAGGCCCTGGGTGCAATCCCAGCATACATACATATATTCAAGCATGCATGCCTGCATACATATAATCAGACCTAAAATTAGCTTTGCCCCACCTTGGATAAACAACTTACTCTGTTTAAATGTAAGTAAAATGTGTGTGTGTGTGTGTGTGTGTGCAATTTATCTTCCTAAACACAAACAAACAGGTAAGAAAAAAAATTATTGCATTACCACTTTGCTCGTTTTATTAGAGAACTGTTCTGCCATAATATGCTATGGGAGAGATTGTGTAGGTATCTTGGTAAATAAATATCTATTTTATATTCAATCCCTGCTCTCAGTGGATGAGGATTTAACTAATTTTTTCAGTTCACTAGAGGAATCAAAAACTGGTTGCATACAACAGGAATGTATACAAATTATATTATTCAAATAATTAAAAATGAATACTCAGCATTGTTGGCTGAGACCGAGGATCAAAATCCCATGGACAGCTTATGTAGAAAAGTAATAGAGAAAATATATCTTCAGTTCATCAACAAAATTCCAGCCTGAAAGTTTAACTTCAGTGACAGAAGACTAGTTACAGGAAAGAAAATAAAGAAAGCATAAGCTCCTGACTTCAAGACCTGATATTGAGACACCATACCATTATCATCATCATCATCATCATCATCATTCTTAATTACTGTCTCAAGTTTCTCATCTTGATACATTTTCTGTTGCCATAAGAGAACAGCTAAAACTAGGTGATTTATTAAGAAAGATAAATTCTTGACTCATAGTTTGAGAACAACCAGACTTGGGTGAAATTTATATTGTTCAATTTCATGTGGACAAACACCAGGGCAAATTATGTGTGGTATGAGTGAGCAGTGTGTACCAATCTCCGCTTGTCACAACCTACTCTCTCAAGAACTAACTCATTTCCAGGAAAGCAGATCTAGTCTTGAAAGCATGAACAAGAGAACAAGAGAAAGGCATTGATCCATTCATGAGCACAAAGCCCTATTTCCTAATTACCTACTCAAGAGCCCAGTTTTGATAATGGAGTAGAACAAGGAAAGGAGCGACATTGACCAAGAAGCACTGACTCAACTCATAAGGAATTGTAACACCTTACACACTTATTGTATATATATATATATATATATATATATATATATATATATATATACAATAAATGAAAAGCAAAGACCTCATTTCCTGGTGCCTTTACATTGACAATCAACTTGCATCATGAATTTTGATAGAGACAGAGACACCATGGCACTACCTACAGCTTACATGCTACCCTGGTTGCCCAACCCCTAATTACCATCACCTAGATATAGTCATTGATTACACTAAAAGACCTGCTCTCCTAGCCTCCCGTATTGCTTGTCCTCTCAAACACCCTGAGATCTCCCTGGGATTTCCAATCCTTGATTCATTCTACTTCAGCTCTTTTCCTGAGCTGTCCTTAATCTTCTTTTCTCAGTCTTTCCAGAATAAGCCTAGAAGTCTTGTGCTGCAATAATTCTTTTATACAACTTTAACCTTACCCTTCTTCACAGCTGGTTTTAATTGTAAAATCTCTAAAAGAAACTATCAACACGTTCATAGTATTCATATCAACTCTGGTCTACTTTCTCCATGTATTTCTTATGCTTTCTTTTGTTTTTGTCAGTCCTGGGGCTTGATCTCTGGGCCTGAGCACTGGGCTTTCTCAAGGCTAGCGCTCTACCACTTGAGCCACACCACCACTTTTGGCTTTTTCTATGTATGTGGTACCAAGAAATCAAACTCAAGTTTTCATGAATGCTAGGTAAGCACTCTACCACTAGGCCAAATTCCTAGCCAGTCCTTACACTTTATCTGTGCTTAAGAGTTAGAGTTCAGATACAAAAGCATAATTAGAAAGAAGGTACTTTGTTACGAAGTCCTAATTACTAAGTTCAGATGTGCTTTTTTTTGTTTCTGATAATCTGAGTTTCATTGAGCAGCTCACAATTTTTTCTCCAAGAATGCTTTTTCCCATCTTTCTCTCAGACTTCTGTCCTACCTCCACTCTTATTCTCTGAAGACAATCTTGTTTCTACTTAATAGAGTGAGCAGAGATGAACTGCAATAAACTCTTCCCATCTTACCTAGAATATACCCATGCTCCTATAGCTATTATAGCCCCCTTCCCCATTTGTCACACCTCTTCCCACAGAGTCTGTCTTTTATTTAAGGCCTGTTGCCTGCTGCATTCCCATATTTTTATTGTATTTTCATTCCCTGGTCTCCTATTCATCATTTTTAGTAAAAGACACTATATTCAACTTCAGAGCAGGACATAAACCTGAGGCTTGCCCAACAACGTCATTCTCTGGTCTCAGAAAATGTCATGGATCCTATGTAAGTCAGGATCTAGTAGGTTAAACAGATACCACACAAGGTATCTGTTAGTTTGGGCTGGGATGAATTAGTTGCAGTGATGTGGATCAGATGCAGGACCTTGCAGATGTTGGAAGTACTCCAAGCTTTAGAGGAAAGCTCTTAATACTTGGAGTATAGATTATTGAAAAAGAGATTTGGATGTGGATGCATGCAGATTCATTCTTGGTCATGCATGTAGATACTGCCACACTGTCCTAGTAGATACCATGCCACTGAACATGGGATAAAGTTTGAATTGCTAAGAAGTGCCACCAAAGGGAACGCCAAAAGATTTTTTGAAAACACAAACATAAAAAGGTAGGTGCTAGGGCCACATGTTGTGTTGGTTCTGCTGCTAGATGAGCTAAGAACTTAAAACAAGATGCAAGAATCCCTTTATTTTGTTCTTTTTTTCTTTTACTCCTCCTCTAGTGCCTCCAATGGATGTAACTTAATAAGAAACTAGATGACAAAGAATCTGAGAAATGCAGTTGTCTTACCCCAGCCCTGAATCACAGATAAGAATATAAAAGTTAACACAATATACTTATTGCTGTGAAAAATTCTTTGGGCTCAGAATTTCAGCATTCAATTGAAGACTGCTTTGCCCTATGAGTTCAGGTAGAAGAGTATCATGACTTGGAGAGCATGTGATCGGGGAGGCTGTTTAGGTCATGGCAGACAGGAAGTAGAAAGAGAGGAAGAAACTGGTTTCAAGAAATACCTACCCTCAGTGACACACTTCCTGTGACTAGCCTCACCTCCAAAGCTTCCAGAACCTCCCTAAACAGCACCACCATGTGGAGATCAAGCATTCAACACATAAGCCTGTGGGAGGCATTCCGTATTCAGGCCACTTACTGTTTTTTTGCCACTCCTGGGGCTTGAATTCTGGGCCTAGGTGCTGTCTCTGAGATCCTTTTTCTCAATGCACTTATGGCTTTTTTCTGGGATTAACTGGAGATAAGCATCTCAAGGACTTTCCTGTAATAGCTAGCTTAGAACCATGGTCCTCAGATATCAGCCTCTTGAATAGGATTACAGGCATGAGCCACTATTGCCCAGTTGACATACTGCTTTAATGAGCCAAAGCCTGCTATATCACTAGTCTTGTCCACCTCTTTTAAGTCCTTGAAGTTAAAAAGAGAAATGAGTAGGTTTTCTACCAATATATAACCAGACACAGAGGAAGATCATCTAAAAATAAATTTTGAATATGCTTATTTTATTGATTTATTTCATTATATGCTTTGTTTTTGTTTTTGCTTTTGAGACCGGGCTGATATTGAACTTGACGTACTCCAGTCTCCCCAGTGCTAGGTTTACATGTGTACACCACCATCCCTGGCTTAGGGTATCTCTTAGCAATGAAACTTCATTGATGTCACTAAGTGTGCTTGCTCACTTTAACATCTTGGAAGAGGAGAGAAGGCAAATCCAGGGAACGAGGCAGACAAGCTTGTGCTAGTGAGGCAAGAAAGATCAAAGCCATGCGGGAGAAGTTAATGGCAGAGTAGGTTTCAAGACCTGGACAATAATCTGAAATCATCTAATTTAATTACCCATCGTGAGAGACTAATGATTTGTTAGTTGTGTTCAGTGATATAATCAATGAACTAGTTCGTGCACAAAGGCTTCTGCATCCCCAAACTTTTTTCGATAAATTCTTTCCAGATTTCTGACGTGAATTGAAAGGAAGAATTTCTGAGCTATAGTTTATAAAATGTACTTTCTTTTCCTTTAGGACAATTAAGTTATACACTGAGCATGTTATAGCTGATCATGCCAGAAACATTCTTCTGATTGGAAGGGAAGCACACATGGTCTTCAGCCAACTCCTGGAGAGTTATGAACATGACTCTATAAAAGTAGAAATATTAGACATTAGGCTACATAGCAATCAGAAAATGCAGTAGTTTACATTCCATCCATCCTCCTCAACAGCCCTAAGAGGAGAATTCCCTTTTCCCACATGCTTGCCAGCATGTGTTGTTGAACAACCTACTTACATTTAATGAAATTAAAATACTACAACAGTATTTCAAGTTAAGCTATGTCAGGAGATTTCTCCAAGAAGAAATACTCTCTCACTAATAAATATTAGTATTTAGAGTCCCTTCATTTTCAGCCATGTTATTTTCTGATGCCAAATTTCTGGGCTTATGTCAGCCCTCTGCTTTTCATGGCAATGGTTGGTTATACTACCTGCTATGGTTCCAGTCCACCTCACTTAAAGAAAAAAGTTTGGAACTCTGTATTCTGTTTACTTTTTACAGCCTTGCCTGGCAACAGAATTTGGTGTCTCCCTCATTCAAAAAGCTCTTTTCCACACCCCTCAGGAGGACCTACCTGTAAGAGGAAGACATTTTCTGCACATACTGCTGCGTCTCTTAGTAGCTGATTATATCCATATGCCTGTTTACAAAATACTGCCCGTTTCAACTTGCATAACTTGGAATCAGACATAGTAGTTCCTTATATGAGCACTACATTTACATGAAAATTTGTCTCCTTTCCCTGCAGGCATCCAGTGGCAACGCCCTGCCCTTCAGAACCATTCATGAGCTTCAGAAAGGCAGGGCAATAGCAGTTTGCAAACTCAGACATCACTGCTCAAGCTGAAGACTTGGACAGCCTTACACTCCCTAAGGGAATCTTCTATTAGGAAGCAGGGAGGGAACCCCTCCATCTCTTCTTTCAAGCATTCCTGGGAGACCAGGGTGATGCTGTGACCTGCCACATAGGAGGAGACTCTGCCTAGAAACAGAAAAAACTAAACAAACTTGAAAACACAAAACTCCTTAATGCAAATCATTATAGTAACTAACATCAAACGTGGATAAGTATGCAGACTAAATCTCAAGTTTGTCCTTATAATCACTATGAAAGATGTAGTATTTTATAATGTATAAGAAAGGCATCTTCCTACCTAGAACAAATAAGGGAAACCCTTATTATTTCTGGTAATCTGTTTTACTAATGTAATAGTTTTTCAGTCATGATGCCATGGCTCATGAAAGTGCCCCAGTGCTTTATAGGTGAGCCCAAACATCCTTCCAGCCCTCAAATTAACTGGATCCCAGAAGTCATAATATTGGTGCTTCTGCTTTCAACTACTCTCTTAAAATAACGTCAGTTTAGGAGCTGGGAGCATGGCCTAGTGGTAAAATGCCTGCCTAGCATGCATGAAGCCCTGGGTTCATTTCCTCGGTACCACATACTCTGAAAAAGCTGAAAGTGTTGCTGTGGCTCAAGTGGTAGCCTTGAGAAATTCCACAGACAATGCCAGGCCATGAGTTTAAGCCCCAGGATGGCAATAATAACAATAATAATAATAATAATAATAATAATAATAATAACAACTACAGTTTATGGGTGCAGGTAGTTTATACCTGAATTCCTAGCTACTCGGGAGGATCTAGGTTTCAGTCAACCTGAGAAGGAAAGATTATAAGACTCCTCCCTATTTAACCATAAAAAAATACAGAAGTGGAGGTATGCCAACATTAAACAAAAAAGCTAAGGAACATGGCCCAAGCCCTTAGTTCAAGCCTCAATACTGGCACAAAATTAAAATAATCATATATATTTATATATGATATAACAAGGGAAAAGGTGCCAAATAGAGACAAGTGTCAAGTTCAACTACACAAATTATTAGGGTTTGACTATCTTTTTTTCATTGTCTCCCCTCCTTTGGCTCTTTATATTGTGCTACTGTCATCTTATATATGCTTTAGAAGTACCAATAAGTCAAATCCTTTTAAAAGAGTCAAAATAAATGCTGTTACTGATGATATGACAGCATTTGAATATGAAATGCAATTAAACACTTTCCTTGCTGTTTAGAAAGCAACATAAAGTGATCGTTCTAATAAGAAAATTAATCTTGTATGAAAAAAATGAAATATACTGAAGATACTTTCCAATCCATGTCACACAAGTTTTTTTTCTTTACCTGATAATTATATTTGAAACGTGTGTATTTAATAAATCTACCAAAAATCAGCAACAGATAGTTGATATTCTTAGAGCATTTTTTAACAAAACCGTCAAGATGCAAATGTGTATAACAATGGTGGGACTAGAGCAGATGATAGTCTTCTGTGATAAAGAACTTGAAACCCCAAACTCATATTTATTTTAAAGATGAACCCTTTCTTCTATTTTTATCATATTCTTCCTTCAAAGACTCTAGCTTTCATCACAGTCTATCATAGGAAGTATTATTGGGAAAAGTTTTGACATTATGGAAATAATGGCTGGAAAAAAACTCTACCATGACTCAAACTATCACCCCATTTTTCCTAATACTGCTATATAGTAAGTTAGACACTGCTAAATGTCACTACCTGCTATAAAATTGATCACAGTAAAAGCAAAATGTAAAGATAACCAGAAATGTGATTGGCCCAATCTCCAAAGTGTACGGAACTCCCAAAATTATTTCCATGCTACCAAAAGTCCTTCCTATCAAAAGTCTTGATATCAAGGAAATAGCTCATTCTAGATAAGCATTGTATCACTAAACTATGTCTTCAGCCCTTGGGCATGAATCTAAATTAAAAACATATCACATCACCAAAAGTACAGTAGGTGTTCCCATTTTTTTCAGTTAATCACTGATCCTGGCACATACAAAATACTTAGTAATGGGGGCTGGGAGTTTGGCCTAGTGGTAGAGTGCTTGTCTAGCATGCAGGAAGACCCGGGTTCAATTCCTCAGTATCTCGCATACATAGCAAAAAGCCGGAAGTGGTGCTGAGGCTCAAGTGGTAGAGCTCTAGCCTTGAGAAAGCCCAAGGACAGTGCTCAAGCCCTGAGCCCAAGGACTGGCAAAAAAAAATACTTAGTAATGTTAGCTGATGAATTGCTGCTCTGATTTGTATAATAATAAACCTCTTTTATACCACCTGCCAAGTGTCCTTACCGAGAACTTTCTTAAAACCATCTCAGAGCCAGGAAGCCTATCTATTCCAGAGCTGAGATCTGATTATTGCTGTTTAATCCAGCCTGAGAACACAAATATAAGATATTCTTATTTCCAATTAACTAACAAAAAGCCATAAGTTCAAGTGTGGCTCAAATATAGCAGTGCCAGCCTTAAACCAAAAAGCTAAAGAACTGTTCAAGACCCTGAGTTAAAGCCCTACTACCACCATTCAGAAACACACACACACACACACACACAAATATACAAACCCCCATTTATTCCAATGCCTTCTTAATTCTTCTCATGTAATATCAAACATGGGTTGTAGGTAATACCAAAGACAATGATGATGGTGATAGGTGGCAATAGAGGTGATGACACTAAAAATAAAGTCTCCAAATAAATAGCTTGTTCTGAGTGAATATAAGAACCTGGAAACTATTTAAATGGTATTTTAGATCAGAAACCCAGAAATCTTCTAGATCTTGGGGAAATTTTTTGGGTAATGGAGTTCAAAGAGTCCTGTGCTTATGACGCAAGCTCAACCATTTAAACTATGCCCATAACCCTTCATTATAATTTTTGACCAGTTATTCCTACTCCCATGCATCAACATAGCATTGTGAAGCACAAGAAATGATGGAATATAGTAAGCTAGTTCTGTGCTTAAATTCCAATTCAAAGCCCTCTATGGATTAGTAAATGTACCCTGTCACAGATCCACATCTCAGAGTATTACCAACTTCAGAGTTACAAAAGTCCAAAGAGATAAATGTATTTTCAGGGCCCAAGATAGATAGAATAGGATGACCAGCACTTCTTGTAGAGTAGACTCTTCAACAATTCATCCAGCCCTAGCTTCATAGGAGAAGAGGAACAAAGGAGAATCACAGTTAAGGATGAGACCCTCTAAAACACTCCATAGTTTAACGAAGTTTAAGGCATGTTTTCAGATCAGTTTTATGAATGCCTATTTATTATACACACACAGTTAAGACTTTCCTGTTTGGGTATTATTTCTAAACTGCATTCTTTACTGTTTTTCTTTCATGGTACTAGGGATCAACCCAGGCTGTTACAATTGTTAGGAAAGCAATTTGCCACTGAGCTCTTTCCCAGCCCCAGATTAGAATGCTCTTGAAAGATTAAAATTTCCTTGGAAGAGGAAATCAAGAGATGCCTTTCTAATTTGCTTTCAATCAGTAGTTGAATAATTTAATGAAATGTTGTACCTCAATATATCAAGGAATAATTGTCTGGAAATATCTGAAATATTAACATTTGAGGTCATGACTTGTAAGCACTCTAGCAAATTATGATTTTGTGGACCATCTAGAAAGGACCAACATTTAAAAGACAACCTCTGCATCCAGGGAATCTGGGTGATATAAATTATTACATTTTTAAAGACTTTGAGTAACTCTCGGGTAATAACAACACAATACTAATTGATCACTGGTCTTTCTTTCTTTTTTTTTTTTTTTTTTTTGGCTAGTCCTGGGCTTGAGTCCAGGGCCTAAGCACTGTCCTTGGGTTTTCTCGAGGCTAGAGTTTTTGAACCACAGCACCACTTTTTTTTTTAAATATGTATGTGATACTGAGGAATTGAACCTGGGTCTTCATGCATGCTAGGCAAACACACTACCATTAGGCTAAACTCCCAGCCCCGATCACTGCTATTTCCATAGGCAAAAATATGGAAATCTTGTTTGGCAACTTTGGGCTACAAAAAAATATGAAAGTCAATCATTTATTGAAAACATGGTAAACATAATACTCCCTAACAGTAACTAAGATTATAAAGATAATAAACAACTGATTGGAAAAATATCCCCCAAGGCACTTGGTATTCCTGTATATTTTTTATTTTTTCTGATCCTGTGGCTCAAACTCTGGGCCTGGTAGCTATCCCCAAGCTTCTTTTGCTCAAGGCACACATTTTACCATTTGAGCCATAGTGCCATTTCAGGCATTTTTGAATAGTTTGTTGGAGATACTCATCTGATGGACTTTCCTGTACCAGCTGACTTCAAATCATGATCTTCAGAGCTCAGCCTCCTGAGAAGCTAAGATTACAAGTATGAGACACTGGCTCCTGGCTGTTGTACATTTTTGACTAGCCACTTTGCTGTCATATAAGTGATTCTGAAACAAAGCTAATCTCAGAAAAAAAGGCTAATCTCTTAGTGTGAAAACTAAATATGTTTTCAAAAGTTAAATTGCCAAAAAGGAAGCCCAAAGTTTTCCTTATATAACTACAGAAAATTAAGACAACAAATAAGAACAGAACATGGAATTTTCCTTCTGGTTTCTTGAATTAATTTTTATTGTAGTTGAGTATTAACAGTCTATAAGCCTTCCATACATTTCTAGAAAGATCGGTTATTTTTCAAGTTTTGGTTTATTGACAGGTTTGTTAGTTTTTTTCTACCAGAATTTATTTTTGAGAGTGTTCTTAAATTTGCTATAAAACTGAAAGAAAGGTACAAGGATTTCCCTTATTCCTTGTTTTTCTTTTATAGGCGTCTTGATTATCAACAACCCCCACCAAAGTGATATATTTATAACAAATGTGTGCAGATATATTTGCTACAGATTTGTTCGTTTCTAAAATACACAAAACCAAGGGTAAGCCCTAGTGTCGTCTATGAATTCTGGGGAACAATATACAATGGTTACTCAATTTTAAACTGTGGTGTGTGTGTGTGTGTGTGTGTGTGTGTGTGTGTGTGTGTGTGTGTACTGGGGCTTGAGCTCAGGGACTCACACTCTTGTTTAGCTTTTCTGCTCAGGTCTGGTGCTCTATTACATACCTATACTTCCACCTTTTTGCTTGTTAATTGGAAACAAAAGTCTTACAAACATCTCTGCCTAGGCTGGTTTAGAATCAAGATCCTCTCATCTCAGCCTCTTGCATAGCTAGCATTATAAGCATGAACCACAGGTGCATGGTTTAGTTGTACATCTTAAAATGGAAGTAAAATTGGCTCAATGCCCTTCATTTATCTTCAAAAGGCATTAATCAAACAGATAATCATTAAGTGGTATTAATATCACAATGCAGATGTAGAAAGAAGATAATGTAGGGCTAGAGAAGGGAGAAAAACTTAGTCATATGGAGGAAGAAGAGGAGGGATTGGAAGAATCCAAGGAGAAGGTGGAAAAGTTGGCCCAACCATGACTAAGAGTCATGACTAAGAGAACCAGGTGAGCCAGGGAGGGAACGAGGTGTGGCAGAGGTGCAGGAAAGAGCTTTTCAGGTAGAGGGAAAAGCTGTGCACATAGGGACACGTGACTAAGGATGGCATGCTTGGAGAGCTGACAAGTCTGTTTGCATAGAAGTCACACGATAAATCTTTCTTATAAAAAAAATCAAGAGTTAATTGGAATGCAGTTGGCAGCTAGGGAAAATGAGCCATCATAAAGTGTTAGGAATTGAGTCAATGAGTGATTCTACAGAAGACATTGGATGTAGTTGATTGGAAAATAATATTTTCAAATAGGGATGTGAGGGAGGAAAAGGAACCATTGTAAAAACAAGGGTGTGATTTAGCCTGGGCCATGTAATAGAGAGTGAGAGTGTTTAGAAAAGTACTGGAGAGAGGACAAGTTAGATGTTGAAAACCAGAAAGAAGAATCATATAGATAAGTTCATATTATGATATTTATTGATAAATTGTTGAAGTTCTGGCAAGATAGTGGACTGGGGACATGGCTCAAGTACTAGAGCACAAGATTTAATCCCCAGTACCATAAAAAAGTGAGATTCCAAGTTCTAAAAGAGTGAATTAGTGGGTAATAGCTAATAGCTCAATTTTGCATATACTGAGTTTGAGAACGACTGGTCCAATATCTCACACTATCTGTTATGTAAAGGAAATGGAATCTGTAGCCAACAAAGAGGAGAAAAAAAGATTTATAAGTCACTGACATTCAATAGTCAGTCAGTATAACGAGATTGGAAAAGAGAACCTAGAGAGAATTATAAACTGAAGAAAAGTGAGTCACTGTCATTGCATAATAGCTGAGTCATTCTCTGATGTATCTATTTTTTGTACTAAATAGACAAACACCAGTAGGAAAAAGAAAAAAAATTATTGGAACTTGAGGTTCAGTGATACAACACTTCCCCACAGGACTGAAGATAGAGAAGTTTCTTGTCATTTTCCCACAGTCCCTTGATTGTCATCCTGTCTCACTTTAATCATGAGAGGCCAACCACATGAAGACAGCTTACTGTACTTTTATATCTAATTTAAAATTTATATTAGTCATTTTTTAATAAATTGGAGGTGGTAATTCTGTCATTCAAAAGAGAGAGAGAATATAAAATACTGAAAGAAACAGGAAATGAATGAAAGAGGTACTGCTCTAGTTGAATCAAGGCATAGTGAGCATTCCAACATTCTCTTTCTGGATCTCTACAGAACATATCATAAACACCATGGGGGCTTTATCTTGTAGAATTTCTATCTTGTGCATACAAATGTGGGTATACATATGTGTCTGCTTGTATGTGGGTGCATGTATATATATGTACATACATTGTAGCTCTCAAGATGGTAAACAGTTAATTAATAAAATAATTTCGCTTCCATCAACCCCTTAAAAATATCAGTATGGGGGCCAAGAATGTGGCCTAATGGTAGATTGCTTGCCTAGCTTGCACAAAGCCCTGGGTTCGATTCTTTGGTACCACATACATAGAAAAAGCTGGAAGTGCACTGTAACTCAAGTGGTAGAATGCTACCTTTGAGCAAAGTGTCCAAGGGCAGTGCCCAAGCCCTGAGTTCAAGGCCCAGGACTAGAAAAAAAATCAGTATGTTGGAGAGCTATGAATTATGGGAATTTTAAGAGAGTTAGAAGCCAACCAGAGTGTTAATTAAAGATCTGAGCTGGCTGTCAGTAGTACACACTTGTGATCAGAGTTACTCAGAAGTCTGATCAAGAGGATTCCAGTTTAAAGTAAGATCCTTTCTCATTCAATAATCTGTCAGTCTAATTACAGGAGAAGTTGAGATTGCAAGGACTATGCCAACTGTCAGACTTCATCTGAACAAGCTGGATTTTGTGGCATATGCCTGTCATCCTAGCTGTGATGGAGGTAACAGTCTAGACACATGCCAGGGCAAGAAGCAAGACACTTCCTCAAAAGTAACTACTCAAAAAAGAGATGGAAACATGGCTCAACTGGAGAACCCTGCCTAGCCGGCATGAGGCTCTCAATTTGTGTTAGATTTAGGGAGTTAGGTTACCATAAGCCAAGACACTAACAGGAACTACCTCAACATCCAAATATCACTGCACCTGAGCTCACTTTTGGTCCCTTCTGCAACAATAGAAAATATGTCTCTTTTCCCATCTTTTCCTATTCTATTTGTTTTGATCTTCTGAAGAACCATAAATCTATTATCTGACTATCACCTACCGATCCATTTATTATTTATTGTGATAACTGGCTTATATAATATGGAGGCTAAGAAATGTGTCATTTGCAATGCAGAGATACAGAAAAGAAGGTGATAAAAATCGTTCCAAACTGAAGATATGTTAGCCAGGAAAGCCAATGATGGAACTCTTAATCTGAGATCCGAAATCTGTGAATAGAAAGGAGAGAGATATGAAATAGATTTATATCCCCCTCTGCAGTCTATAAGATCCATAAACCAGGAGACCCAATGTCCAAAATGTTAGAGCTCAATGAGAGAGGAAAAAATAGAAGCTGTACTTCTGTTCATAACACTCCTCCTACCACAGTGTACACAATCATTTGTTTACCATTCCCATTACCCTAGTTTAAATAATTGGGAAAGCTCTTAATATTAGTGATGTCAGCTTCTTGCTTCTTTTACCTAAGTCACAGGAAAGACCAAAACACATACTAGGTATAAAGTAAGACAGGGAATACAAATTGGATGCTAGCCTTTTTCCAGCATCTTCATTAAAGTTTTCAAGGCCAATAATGGGAAATTGTTCGTGGCAAAACTTCTCACTGCCAAAAGTTGTATTGAGAATATAGTCTTCTATACAAGACTTCCTTTCAGACAGTGTCAGTTTAGATCTGGGGCTGGGTACAGATCGAGCACCAAAGACAATAGATAAAATACTAAAAATTTCAATCCTACCCTGCCTAAATGACAGGCTTGTCTGTGATTGCCTAGAAAATCTTAAAAGTATGTTGAATTTTTTAGGGAAGTATCTTGAAAAAGCCTTCTGACCTGACTTACAAAAGCCATTTGATTTAATTATTTGATATTTCTAAGGCAATCTCCTGCAATCTCATAGCAATCTCCTGCTATGGTTTGAATATGCCCCCCCCCCCAAATTGGTATCTTGGGAACTCTAAATTCCTATGTTGATGGTATTTGAAGGTGGGGCGTTTTGGAAATAATCAGGCCAAGATCAAGATGACTTAGTCTACAGAGATGTAAGTCCTGAGCTAAGAGACCCTTGCTCTGCCCAATATTACACTATGAACATTAGCACAGAAGCAGGAAGGTGCTAATAGCATTATAGCTGTGCATGAATATCTAACTAGGCTTTGGCTAAGGAAGGTAAGTAAAATCACTGTGTGAAACTCTCTGTGTCCTAAAATACTGTATCCAATCTACTAACTTTCTGTTTCCTACTGGCAAACTCAGAGCCATCAACTTAGATAGGCTTAGACCTACCTTAGAAAAGAGAGAAATCCTATTAAGTGAAGTAAGCCAGACTCAAAGGAACATAGGCCCAATAGTCTCCCTCATTTGTCATAATCAGTAGAAATCTTGGGCTCTCCCAGCAGAGATTTACAATAGAACAAAATCTAGAGACATTAGGCCAAAGAGTATGACACTAAATGTAAGGACCTCCAGGATAAGGAAACAAAAGCCATATAATGAGTGACTGTTGTTCTTAATGTACTATGTTATCTCTCATCTCTTTTGCCATCCCTTGGCTATTTCACATTGTTACAATATTTCACCTTGTTATCTGATATATTTCATATGTGCTTAATTGGTTATTTGAAATTGGATAGGGAAGGGGGGAAATCAAGATAAGTGGGGGGAGGGTGGGAGGGAAATGGGGACCAAGACATGAGAAAGGGTATCAGTGTTTGTGAAGTTACGCACCTTCTATCTGGTGAATATAAATGTAACCCTTCTATTAATCACAATAAAAAATTATTTAAAAAAAGAAAAGAGAGAAATAAATTAAACTTGGTTAAAGTACTGCTCTCAGCTATATCTTCCTCTAGCCCATTTATTTTTGTCTTAGTAATTCTTCCTCTATGTGCCCATCCCTACCCCGCCATTCTCTGCCTCACCCAGTTCAAGGAACCTCTAACCATACATTCAAATCTTAAAAAATAAAACTTTATCAATCAGCCTGATGATGGAATCCTGTGATCCAAGATTCCAAAGCTGAGGCAGGAAAGATAATTGTAATGTGACACTAACCTTGCCTATACAGTACAACTCTGACTCAAAACAAAAACAAGAAAGTGATCATGAACTTCAAATTAGGTTGGACTTTTTCAGTAATTTCATCCAAACTGTTTTAAGTATATAATCAACTGAGCCTGTGACTTAGAAAGTAAAACGTTGCAAGGAAAGGAGATTTCCTAATTAAACAGTTTCCCAGTTCACTACATGAGGTTTTGTTTCATTGTTGCATGCATAAAGAATTTGGATACACAAAATAAATTAAAATACTGACAGAGAAATAAGGACTATCCTGGGAAAGTGCAGTTTTGTTTGTTGATAAACTTGGGCCCAGAGCAGGGAGTACCTTGGCATCTTGCAAAGGAACACATGAGCAGTTCTGGTTTCTGTTAATGAGGGCATGAGAGAAGGAGGTTGAATAAACAGGCTGCCCAGCTGAAAGGGAGCTTGCCCTAAAATAGCAATAGCATACCAGTTTTACTGACAGTCCCAAGAAGGATGTGCAATATTAAGTACCCCTAGTTAGGTAGGGTTAAAAATAGAAGCATAAAATAGAATCATACCATAGTTAGAAAAAAATATGGCATTTCAATCAGAGAGATAGCACTCAAACAATATATCTAGAAAGCAATTCTAAAATAGTTGTATAAATGACACGAGAAACACCAGGAACTCACTAGTGTGAATCCACAGTCTGAAGAAATAATCAAAAGTGAGGGCAGCTAAGTTCAGAGACCTGGATGCACGGAAAACATATGATTGCTAGCCAGTCTCCTAGATTAGGTTGAACATTTGTGTTTATATTTTAACATCTCTGTCACTAAGGAACAAACACAAAGTAAAGCAAAGGAAGGAAGAAAGGAACGAGGGAGGGAGGGAAGGAGGGAGGGAAGAAAGGAAGGAAGGGAGCGGGGAGGGAAGGAAGCACACCAAGTCAAGCTGGAAAAAGTAAATAGAAAAATTATATAAGTTCAGTTGAAAATTAAAGAAAAAGAAGAAACAGTTGAGAAAAACTTGCTGAGATTTTATTCTTAAAATGTTTGCAGACAGCCAGGAGTTCGACCTAGTGGTAAGAGTGCTTGCCTAGCCTTGAGAAAGTCCAAGGACAGTGCTCAGGCCATGAGTTCAACCCAAAAAAAATGCAGAGGAAAAAAAGAAGAGTTTCTTATTTTACCTTTTTATTGGTACAATGAAGGTGATACACAAAGGTATTACACCTAAGAGGGAGATTTTTTAATTTTTTATTGTAATTAATAGAAGGGTTACATTATATTCACCAGATAGAAGGTGCATAACTTCACAAACATTGATACCCTTTCTCATGTCTTGGTCCCCATTTCCCTCCCACCCTCCCCCCACTTATCTTGATTTCCCCCCTTCCCTATCCAATTTCAAATAACCAATTAAGCACATATGAAATATGTCAGATAACAAGGTAAAATATTGTAACAATGTGAAATAGCCAAGGGATGGCAAAAGAGATGAGAGATAACATAGTACATTAAGGACAACAATCACTCATTATATGGCTTTTGTTTCCTTATCTTGGAGGTCCTTACATTTAGTGTCATACCATTTGGCCTATGTCTCTAGATTTTGCTCTATTGTAAAGCTCTGCTAGGAGAGCCCAAGGTTTCTACTGATTTTGACAAATGAGGGAGGCTCTTGGGCCTATGTTAAGAGGGAGTCTCTTAATAATTGATAAAAGCCTTTCATTGACTCTTAATTGGTGTGATAAGAGAAACTAAACAAATCTAATTTTTCACAGGCTAGTCCCAGAACCTTGTTTCAGATTATTTGCTGGTATTATGACTAAATAAAAGCCAAATGTGAATTCCATCTTTGTCTTAAAACAAAAATGAATTAACAAGTAGTTTCATTGAAATTGTGAATGTGTGTGTGTGTGTGTGTGTATGTGTGTGTGTGTGTGTGTTCTGGACTTGAACTTGTACTGAGCACTATTTTAGCTGTTTCACTCAAATGTACTTCATTAGAAGTACAACTCTCCTTTGGCCTTTTTGCTGGTTAATTAGATTAGAAACTACTAAACTTGCCTGCTTGAGCTGGCTTTGAATCAAGGCCTTCAGCTTGCACTAGGATGAGAATCTGAAGCCGCTCTAATTAGGGACGGTAGGGATGAGTAATGTGGTATGGAAACCCAAGCACATGGATCTGCAGTAACTCTTTCTCAGTCTTCACCTGTCTTACACTTTGTAAGTTCCAAATTCTTCTCAGTCACCCCAACTCCCAGGAATCTTCTTTTCTTTCAAATATACCAGTCCATTCTATGATCTACCCAGTCACACTAAGCATTCTCAGAATCTGTGAGTAACATGTCACATGTTGTGACATCACAAAGCCCAGAAAGTGTTTACTCAGTCTTCCCCTTTTACTTCTCATTTCTAAACAATGATTTTCAAAAGTCTATCCTTTTCCAAGACTCTAGGTTCTAGACAACTTTCTTCAGATCCAGAGTAAGATAAAGTGTTCTTAATCAATAGAAAATACACCAGAGTCGTCAAAGAGTAGCCATAAGTTGCTTTGTGTGGTCATCCTGTATATTGCATAGTATTTTGAAGTTGAAGCTAGTTTGAACTTGAGACCGTTCTGTACAGCCCCCCAGGCACTGTGATTATTGGCACATGCCACCATTCTTGACTCTAAATAGCACTTATAAAAAGATGTGTTTAAATTTTTCATTGTAAAATAGGTATTGAAATTTGTGTGTACAAGGAAAGCTAGATAATAATCAGGATGAAGGGCCAGGAGTTTGGCCTACTAGTAGAGTGCTTGCCTAGCATGCACGAAGACCCAGGTTCGATTCCCTGGTACCACATACATAGGGGAAAAAAAGCTGGAAGTGGTGCTGAGGTACAAGTGGAAGAGCTTTTGCCTTGAGAAAGTCCAAGGACAGTGCTCAGGCTCTGAGCTGAAGCCCAGGACTGGTAAATAAATAAATAAACAAACAAACAATCAGGATGAAATGTCTCTATTTCAGAGAAAAGGGCTGGAGTAAAAATCCATTCGAAAAGCTGCAATGAATTATCTTCAATTCATGATAACATAAGCTCAATATTTGAGAGGAAGGAAAAACAGGATAACTAGCAGCGGGAAGAATGGGATAACTGTTAATTTTTTTCCATAAAAGTATTATTCTGTGTCCAAAATGTAGTAACATGCTCAGCATTAAATATAATGCTGGATATATAACTCTCCTTATTTTGATACTTTGATAACCCAAAGAAACTTAGATGTAAGATGTGGGAAAATTAATACATTCCCTAGCTAGATCTGTGACAACAAAACTGATTAATTAAATTTGGCAATAAACATAGAGAATTTCTTCATCAAAGTATCCTAGAGGATACACTGTGGCTCACATGGCCATGGATGGATTATAATATCATCTCATAAGAAAGAAAGTAGCAGAGATCGGTAACATAGTCCATTATGCATACTATTGCTGTCAGCTTTCAGAAGTTACTGAAAGGTATCCAAAGGAGAGTTGCAGATTCAAGATGTACTCACAAGATTTGACGAAAATAAATGTTTCTAGGGTGAGATACAGGAGGTAGAGATGGTCTTATGCTTCAAGGTCATTCCAGAAAAAAAAATTAGTGCAATCTTAGCTCCAAAGACAAGTTGGATGGTCAGACATGGTGATTACATGCCTGTAGTTGCCGCTATGCAGGAGGTGGAGATAGAAGGTCTGAGGCTGATCCTAGGAAAAGCACAACATCCTAGCTGTGTATATGTGTGTGTTTGTGTGCCTGTGTGTGTGTTTCACAAACTATCATTTTTTAACAATCATACATTTGTAGTATGAGAGGGTTTCAAAGTGATATTTCCATACTTGCCAACAATGTTCTTTAAAAAAAATTACATCTTCCTTTGAATTCCAGTGGCCTTAGGATATGAACTCAGGGTCTTGTGCTTGCTCAGCAGGTGTGTTCTACCACGTTAGCCATGCCTCTAGACTCTGGGTTTTCTTTCTTAATCATGTATCTCCAAAGTGTTCTTCTCATCATAATCTCTCCTGCATCTGTATTTGCTTTTGTCTTTTATGCAGACTTTTTTGCTCAGGGTGGGTGCCATGCCCTTCTCCCTCCCATCAAAGTCAGGTTTTATGAAAGTCCCATAGTGTTACTGGCTGGGCTCCCTTAGACCCACTTCTTCATTTTCTCTCATTCTGCAAAACACATTTGAAGAGGTAACCAGTAATCCTCAACGCCTTTTGCAATCATTACTTTAGTTGAACTCTCTTCCCCATTGGATAACTTTGATCACCCTCTCTTTAAATCTCCCTGTACCCTTGTGATTGGCCCCTGTGTTCTTCCTGTTTAGGTGTTCTCTGCACTGTAATACCAGCTGTTTTCATAGTTAAAGGAACTCACTAGCTGTGAATAGCCCATCACAGGTTTCTGACCTTCACAGGTATTTGTCTGCATTAGCATTTCTTGTACCTTTACTCATCCTAGGATGTTTCCTTTTTTTTTTTTAATTTTTTTTTTGCCAGTCCTGGGCTTGAGCTCAGGGCCTGAGCCCTGTCCTTGGACTTTCTCAAGGTTAGACCTCTACCACTTGAGCCTCAGCACCACTTCCAGCTTTTTTCTATGCATGTGGTACCGAGGACTTGAACCCGGGTCTTCGTGCATGCTAGGCAAGCACTCTACCACTAGGCCAAACTCCCGGCCAGATGTTTCCTTTTATATGTTAACTCTTATTTTAGTATCAGCTCACATAATTTGGATGTTATGATAAACTTAGAAACTGGGTGCTAGTGGCTCATGCATATCATCTTAGCTACTAGTGTAGGATTTCAAATTTCACACATTCAAATCCTACTACTGTATAATTTTTAAGATAAATTTACAAAGAGAGCTGAATATTCTTACACATTATTTTGCAGAAAAGCTCAAAGATTTCATGTCAACAAAGAAAGGCATTAGTGGTGAAAGAAGTGTGGACATTTTAATTGTTCAAAGCCTTTCAAAAACTGGCAATGGAGAGAAAAGATTGCTACCAATAAATTATGGCTAAATTGGCAACACAGTTTAGGAATTTTATAAGAATTTTTAAACTTTAAAATTTTAAATTTTGACATATTATTTCATAAGCATTTAAAAATATTACTAGCCAAGCACCAGTGGCACACACTTGTAATCTTAGGTACTCAGGAAGCTGAGATATGAGGATCATGGTTTGAAGTAGTGCTATGGCTTAAATGGTAGAGTACTCACCTTGAGAGAAAAAAGCTCAGGAAAAAAGCACCCAAGACCAAGTTCAAGTGCCAGGACCAGTGGTGGTGGTGGTGATGATGATGATGATGATGATGATGATGATGATGATGATGATGGTGTTGATGATATGATGATGATGATGAGGTTACTCTGAATTATATGAGTAACAATCTTATCACCAAATATATCATATGATTTCCTTGTACATGTTACATTTATAACCATGTTGTTATAAAGAAAAACTATTTTAATTACTCTAGGTCTATCAGACATGGAGGTTAATTCAAGAATAAAGACAATAGGAATTTATCATCTATTTATTTATTTAGGGCTCTATCATCTCTTTCTATGTATCTATTTGCATTTATCTACTAGGAGATTCTTTTATAAGGATTTACTTTATACAAATGCGATCTGGTTAAGAACCAGCTTCTGAAAGACTGTTGTCTACACTTGAGATGGTGAAACTTGAAATACATGAGGCAGGCAAGCAGGAAGGAAATGTATGTGTAAACTCACGGAAGTCAATAAGCAGGAACTCACAAGCACAAGCTGGCCCCTGAGGAGAGGGACTGAAACTTGTGTCAGTTCTGACTGCCTCTGCTTTCAATGATGTGGATGTCAAGGGGAATTCAAGGTACTTCCCATGGAGCTGGATACACCTGTCGCAGAAATCAGAGATGCTAGAAGAAGATCCAGGAAAGGGTGGAGAAGTTGTAGGTCTAGCCACTGCCTCATAGAAATGGTGTGAGCCAGCATATGTGTGGCAATGGGTATGAGTTCCAAAGGAATTAGTTCTTCCCTTCTGACTTCCACATCTTACACAAGAAGGGTTTTTGCCACTCACTCTAACCAGAACCATTCAGCATAAGTAATTCTAGAAAACAGAGTCCATCTTAAAACAAGTCGACACATCTTAAAACAAGTTGACACATTGTAAAGTCATCATTGGCTTAGGAAAAGTAAATTACAGTCATCCTCCCATATCCTTAAGGGATTCGAACTCGAGGAACTCCTGTAGTTGACAAAAATCCATGGTTGCATAAGATATTCATGCAACCAAGGCAATGACTCTGAAAACTTGTCTATAATAACTTAGGTCATGTAAATGCTCTCTTTGACATTGCCCAGGCAATGACAAGAAAAAGAATTCTGTATACTTTCAGTACAGACTTGGATTTTGTTTTGTTTTGTTCTGTTTTTGTGCCCATTCTGGGGCTTGAATTCACAGCCTGGACACTGTTCCTGAGCATTTTGCATAGTGCCCTACCTCTTGAAGCCCAGTTCCCTTCTAGCTTGTTGGTGGTTAAGGAGAGGTAAGTGTCTCACAGAATTTCCTGCCCTGGCTGAGATCCTTAGATCTCAGCCTCCTGAATAATTATAAGTGTGAGCCATCAGTACCCCATTAGACTATGATTTAGTTTTTACCAAATGTTTTTGGTCTGTGGCTGATTGAATCTAAAAATGTGGAAATAGAGGAGCTGGAGGGCAAACTCTAACAATGAAGTATTTCTGACAAATGACAACATGACTTGATGCAAAAGTAATGATTACAATGTATTAATTTTTTCTGTGTTATGTTCTCCCACTAATTATTTAATTACCCAAACCCAAGGTGATGGAGACTATTGGTCCAATTTTATAGATCTGGAACTTGAGTTCTAGAAGGGTCCATCAAGTAACACCTAAGATTCCACAGGTCGTAAGTAATAGTAGAAGCTGGATTTAAAGAACTCAGTCTAACTGGAGTTCATCTTCTCTCATTCAGTAGTCTCTGCCACCAGACTGTGAGGCAATGTGAGAAAAGCTCTAGCAGATTGCAGCCAACAAATAGCACTGTACTTTATGTCTGCCAAGAGCCAAAGAGTCTATACCATAGCTGTCAGCACCACACCTAAGACAAGTACCTAATACACTCACCCTCTCCCACCCCACCTGTATTAGGGTTTGAACTCAGAGCTTCAAAATTGTTCAGTTTGTTCCCTTTACTGATGCGCTACCACATGAGCTATGCTTTCAGTCTAATTTTGCTGCTTATTTTGAACAGAGACTCTTCTGCCCAGGCTGGCTTTAAATTAAGATCCTCCAGTTCTCAGTCTCCTGAATAACCAGGATTTATAGGTGTGAACCACCGGCATCTAACTACCTAATTAAATTCTACTTGGGCTTTATTTTTAGAGCTTCTTTAAAATGTCTAAAAGCTCAGAGGGAATACAGGACTTTATTCACCATTAACAATTGAACGCATTGATTTTTAAAAATATATCTTTAAGGAGGTTTACAAAGAGGTTTCTATTTGACGTATTAGCTTATGAGTAGAATGCGTCATGATCAATGTGAATGCATAATATTTTTAATTGAACATGGCTCTCCTCTTGGGACAAACTTAGCTGTTTTATACAGAAAAAAAAGGATGTGAGCAGCGCCCATCTCTCAGCAAATCATTACTAAAGAGGAACATGTCCCCTAGCAATAACTCAGGGAACTGAGTGCTGATATAATGGGTTTTAGTCTCCTTTCCTATTAAATGAGAGATGCTTTTGTCAAGTGATACTACATTCCCAAATTAAATGTGCGTGCCATTTTTCTCATCTGCTCACCAAAGGCCAGATTTGCACAATAAAATGCTTCTCCTTTTACTTTCAGGGCAGGTTTTGGAATGTCCCATGAGGCAGAGGGAATCACGACTGTGTCTTGGGAAGACTTCTGAGACAGTTCTTGTGCAATCCTGTCTGTAATTTTTCATTTGAAAACGAAAAATGCACTCTGAGTTTTCTGTGACAATAATTTTGTATTGCACAAATCCCAAGCTGCTTTCAATCAGTTAACCACTTCCCTTTTACAGGGACTGCCTACCCTCCCTTTACTACACGTTATGCCTAGGGAGACGCAGTGTGCTTGGAACGCCATCTGCGCTTGGCACGGAGAGTGGATATTCACAACTATCCCTCCCCACACACAATTCAATCCCACTCCGTCTCACACAGGTAAATGGTAAGAACTTAGCAAACTACAAATATCTTCTGAAACTAAAACACCTTCTAGTTTTGAGAAGTAAATTTGTCAAAGATGGCTTATTAAAAAACCCGGTGTATAAATCACCAGGCTGCATCTTCCATCCCCAGCTCTTCTGACCCCACCCATCTGACTCAGCCAACATCAACACTGCCCCACTAGCTACTGGGAATCTTCTGTCATCCCTCCTGGAGTCACAGTCCCTAAATTTTTCCCCGCAGAACTTTCCCAAACATCTTCACCTTTCCTACATCACATTACCTTCCACTTCTCGCCAAGACCCACCCACTCCCCGCCAAGACCCACCCACTCCCCTAATTCATTTGTGAAGTCCACATGCACTTTATTTCACACTCAGAAGGGGTAGTGACCAGTTCAAATAAAATCATTTCCTGAGTCCACCACATACTTGAATTAATCTGATCTCACTGTTCCACAGAGTGGCTTAAAATGCTTAAAATTTTCTTTTCTTTCTTTCTCTTTCTCTCTCCATTCCTTCCTTCTTTTCTTCCTTCCTTCCTTCCTCTCTTTTCTTTCTTTCTTTGACTTCCCTTCATCTCTCCCTCCTTACCTTTTTTCCCTTGTTCCTTCCTTCCTTTTTTCCAAATACTTTTACTTGACCTAAAATTCAAACTACTGCCATTGCATTGTATAAAAGTTAACTTACATATTCCAATTCTGATTTTTCCACTAACCATATGATCATGTGCATATGATCTTTCTGATACTCCATCTTCTCATGGGCAATGTTAATAACACAATTAAATGCATAATGCTCATAACAAATGCTCAGTACACTCAATACATATTTCAGAAGTATATACATATTGACTTTTTGATAATCCAGAAATTTATTTTTAGCATACCTATGCCACCTATACCTACTATAGGTAATATCTAACAGATATTTAATTAAATACCATGCATTTAATACTGTACATGTCTGTATTGAATATTTTATATCCATTTAAAATAATGGCAATATTTTGCCGGACAGCAGTGGTTCACATCTGTAATATTAGATACTACAGAGAATGAAGCCTGAGGATTTTATTTGAAGCCAGCCCAGTAATTAGCTACCAAAAAGTCAAAAGTGCAGCTCAAGTGGTAAAAGAGTTCAGGGACAATGTCCAGACCCTGAGTTCAAGCCCCAGGATTGGTGTGCTTTCCTCTCCGTCTCTCTCTCTCTCTCTCTCTCTCTCTCTCTCTCTCTCTCTCTCTCTCTCTCTCTCTCTCTCTCTCTCTCTCTCTCTCTCAGACACACACACACACACACACACACACACACACATTGACATACAACAACTAGGCAACTATTACAACAAGCTACACACAGGTGGCTCGTGCTGGTAAATCAGCTACTCAGGGAGCTAAGATCTGAGGATCACAGTTCAAAGCCAGCCCCAGCACTAAAGTCCGTAAGACTCTTATCTCCAAATAGCCACCAGAAAATTAGGAATGGCATTGTGGCTCAACTGGTAGAGCACTAGCCTTGAGCTAAAGAGCTCAAGGACAGCTCCCAGGCCCAGAGTTCAAGTCCTCATGACCAATAGTAACAACAATAACAACAGCAACAATAATTTTACCACCATTCCCCAAATTATGTAAACCAATGAAACTATGGATAAGATGATATTAAGTGGAAAATCAAATTGCAAATAAATATACATAACATGCTCATTTGCATCACAACTACATAACATATAAATGATGTCTCTTTTTTGTTTATATATGTGTAGTGTAAACACATGAAGCTCTGAGAACTACTCCAGTACTGCCAAAAAAACAAATAAAAAAGAATAAATAGAGGTGGGGGGAAGAGACCTAATTTTAAGAAGCATTTCAAAGCAGTAAATTGGCATTGTAATCAGAACAATGAAATTCTACTAGAAATTATCTTCATTCTTATACTCTAAACAATTATTTTTATATACCCCTTTATAGTAACTATCAGCTGAGCTAGAGTTGCATTTTTCTGGATATGAGAGCACAGATTCTAATTTGGGGAATGTGTGGTATAATTTTGTAAGAGGCCATAATTAACATAAGAGTTGAAGAAGAATTTTGCTGATCAAGCTTGGCCACACTGCTTTTAATTAAAACTACAGCATGTACATCTAGCCCCCATTCAAAGAGCTGTGATTTTTCGGTGAATTTTCCATAGAATCTACCTTATTTTAGTTAATGCATTCATATATACTTGCATACCACCCATCATATTCACTTCTGCATTCATAAGCTAAAGGTAGCTTCCATATATAAGAATACATATGAATCCTTTGTGTCTCCGGGCCTGATTTAATTGACTTCATGTAGCTTTTTCTAGGTCTTTCCATTTCTTTGCATATTACACAATATCATTTTTCTAGTGGATAATTAATATTCCATTGTGTGTATACTATATACCACATTCTCTTAATCCATTCATCCATTGAGAGGCATCTAGGCTGATTCTATACCTTGGCTCTGGGGAAAAGTTCTGTCATGAACATGGTTGTGCTGGTGGCTACACTGTAATCCTTGTTTATAATCTTTCATTATAGTCACTTGTGACTATTTTCCAAACCAAGTGGAAATTTGTCAAGCATCTCACTTGGCTTTAAGTCCTCAGTCACTACCTACTCAGGGCTTGCTACTCTACTCTGACTCATCATGTTGTTCCACAAATCCTCTTATCTTCTGTATTCCATTTTTGCCAAATATCTCTATCCAGGTGTTGTAATTAGAAATACAGATTCCTCCTAGTTTTCTCCCTTTATCAGCTTTCATACTTTCTGAGCTTCCCACACTCATAAAGTAGTACTTCTCCAAAGAGAATTTAGGGCTGGTAATTTTGCTTTTTTGTCTAGATTCCTGTCATTACCTCACGAACCCTTTGTGGTTAATCTCCTATCTTCCCATAGATCCTCCCCAGTGAACTTTTTAACACATGGTGCCAGTAGGTCTCCATCAACTTCCAGATTAAAACCCAGTCTAAGACTCTGAGGCTCCTGCTCATCTTTCACCTGTATCTTTCATGTAAGTATCAAAGGTATCTCAAGGTCTCCTAATGCACAGCTTATTTTATGAACATGCTGTGCTCCCTCTTCTGTTGCCATCCCACTATTTCCTATTTTTTTCCTCTTGAGCTAATTATATTTCTTCTTCAAGAACATGTTCACCACACTATGTGACCCTGCCTTTATTACCCAGAAATGAAATGGATGAGCATCCTTTCAGAGTCCCAAGGGTTTCTTGCCTTGTCTTTTACATTTATTATGGTGAGACAGTTGCTTTGAAATTGTGAAAATAAAGCTAATCCATGTTTAAAAATAAGAAAGAGGGAAATGAAGAAAAGCTTGAAAAACTAGTTTGCATTAAAATAAGTAAAAATATATAGTATATATATTTATTTGTTTATTGAAATAGGTAAGGGAAGGGGAAAAACAAGATAATTGGGAGGGGTAGGGAAGGTGAAAGTGGGATAAAAACATGGGAAGGGGTATCAATGTTCAAGAAATAATGTAGCTACTACCTGACTAATGTAACTGTACATCACCCAGACAATAAAGCATGATTAAAAGAAGTAGAAAGTCTAAGAAGTAAATTTTGAAGTATTATCTCAAGAGGCTAATTTAAACAATAACTTCAGGATTCTGTATTTTTTCTGTCTTCAATTTTCACTTACTTCTTTGCTTATTATCTATCTATTTATTTATTTAAAGGTTAAGTTTTTCCATATATTTTTATTGCAATTAATAGAAGGGTTACATTATATTCACCAGATAGAAGGAAGGTACATTACTTCACAAACATTGATAACTTTTCTCATGTCATGGTCCCTGTTTCCCTCCCCCACCACTCATCTTGATTTCCCCCCATCCCTATCCAATTTCAAATAACCAATTAAGCATATATAAAATATATCAGATAACAAGGTAAAATACTCTAACAATAAGAGATAACCAAGGGATATCAAAGGAGATAAGCGATAACATAGTACATTCAGGACAACAATCACTCATTATATGGCTTTTATTTCTGTATCCTGGAGGTCCTTTCATTTAGCGTCATCCTGCATGGCCTTATGTATCTAAGCTTTGAACTATTGTAAATCTTTGCTAGGAGAGCCCAAGGTTTCTACTGATTATTACAAATGAGGGAAACCACTGAGTCTATGTTGCTTTGAGTCTGGCTTACTTCACTTAATATGATATCTTTCCAAGTCTTTCCATTTCCTTACAAATGGGGTGATGTCATTCTTTCTGACAGCAGCATAGAATTCCATTGTGTATAAATACCACATCTTGTTGATCCACTCATCAACTGAGGGACATCTAGGTTGGTTCCATATCTTCGCTATGGTGAATAATGCTGCAATGAACATCATTGTGCTAGTGGATTTAGTATCTAAAGGTTAAGTTTTGATATGCAAGTCAGGCTGACCTTGAACTAGTAATCCTCTTGCCTTACCTCCTAAGTCTTTTACACATGTGCCATCACACCTCATTCTTTCTTCTGTCTTTACCTATGTTTCACCTCTGTCTTCACCTCTGTGGTGAACTTATTCTCAATCAAAATGCTACCCCAAGGTAGTTTCTTGAAAATTCCATCAAATCCTAGAACTCTTTCTCCTGAGCCAGCTATGGTCACATGGTTGTGTTATGGAACAATAGCATTGGGTTAGACAATGAGATAATCTGGTTGGCCAGGCTTAGAGCATATAACCTTCCATAACATTATAGTAGGTAGAATTAATTCCTCCAAACTAAGAACTAATCCAAAGGAATTTATCACAGTCAGAGGTAAAGCAAATAATAAATATTAGGTATAGTTACTGGTGTATCAGTCATATTAAGTGCCAAAAGTTCAGTGCTGACATAAACTTTATTTGTACAGGAAAGGTACAGAAAAAGTCTGTAAAGATGATCACCATGAGAGAAAGTATTTTTACCTTCATAGATAATTCATCTAACAGAAAATTTAGCAAGATACTTGAAGAAAGATAATTCCATAACTAAAATAGTTCATCAAAACTAGTACCCATGGCTCGTTTCTGTAATTTTAGATACTTGAATGGAGGAGCCAATATCAGGAAGACGATGGTCTTTCTGAGACGGCACAGGTCAATACCTAGATCTGTTAAATCAGCTACACAGGAGGCTGAGATAAAGGCAATGGTTCTGAATCAGACTGGGCAGAAAAGTTTAGAAAACCTTCATCTTATCAGAAAAAAAAACTTGATGCCATGGTACATTCCAATAGAGATAATAAGTATAAATAGGAAGATCCCAGTCCAGGACAGTCCTGAGCAAAAACTGAGACTCTAACTTAAAAATTGCCTAAGCAAAACAAGTTATTTAGGCATAGCTCAAGCAATGGAACCCCTATTTAACAAGGGGAAGCCTTGAGCTCTAACATTGTTAGCATCAAAAAGAAGGAAGCGGAGGAAGAGGAGGAAGAGAAGAAGAAGAAGAGCAACTATCTTGGGTATTTCCACCTTTCTTCTCTGTCATGCTCAAAGAATGGGCTGTTATCTTCATGATCACAAGAGAGCTCATTAAGTTCCTAGCATCACATTTATACAGGGCAATACCCTAAAGGCAGGGAAGAAAAAGAGAGAATTTTGTAGATTTCTTTCTAAGAAGTGAGAAACTTTTCTTAGAAGCTTTCTTCTTCCCAGCCAATTATTATTACATATTATCAGTCAGAATCAGGTCACAGGGAGACCTCTTTGACCTGCATAGACCAAGCAAAATGTTCTCAAAGGAAGACAATGTGCTTTTTAAATGTAGTTGAGGCACTGCTATTAAGAAGAGTAAAAACAAGTAGCTTTAAGGTTGTGTTAAAAAGAAAACTCAATTTAACTGCGTTTTGTAGGCATTTTCAAAGTAATATATGCTCACCATCACAATCCAGAAAATCAAAAATGTCTTTCTTTGTTGCCTCTAGTTTCATTCCTTTGTTTATGGACAGCAAACACTTGGAGTGGGTATGTTTCTTGTCATTTGCTTGTGTTGACTTGGCCGCACAAAACTGAAATGTGTACTTGTAACACGGATTTTCCACAGCTGAACATTTCTTCAACAGTATAGCCAACCAATGATCAATTTCTTGCCTTTCAAATCCAAATCTACTTCTTTAACCTGTTGCATGATCTGGAGCTATCTTTCAAAACATTTCTTCTCTGCCAATTTCTCCATTTTAGAATTGTCCATAGAGGTTGCTGGAGGGATACACCAAGGCTAGTGTCGTTTCTGACATGAACATCTAGTTTGTATATTTGTTATTTTTCTACTTGTAGGACAAACTATATGCCATATATTGATTTGGATACTGTTCAATTGTTTACCATATTAAAAAATTAAGAGAAAATTAAACCAAGGAGCAAGGGACTACTAGAGTAAATAGAATCAAGAAAGCCTTCTCTGTAGAAGTGAGGTATCCAGAAAATGGAGGGACAGGAAGTACTTTGAAGAACAGCAAAATGTCACTGTAGCTGGAATATCATGTAGAAGGATAGAGCATGGAGTCAGAAATCAGCAGGCTAAAATGATTAAAACACAGTAGTGACCTGTACATTTCATAATCTATATAACTTTTATGGTTTATGTTATAATCTAATTTACTTACCTTTTGATTAATGTCATAGCATTTCAGAGTTTCTAAAGTAATTGCCCAAGTCAGTGAATGTTGAAATGTAAAAACTAGCTCACTTTGAATATTAGCCTTAAAGTGGCCATATTTATTGGAATAACTTAGCAGAAGTCATCAGTCCTTCAAATTTGGAGGGAATAGGAGACACTGATCAAGATGCATTGTACTTATAGATTGGTACATTCAATTGATATACCTTTGAACAGCTATTTAGCATATAAATAAATATAATAAATGAATAAATGTGATAGGACCAGGGCTCCTAAAATCAGGAATCAAAGCTACAATTTCCATCTCTTTTACTCTGTCTCATTCTTTGGTGGAAAGATTCAAGATCTGGCTTTCTATAATTTATTTTTTCCCATTGTATCTTCTTTTTCTTTTTCACAATAGCATAATGTCCCATGGCCACATAGCCTCCAAATTCATACTCTAGTTAATTCACATCAACATTTTACAAATTCAGGGACCATGAAAATAGATGCCTACAAGAATCAAGTAGATGAGAGGCCGGGAGTTTGGCCTAGTGGTTAAAGTGCTTGCCTAGCATGCATGAAGACCCGGGTTCGATTCCTCGGTACCACATACATAGAAAAAAGCCAGAAGTGGTGCTGAGGCTCAAGTGGTAGAGCTCTAGCCTTGAGAAAGTCCAAGGACAGTGCTCAGGCCCTGAGCTCAAGCCCAGGACTGGCAAAAAAAAAAAAAAAGAATCAAGTAGATGAGCAAGGAATGTAGTTTAGAGGTAGAATACTTGCCTACTGTGCATGAGTCCCTGGGCTAAATTCCTTAATACCACATAAACAAAAAACAAACACAATTTTAAAAAGAGAAAAAAATTGAAAGTGTCAGATGGAAACCATAAATCTATAAAGTGAGAAGATACAACTAACATGTATGAAATAAATATACCTATGGCTAAAAGTAACATTGTTAGGCAATAAATGTATATCTCTTTGAGCAAATTCTTGAGAAAGAATCTGACTGGCTTGACTTGACATGCAAGTTGACATGAAAGTCATGTACTCTAAGTGGTCAAAATCCCTAATGACTCAACATTTTTTGAGTACTTGGTATACCCAATCCCCCACAGACTGGAGTATGGCCCTATACCCAATCCCCCACAGACTGGAGTGTGGCCCGTCTGCTCCTTTCTTGGAAGATAGAGGCACTGGATATTTTCCTTTGTTCTTTTAGATTTGCAACTCCTTTTTCAGCTCTTCTCCAGAGTCTAGCAAATTGCTCTCACAGGACAACTATGCAGGGAGTTTTAATGGGAACTTATTTGCTATGTTTTCTTCGTTCTTTTCTTCTTTCTTTTCCCTTTTTTTCTGAGCTAATACTAAGGCTAGAACTCAGAAATTCATACTCTTATTTTGCATTTTTTTTGTGTAAGGCTAGTACTTTACTAATTGAGTAACACCTCCACTTCTGAAGTTTACCTGGTTAATTGGTGATAAAAATCTCTAGGCTTGGAGAGTCCAAGGTTTGTACTAATTATTACAAATGAGGGAAACCATTGAGCTCATGTTTCTTTCGGTCTGGCTTACTCCACTTAATATGACTTTTTCCAAGTCTCCATTTCCTTACAAATCGGGTGATGTTGTTCTTTCTGACGGCAGCATAGAATTCCATTACAATAGCTCAAAACATAGATACATTAGGCCATATAGGATGAGGCTATATGAAAGGATCTCCAGGATATGGAAACAAGAACCATATAATGTGGGATTGTTGTTCTAAATATACTGTTATTTCTCATCTCTTTTGTTGTTCCTTGATTATTCTTACATTGTTATAGTACCTTATCCTGTTATCTGATATATTGTAAATATGTTTATTGGTTTATTTGAAATCGGAAAGGGAAGAGGAAAAACAAGATATGGGGAAGGAGTTGGGGGAGGGAAATGGGGACAAAAACATGAGAAGGGTTATCAATGTGTATGAAGTAATACACCCTCTATCTGGCCAATATAACTGTAACCTTTCTATTCATTACAATAAGAAATAATAATAAAGGAAAAAAATGAAAGTCATATACTCAATAGCCAGTGTTAGGTGTCAGAGGAAAAAGGTGGAGTTTTCAACCTCAGCACTGTCATATTTAAGGCTCAGTTATTCCAATTATCTTTTCTTAACCTGAATTTTGTGTCCTAACAGTTATAATGCAATCACTTGCTCTGAGTGAAAAATGAAGCAGAAAAGTCTTCATTTACTCAAAAATCCATCCCCTCCTTAAAATAAATACATGGTGAATGACTATGGAAAGAGAAAATAGGACAATTTAGTTCCATGAGATCTTTCTGATATTTCTTGAATGAAACTCTTGAAAGAAACCAAGTATGAGGACAAGGTTTGGAACATTTTTTCTGTAAAGGCAGAGGGCAGTATATTAGCATATATAGAGCATAAGATCAGTGCCATAAGTAGTCAAAAATTACAGCATAAAAGACAAATAAGCTCAGCTGAATTTCAATATATCTTTTGTTTATGGTCACTGAAAACTGAATTTCATATAATCTCACATCATAAACTATTATTCTTTTGAATATTTTTCCTTATTATAGTTTAAACATCTAAGGGTTAGTTTTAGCTTAGAGACCAGATTTACCCAAAGTAATAGCTTGCTAATCCTATGTTAGAAGAACCAACTTTATACCAATGGAAGATTTATTTTACAGATTATCGCTTTCCTCATGAAAGACTCCAAGAAAGATCAGAAATAGTATACTTCCAGGGATTATTTGTCCTATTTGTAACTAGAGAACTTTCTCTGAACATGGAGCCAAGAACCATAGTCTCAGCCTGAGTGAGCAAGAGTTAGTGGAGTTGCCTTGCTGCAACCTCAGTTTTCATTGATGATTGATTTTCTCTTTTTTGTGAGAAAATCACAGGAGAGGATGCTCCTGAGTGGTTTCTGTTAAGTTTGTAAACAAAAAATTGGAGCCAGAATGAGAAAAAGAGAAGAGAAAAGATAGGTCTTAGGGGAAAATATCATAACAGGACTCAGAAGACCCTGAGCTGTACTCATCAAACTTCCCATTTGGTAAGACATTGACAATTCTTGTTTCTTCATCTATAAATTTTATAGAACTGCAGCTAGATCATTTAATTTTAGAAACTATGGACATAGAAATAAAATCTGGCTTGGTTTTTGCTGTATAATAGTAATTGACTTAATTACTGAGCACATAGTGATAATTATTTGGTATCTGCCAGTAATAGACTTGACTCTCTGTAACCTATCCTCTCTCCTCTTCCTTTTCCTCATTCCTTCATCCAACATATACTCTTAAATGAATAAAATGACTATAAAAATGTTAAGTGCTGAGAATATAGCAAATAAGTACTACAAGAAGAAAATTATTTCACAAAGTTCTTTTTTTTTTTTTTTTGCCAGTCCTGGGCTTGAGCTCAGGGCCTGAGCACTGTCTTTGGACTTTCTCAAGGCCAGAGCTCTACCACGTGAGCCTCAGCACCACTTCCGGCTTTTTTTCTATGTATGTGGTACCGAGGAATTGAACCCGGGTCTTCATGCATGCTAGGCAAGCACTTTAACTACTAGGCCAAACTCCCGGCCCTCGTAAAGTTGTTTTTAAATATCTGGGTAATGTATAGAGGGGTTACAATTATATTCACCAGGTAGTAGATATATTGCTTCTCACACATTGATACCCCTTCTCATGTTTTTGTCCCCATTTCCCTCTCCTCAACCCCTCCCAATCATCTTGTTTTCCCTCGTTCCCTTTCTTATTTCAAATAAATGAGTATATGTATATACAGATACAATAACAATATGAGATTAACCAAAGGGCAACAAAAGAGAAGAGAAATAACATAGTACATTAAGAATAACAATAAAGCCCTTGTTTCCATATCTTAGAGATCCTTTCATTTAGTCTCATCCTATATGACCTTATGTACCTAGGTTTTGAGCTATTGTAATTCTCTGCTAGGAGAGTCCTAGATGTGTACTAATTGTTACAAATGAAGGAAAACACTGAGCCTATGTTCAAGAAGGAGATACCCTTGAACTAGGATTTCCATTCTTCTCACACAGCTCACTGCAGAATATTTGCTAAATTGAGGCATTTGTGCCCTCAGACTATCTTTGTGTCACAGATTGAATCATCTATTTTGGGAAGCTCCTCCCAAGTCACTCCAGATTATTTACTTCCATTTCATTCAGATAAGCAAAAGAAAATAAGGGGTTAAAAACATACCAGTTATTCTTTTCTTCTTTTTTTCTCTTTTCTTTTATTTTCTTTTTTTATTTTAATGTATAGAGGGGTTACAGTTATATTCACCAGATAGAAGGTGCATTACTTCTTATACATTGATATCCCAGTTGTTTTGAGATTAAAATAAAATGATGAAGGTGAGAGTGATTTATCATTCTAGCAATAATTTTGTTTTCAGATTCATGAACTTTTAAAAATTATTTGATACAGGGTGGAGAGCATGGCCTAGTGGTAGACTGTCTGCCTAGCATGCACAAAACCCTGGGTTCAATTCCGTAGTACCACAGACACACACAAAAAAAGCCAGAAGTGATGCTGTGGTTCAAGTGGTAAATGATAGCCTTGAGAAAGCCCAAGGACAATACCCAGGCCCTGAGTTCAAGCCCCAGGACAGGCCAAAAAAAAAAATATATATATATGTATATTTGATTGATTTCAAAATGCTTTCATTTATGTAGGATACATACATATATATATACATTTTATTCTGCTATAAATCATTAACAAAAATACTCAAAGTATGTTTTTATTTCATTTAAAATAAAAGTATGAAGTGGCATTATGGCTCAAAGTAGTAGAGTTCTAGCTTTGAATGAAAAAAGCTCAGGGACAGTGCCCAAGCCCTGAGTTCAAGTTCCATGATCTACTAAAATAAATAAATATAAAATTAAATTAAATTAATGAATTCCACACATGTTGATATAGATATTATATTTCATTAAAGTTACTATACTTTATTTAAAATATTCTACAAAAGGATGCTTAGTAAGGAAGAGAGCTACTGTTTTACATTTTTTCAAATTTCATTAATCTTTGGCTTAATAGAAGACAGCTTCTTCGTTAGATCCACTGCAATCTACTGGTTTAGGTATGGTAAATGAAATTCAAAAACTGTAAGTATTGGGAAACAATACTTGGGAAACAAATGTATATTTTTTCAGAAAATTTCAAGTATTCTTCCATAAACACTCTTTTGAGAAGTGGTAACTTTCTTAATATGAGCTATAATATGGACACTCAATCCATATCACTAAATTAACAACGCTGTTATTAGAAACCAGGGGTCTGTCTTGTATTTGGGCGTGGGTAGATGGTACTGGAGCTTGAACTCCAAGCCTGGGTTCTGTTCCTTTGTTTTTTGGTTCACACAGTTGTACGTTTGTGTGTGTGTGTGTGTGTGTGTGTGTGTGTGTGTGTGTGTTTAAATGGAGATATGTGAGTCTCCTGGACTTTCTTGTTAAGGCTGGTTTAGAACCTCAATTATCAGATCTCAGCTTCCTGAGCAGCAATAATTACAAGTACCTAACTTGTCATAGAGTTTTGAGTGAATTCTTCATTCATATGTGATAATGGATGCTGGGGTATTTCCAGTAGACACTTAGAGAGTAATTTAACAGCTATGAACAGAGTAATACCACATGTTAGCCACTTTCATATGAAATAAAGTCATGAATAAATAATTTCACATGGCCCCTTTCTTCTTGGAGCCTATACTTTTGTTGCCTATTTTGTGAATCATGGGACTGGAACTCAGGGCCAAGGCGCTGTCTTTGTGCTATTTTGCTCAAGGCTAGGCTCCATCCTTGCGGCCACAGGTCCACATCCAGAGTGATAAATGTCTCAGGGAACTTCCTACTTGGGCATGACCCTCAGATCCCAGCCTCCTGAGTAGCTAGGATTATAGGTATGAGCCACCAGGCCTGGAGTCCATACTTTTTTTTTTTCTTTTTTTTTTTTTTTGCCAGTCCTGGGCTTGAGCTCAGGGCCTAAGCACTGTCCTTGGACTTTCTCAAAGCTAGAGCTCTACCACTTGAGCCTCAGCACCTCTTCCAGCTTTTTTCTATGTATGTGGTACCGAGGAATCGAACCCGGGTCTTCATGCATGCTAGGCAAGCACTTTAACACTAGGCCAAACTCCCGGCCCCCTGGAGTCCATACTTTTTAACCCACTACTTCCAATGGCTTCACAGGGAGTAGTTCTCCCAACAAAAATATTTTGTAAGCCAAAGTTTTCATTCGAAATTATACTAGAGAGCAATTACTCTGCACAACACTAGTGTTCCTTGGGGAGCGGGGGTAACTGCATGTAAGACAAAAAAACTTCTTACACATAATACTTCCGGTATTGCTCTATCACTTGTATCATCAAGACAAACCACCCTTCTAGATGACTAACTCTAATGTCTTCCCACTTTAAAGCCAGATACCATCATCTTACTTAAGAAAATTCCAGAATTTCCATCACCTCCAACATTGTCTTCTTCCAGCTACAAAATTATGATAAGTTGTTACTTCATAAAGTGACCCACATATCACCTCTTTGAACCTTGCATACATTACCTAAGCCAGAATGACTTGAGACTGGGGAAAACCACATAAACTCTCTGTGGTTAATTGCCTGAATCCTGCCATTTTTTTTTTATTTGGCCTGTCCTGGAGCTTGAACTCAGGGCCTGAGCACTGTCCTTACGCTTTCTCAAGTCTAGAGCTCTACCACTAGAGCCACAGCACCACTTCCAGCTTTTTCTATAGATGTGGTACCAAGGAATCAAACCCAGGACTTTGTGCATGCTAAGCAAGCACTCTACCACTAGGCCAAAATCCCAGCCCCACGCCATTTTTTTTTTCTTTTTTCCTTTTTTTTTTTTTTTATTTTTTTTATTGTAATTAGTAAAAGGGTTACATGATACTTGCCAGATAGAAGGTGCATTAATTCACATACATTGATACCCTTTCACATGTCCCACGCCATTTTTTAAAACATTAGTCAAAGTTATATTATCACAATACAACATAGTTCTCTGACATGAATGTGAAGACAGATTAATCAAAAAATAGAAAATTCAGTTTCATCAATATTCCTTAAAATTTCACTATGAGAATAGTAAACAAGTATTACTAACAAGGAAGAGAAAGTTAACATTGGATAGTAGATATCTGCAATGTGGTCATATATTTAAAATACTACATTATATAATTTAACTAAAATAGTTAATACTTGGGTGCTTATCAAGTTGAAAATAAAGAAAATAAAAATGGGAATAAACTGCTTCACACCTTGAGTTGAAAAGTCAGAGATAAACATATTTCTGGCAAGACATCACACACAGCATTCTCATATATAGAAAGAACCTAAAGGACAAACATATTCATGGACACATACATATGTTTGGGTGGTGTGAGAGTTTGTGTATGAATAAATTTACACAGACATGGAAGGAGGAAAGGGCAAGGGGAGCTAGGAAAACAAAAGGGTGAAGCACTCTACCACTAGGCCATGCTCCCATCCCCAAGCTAAGCTGCTTATTTGAATTCAAACACAAGGCCTCCTAGTTACGCACTACTAATGAATCCACAACCCCAGATATCTTTGCTTTAGTTTATTTTTCAAGTTGAGGTCTTCTTCTCCCTTGACCCTAGTTTAGACAAGATCTTTCTACCTAGTCTTTCCCTATAAGTGGGATAACAGCTGTGCCATCACAATACCTGGTTGATTTATTTGAACCATGATCCTCCAGACCCCGGGCCCTCAGGTCACTGGGATAATAGGTCTTTGCTATATGGCCTCAAACCACACTATGCAGCTCACGATGACTTCAAACTCACAATGCTCCTGCCTCTGTCTCCCCAATATGCCAGCACACTCAGATTTGTGAGGACTGTATTCTAATTGACTAGTTCCTTTTCTCTTGCTTTGCTTTTGAATTGTCATATGTTAAACACGGTGTGTTAGTAGAGACTTATTTACCTGTGGATTCAATCTGTTCATCTTCTTTTGATTCATTCTGGAATCTGGCTGTCAATTCCCCTTCCAAGATTTAGTAACTTTACATTTGTTTCCTTTCATTTGCATTTTTGTTGGTTTGGGAGTTTTGTTAGAATTTCTGTCATAGAAGTCATAGATTCATAACAAAGATGTAGACATGTCCAAATTATTTCTTGTCGGGTACACAGGCACAGTCTTATCACTTAGACATACCATATATCTTTACTAGGTATAGACCTAATTAGAGACTATCTTTTCTCTGTGACTACTGGCAGAATGTGTCCATCAAATAATTGGTCAGTGATATAAATCATCAAATTTATGATCTCAGCATTTCTGCATTACTATTTTAATGTCCATGGGTTCTATAGTGCTGTTTCCTATTTAATTTTTAATATTAATTATTTGTATCTCCTCCCTTTTTATTATTACCCTAGTTAAATAAATTGTTAATATTACTGATCTCTTCAAAACATCCACTGTTTTGTTTGGGTCAGGGTTATTCCTATGGATTTCCTTGGTTTTATTTTATTAAATTGAGTGTTACTCTATTTTGTCTTCTTATTCTTTAATTTGCTTTTTGCTTTTCTTTTTCTTTTTTTCTAAATATCTTTATTGTAATTAATAGAAGGGTTACATTATATTCACCAACATTACTTCACAAACATTTATACCGTTTCTTGTGTCATGGTTCCCATTTCCCTCCACCCTTTCCCCCCGCTCATCTTGACTTACCCCTTCCTTATCCAATTTCAAATAACCAATTAGGAATATATGAAATAGATCAGATATGAAATATATCAGTAACCATATGAGATAACCAAGGGACAGCAAAAGAGATGAGAGATAACATAGTACATTAAGGACAACAATCACTCATTATATGGCTTTTATTTCTATATCCTGGAGGTTCTTATGTATCTAGATTTTGTTCTATTGTAAATCTCTGCTAGGAGAGCCCAAGGTTTCTACAGATTATGACAAATGAGGGAAACCATTGAGCCTAAGTTCCTTTGAGTCTGGCTTACTTCACTTAATATGATTTTTTCTAAGTCTTTCCATTTCCTTACAAATGGGGGGATGTCGTTTTTTTCTGACAGCAGCATAGAATTCCATTGTGTATAAATAGCACATTTTATTGATCCACTCATCAACTGTGGGACATCTGGGTAAATAGTGCTGCAATGAACATAGTTGTGCTAGTGGATTTAGTATGCCCTTGTTTCTGGACAATTGGGTAAATGCCAAGAAGTGGAATTACTGGGTCATAGGGGAGTTCTATGTTTAGTCTTTTGAGTAACTGCCATACTGCTTTCCATAGTGGTTGAACGAGTTTGCACTCCCACCAACAGTGTAGTAGTGATCCCTCCTGGCCACATAGCCTCCAGCATCTGTTGTTATTAGATTTCTTGATCCTGGCCATTCAAACTGGAGTGAGGTGGAATCTTAGAATTGTCTTGATTTGCATTTCTTTTATGACCAGAGATGTCGAGCATTTCTCCATGTGTCTATAGGCCATTTTTATTTCTTCCTCAGAAAAGACTCTCTGTAAGTCTTTGGCCCATATTTTAATGGGATGGTTGTTTCTTTGGAGATTAGTTTTGGAGTGATTCAATTTTTTTTAATTATTTTTTATTGCAATTAGTAAAAGGGTTACATGATATTTGCCAGATAGAAGGTGCATTAATTCACATACATTGATACCCCATGTCTTGGTACCCATTTCCCTCCCCCCCACACCCCCCACCCGTCTTGGTTTTCCCCCCTTCCCTATCAAATTTCAAATATCCAAATACAAATAAATTCAATATATCAGATAACAAAGTGAGATACTATACCAATATGAGATAACCAAGGGACAGCAAAGGAGATGAGAGACAACATAGTACATTAAGGACAACAATCATTCATTATATGGCTTTTGTTTCAATATCCTGGAGGTCCTTTCAATTAGCTTCACATTATATGGCCTTATGTATCAAGATTTTGCTCTATTGCAGATCTCTGCTAGTAGAGCCCAAGGTTTCTACTGATTATGACGAATGAGGGAAACCATTGAGCCTAAGTTCCTTTGAGTCTGGCTTACTTCACTTAATATGATTTTTTCTAAGTCTTTCCATTTCCTAACAAATGGGGCTATGTCATTCTTTCTGACAGCAGCATAGAATTCCATTGTGTACAAATACCACAACTTGTTGATCCACTCATCAACTGAGGGACATCTAGGTTGGTTCCATATCTTTGCTATGGTGAATAGTGCTGCAATGAACATTGTTGTGCTAGTGGATTTAGTATGTTCTTGTTTCTGGATGGTTGGATAAATGCCAAGTAGTGGAATTGCTGGGTCATAGGGGAGTTCTATGTTTAGCCTTTTGAGGCACTGCCACACTGCTTTCCATAGTAGTTGAAGGAGTTTGCACTCCCACCAACAGTGTAGTAGTGATCCCTCCTGGCCACATCCCCTCCAGCATCTGTTGTTATTCGTTTTCCTGATCCTGGCCATTCTAACTGGAGTGAGGTGGAATCTTAGAATTGTTTTGATTTGCATTTCTTTTATGACCAGAGATATAGAGCATTTCTTCATGTGTCTATAGGCCATTTTTGTTTCTTCTTCAGAGAAGACTCTCTTTAAGTCTTTGGCCCATTTTTTAATGGGATGGTTGTTACTTTGCAGGTTAGTTTTGGAGTGATTCAATTTTTTGAGTTGTTGATATATTTTAGATATGAGGCCTTTGTCCATTGTTTGGTTGGTGAAAATCTTCTCCCACTCTGTAGGCTTCCTGATTAGTTTACTAGCTATGTCCTTTGCCATACAAAAGCTCTGCAGTTTAATGCAGTCCCACTTATCCAGCCTTTCTCTGATTTGTTGTGATTCTTGGTCCTTATTAAGAAAGTTTCAACCTGTGCCTAGGAGGCCTAGTGTATCTCCTATTCCTTCCTGTAAAGTTTTCAGTGTGTCAGCTTTTACCTCCAGGTCTTTGATCCATTTGGAGTTAATTCTAGTGCAAGGTGACAAAGAAGGATCCAACTTTAGTTTTCTGCAGGTGCTTAACCAGTTCTGCCAGCACAACTTGTTGAAGAGGCGGTCTTTCTTCCATTCTATTTTTTTGGCTCCCTTGTCAAAGATTAGGTGGCCATAGGTCTGTGGTTTAATATCTGGGTCCTCAGTTCTATTCCATTGGTCTTCAGGCCTGTTCCTATGCCAGTACCAAGCTGTTTTGAGAATTATAGCTCTGTAATAGAGTCTAAAGTTTGGAATTGAAATTTCTCCAGCGCTGTTCTTTCTGCTAAGAAGTGTTTTTGCTATACGGGGTCTTTTATTATTCCATATGAAATTTTGGATTGCCTCTTCTATTTCTTTAAAGAATGACATTGGTATGTTGATGGGTATTGCATTGAATTTGTAGATAGCTCTTGGCAAGATTGTCATTTTCACAATGTTGATTCTTCCAATCCAGGAGCATTGGAGGTTTTTCCATTTCCTTAGTTCTGCTTTAATTTCCTTTTTTAGGGTTTTAAAGTTTTCGTCAAAAAGGTCCTTTACATTCTTAGTTAAGCTAATTCCTAGGTACTTTATTTTCTTTGAGGCTATTGTGAAAGGAGTTTCTTTCCTGATTATTGCCTCGTTCCTCTCACTGTTGGCATAAAGGAAGGCAGTTGATTTTTGAGGGTTGATTTTATAGCCTGCTACTCTTCCAAAGCTTTGATGATTCAGTTTTTTGAGCTGTTAATATATTGAGGCCTTTGTCTATTGTATGGTTAGTAAAGATCTTCTCCCACTTTGTATGCATTCTAGTTAATTTGCTAGCTATGACCTTTGCCATACAGAAAGAAGCTCTACAATTTAATGCAGTCCCACTTATCCAGACTTTCTCTGATTTGTTGTGTTTCTTGGTCCTCATTAAGAAAGTTTCAAGCTGTGCCAAGGAGACTTAGTGTATCTCCTCTTCCTTCTTGTAAAGTTTTTAGTGTATCAGCTTTTACCTCGAGGTCTTTGATCCGTTTGGAGTTAATTCTAGTGCAGGGTGACAAAGAAAGATCCAACTTTAGTTTTCTGCAAGTGCTTAACCAGTTCTGCCAGTACCATTTGTTGAAGAGGCTGTCTTTCTTCCATTCTATTTTTTGACTCCAAAATTTAAATTATTTGATTTAAAATGTAATTTAAGTCCAAATGCTCCAACTGTAAAACCCACACTATGCTTTTTATTACTGTGAGGAAATTCTAGAAAAATCAAATCAATTTAATGTGAGAACTTTGGAGATGTTTTATTGTACACAGTGTAATATCTAATTGAGTTTTTCTGGTTTTCTTGTATGTATGTATGTATAAATATAGATATATACACATATATATGTAAGAAGTTGTACAAAGGAGTTGCCATGCAGCACAACAGTTTATGAATACAATGCCTTTTGATCAATATCACCCCTTTTAGCATTCTCACCTACTTTTCCCTCACTTTCCTTAATTTTTTAGTCATGTGTTGAATTTTGCCATTTAACAAAGTAATTTATGCATACAATACACCTTCATGTGTTATCCCTTCAACATCTTCACTACTATTTGACTGACCCCTTCCCTTGTTTTTCTATTCTGTGGCATATACAATGCATTCTTGCCTGCATTCTATTCATTTCCTCCACTCATTCTACTACTCTCCCCATTCCGCTCCCCTCTTTCAAGTATTTATTTCCTAGTACTTATTTTGTTGGCCATAAACTTAGTCTTTGTAAAGAATTACACTATTTGTGCTCTCCATAAAGTTTATTGTACTTCAGTTAATTCCATGTGTTCACTTGTCGGGGTTTAGTCCTTCTTGCCTCCTGACCCACAAGAGGGACAGAGAGAACACACCCCGACTAAGACAAGGCCGAGAAAGGACAGGTTGGCGGCCTACCCCCAGCCCTCCCTCACTGGAGGGAGGACACTCAGATGAGCCAGGGAGACTTGTCAAGGCAAGACTTGTTTATTCTAGAAGTACATTTGGCTAATATAGGATGCAGGAACCAATCAGCATAAAGGTGGACAGGGCCAGGGGAGAATGAAATCCAGCCAGCCTTCCAACTGGGAGGCAGGCACCATCTCAGCAAGGCGTGGTCCCGAGCCATTTCCCTGATGTGTGGTGCCCCACATTCACTTACATATTTATAGGCACATTTTACCCACATATAAGGGAAACCATACAAGCTGTATTTTTCTGGGTCTGACTTACTTCACTTACTATAATTTTTTCCAGGTTTTTCCATTTCCCTACCAATAGTACAATGTCATTCTTTCTGATAAAGGCATGACCACAGCCGTAATAATTGCGACATTATTTACCTAGCCAAGATATGGAATCACAGCTTAAATGATCAAGGAAATAGGGTAAATACACACAATGGAATTCTAATTTTCGTTTCAATGATCGGATTTAGTTTGATAGTACAATTGAAATAACCTAACTAATTTGAATACTCTCTTAAAGGAGAGATAACTGGCAAGTTGGCTTTGAAGCATAAAAATTTTCAAATCAAAGACTTAGAAAAAATCATATTAAGTGAAGTAAGCCAGACTCAAGGGAACTTAGGCTCAATGGTTTCCCTCATTCGTCATAATCAGTAGAAACCTTGGGCTCTACTAGCAGAGATCTGCAATAGAGCAAAATCTTGATACATAAGGCCATATAATGTGAAGCTAATTGAAAGGACCTCCAGGATATTGAAACAAAAGCCATATAATGAATGATTGTTGTCCTTAATGTACTATGTTGTCTCTCATCTCCTTTGCTGTCCCTTGGTTATCTCATATTGTTATAGTATCTCACTTTGTTATCTGATATATTAAATTTATTTGTATTTGGATATTTGAAATTTGATAGGGAAGGGGGGAAAACCAAGATGGGTGGGGGGTGTGGGGGTGGGAGGGAAACGGGTACCAAGACATGTGAAAGGGTATCAATGTATGTGAATTAATGCACCTTCTATCTGGCAAATATCATGTAACCCTTTTACTAATTACAATAAAAAAATAAATAAAAAAAATTAAAAAATTTTTCAAATCAATGATAGTTGAGATACTTTTATGGTAAATAGTATTCGTTAAATAATTAATATGCACTGTGTAAATTTAATATTTGATGGCACTGTGTAAAGCGAGCTCACACAATTCCAATTCATAGTTTCCTGACAATTAAATGAGTTAATTTTAGCATCTTATCTAGATTCTTAATGAAGCCTCTTATCTAGATGCATGGAAAGCATTTATTCAGTGTTCAAAAAGTAAATAATCTTTGGTTAGAGAGGACTGAACATATGATTCTTGTCTGATTGTATCCAATAGGAGAAAAAATTAGTTCTCTAAGAACTTAGTTCTTAGTTCTCTAGGTGTGGCATTATTTGTGTTCTATTGGATACATTTGCATTAGTAGAATTGCTGGAACATCAGGAAGCTCTATGTTTAATCTTTTGAGGCCCATCTATACTGCTTTCCAGAGTGATTGAATAAGTTTCTATTCTCTCTAATAGCACAATCATGCTCATGGAAGCACTGTTTACCATAACCAAGATATAGAACATACTCATATGACCCTCACTGGACAAATGGATCAAGAAAATGTGATACATATATACATAAATATATATATACTATACATAAATATATATATACAATGGTATTTTATTTACTCTTCCCTCTGAAAGATATTGCACTAGTCAAAGAAGTGGTTGACTTGGAAAAAAAAATTTATTGTGAAAAGTAAGCTAGACCAGAAGTTTGACCTAATGGTAGAGTGCTTACCCAGATGCATGAAGACCTGGGTTCAATTCCTCAGTACCACATACATAGAAAAAAGGCTGAAGTGGTGCTGAGGCTCAAGTGGTAGAGCTCTAGCCTTGAGAAAGCCGAAGGACAGTTCTCAGGACCTAAGCTCAAGCCCAGGACTGGCATAAAGAAAAAAGAAAAGTAAACCCGACCCAAAGAAACATAGGTTGCCTGGTTTCCCTCATTTGTGATAACTAGAATGTGCCTACAACACTCCAAATAAACACACTGGATGGTAAAAGAAAAAAATCCATCCACTAGGATATGATGAATTATACAGTTTTCTAGACATTTACACAGTAAGTCCAAAGGAGGATGTTATTCATAGGAAAGGATCACAGGGGCATTTCATTTTATGAAATGAACTCAAAGAAATAGAAATAAGATTTTTGTTGTTGCTACCACTGCTGTTTAATGTGGTCTTTTTTTCTTTGTAATTGGTCTTGGGGGGTTGGGGGTTGAGTGAACGAATATAGCAGTGGTACTCACTAGACAAATTGTGGGTAGAGACATGAGAGAAAAACTGGAAGCGAGAGAGAGGTGACATGGATCAGTAAGAAATGTGCTCATTATCTGACTTATGTAACTAGAACCCCTCTGTATATCACCTTTACAATAACAATAAAATATAATTTAAAAACAAATATTTAACCGAAAAATCCAAAAATTATAAATACTTGCTACATCTGAAAATGCTAATAATTTGTGTCCATTGTATTTTGAATACTCAGGAAATTGTGCAACCACTGCTAGGAAATCCATGATCAATGAAATGGATCGTAATGTACATCTTTTGGGGGGGGGGTCATGGGGCTTATACTCTGCCTAGACACTGTCCCTGAGCTCTTCAGCTCAAGGCTACCTACCACCCTACCCTTGAGCCAAGCCCCTCTTCCCATTTTCTAGAGGTTAGTTGAAGATAAGAGTCTCAGGTCCTTTTGTTCCCTGGGCTGGCTTTGAACCTTGATCCTCAGATGTCAGCCTCCTGAGTACAATTGTGGATTACAGGCGTGAGCCACCAGACCCAGCTTGATAACATACATCTTTTAAAGGATAAAACTGAAATGCAAAATCTTGATTTTTCCCATCTGTTTCTCTATTTCCTTATTTCTCTCCTATGGACATCACTAAGACAACTTGTTTTTTTATATTAATAGTGCAACCGTTTTATACTCTTTCTCCTATTTTCCATACTTCACCAACCTCTTTTTTTTTTTTTGCCAGTCCTGGGCTTGAGCTCAGGGCCTGAGCACTGTCCTTGGACTTTCTCAAGGCTAGAGCTCTACCACTTGAGCCTCAGCACCACTTCTGGCTTTTTTTTCTATGTATGTGGTACCAAGGAATCGAACCCGGGTGTTAATGCATGCTAGGCAAGCACTTTAACCACTAGGCCAAACTCCCGGCCCCTTCACCAACCTCTTTAAAAAGCAGTAGAAGAGATTGTAAAACTCACGTGAAAAGCTATAATGAAATGAATGATTCATACGTGATAACACTATGTTAGGCTACCTTCAAAGTACTCAAAAAAGTATGCAAGTTAAATCTTATTTGGCAATTTTACCTATCTATTTCTGAAATTTTCTATCTATTATTTTGGAGCATGGTTGGCTGCAGGTAACTGAAAACTCAACAAGTGAAACCACAGATAGTAGTGACTATCTTCTATTCTGATATTCATCTTCATGTTATTCTTTTATTTGTTTTCTTCACTCTGGTCTAAGCCAGCCTCAGTTGCTTAACCTTTGGGGCATAGTATAACTACTCCTTTAATAATTTGACTTCTTTTGAACCTATACAAACATTCTGCCTTTTCATAATCACTATATTTTTGGACTTGAAATAACCCCCGGACCTCCACATGTCCTATGTTGCTATTAAGACCCGATGGAACCTTTAGGGCAGAGATGGGTTATTGGGCATATTCCCTTGAATGATCCCCTTGTGATCCTGCCCCTTCCTCCCCTCCCTACTTCTTCGATCCCATCAGGTACATCTACTCCTCTTCCATGTTCTCCTATCATGGTATGTTGTGCCACCATAAGTCCAATGGTATCATGGCCATGTGACCATAGACTGAAACCTCTAAAACTACAAGCCAAAATAAACGTTTCCTCAGTTATCTCAAATATTTTGTCCCAGTGAGAGAAAGTTAACACATTAATCATTTCCCTGAGTCCTGTAATTAAATCCTGCTGTTTATGTTTATGTAACTGAGGATAACATTTCCTTTTCAAGTTCAAAGTTTGATTCTTTCAAAAGCATTTTCCTTTGTTAGAACCACATGAAACCAGATGTGTTAGAATATTGGGAGGAGTAATTCACTTGTTTTTTCATGTCAGTCCTGGGGCTTGAACTCATGGCTTGGACACTGTCCTCAGCATTTCTTGCTCAAGTCTAACACTGTACCACTTGAGCCATAGCTCCACTTCAATTTGTTGGTAATTAATTAGAGATGAGTCTCACAGGCAAGGTGGGCTGTCTTTGAACTGTGATCCTTAGATCTCAGCCTCCTGAGTATGATTATGGCATGAGCCACCAATGTCCAGCGACTTTATAACTGCATAAATAAAAATGCATTATATCATTTCAACGTATTATTTTGTGATGTTGTACGATATCTATAAAATTTAACCAAAGGTAGTAATTGATTGCTACAATGTTCAAAGTAACTCACTGAAAGTAACTATGAGAAGAGAAACAGTCCTAATAATATATACGGATTTTGAACCAATGAGCAATTAGTGGAAGTAGATATGGTGAGATGAATTTCAACCCAATTAAAACCCACAGCAGAATAAAAGTGATGCAGTTTTAGTTCCAGGGTGAAAATTTCTTCCAAGTAGTATCCTTGGGTGATGAAGAGAATTTGATGTTCTTGGTAAATCAGAATGATGAACTATCACATCTCAGAGCAATGTAGTGAGTAAAATGTGGCAACACTGAAATTTGGATGTACTGGGGAAGCACTTTTAATGGCTTGCCTGACTTCAGTTTGAGAAATCAGTGAAGAATTAGGCAAATTCCATTGAAAACCTTGCTCTACATTTTATGAACTACATGGCCCTGGGTGAGGTTTCAGTTTGTATTCCTCTGTCTCTAATAGGAAGGCAATCACACTTCATTATAAGTTGCCTAAGGAATTAATCAGAAAATATCTGTAGAGCTCATTAAGCAGTTACAGACATGTAATAAATTCTTGGTACATGAACTGAATATATTTATTACCAGAACACTATTCAAGGAGACACCACTAGACCATGCAAGTTCACTACTTATGACTCCTGAAGTGACTGATGAACATAAAACTTCCAGCAATGCAACACTGAAATAAAGTGCAAAAATAAGAAAGTCGTTGTTTTCTTTTACTCACAGTGCACTTCCTTTAGAATGTCTAGGGATTATCAACTGTTATTAAAAATCTCTTCTGATTTACATAAAGAGGATATGATGAACCTTGTTTTCTTTTTTTCTTTTGTTTCACATTTCTTTTTTATTTTATTTTAGATTTTTTATTGTGACTAATAGAAGGGTTACATTATATTCACCAGATAGAAGGTGCATAACTTCACAAACATTGATACTCTTTCTCATGACATGGTCCCCATTTCCCTCCCACCCTTCCTCCACTTATCTTGATTTCCCCCCTTCCCTATCCAATTTCAAATAACCAATTAAGCACATATAAAATATATAATATAACAAGGTGAAATATTGTAACAATATGAGATAACCAAGGGATGGCAAAAGAGATGAGAGATAACATAGTACATTAAGAACAACAGTCACTCATTATATGGCTTTTGTTTCCTTATCCTGGAGGTCCTTACATTTAGTGTTATACTATATGGCCTAATGTCTCTAGATTTTTGAACCTTGTTTCCTAATTAAATTGAATCCCCAAAGGTAAGTGGATTTGTAGACTATAAAAAATAATAGAAGTTATTTGAAATTGGATAAGGAAGGGGGGAAAACAAGATGAGGGGTGGGGGTGGGGGGGAGGGAAATGGGGACCAAGATATGTGAAAGGGTATAAATGTATGGGAATTAATGCACCATCTATCTGGCAAATATCATGTAACCCTTCTATTAATTACAATAAAAAATATATGACAAAAACAAAAAAAATAATAGAACATTTCCCAAGCATGAACAAAAAAGCAGGAACTAAGGACATAAAAAGTCATAAATTAATATTGCCACCTTCTCCCTTACCTCCAAATATAAGAGCTCCAGATTCTCCCAATTCATGCTTGGAAGCATACATGTTTGTGACAAGCTCTTTGGTACATACCTTTTTCTTCATCTCACCAATGGGATTGTATTATTGTATCTCTGCATGTGATATTTTTTCTGCTTCTCTCTTCCAGATCTGGTCCACAACTCAGTAACCATAATTAGAGAGACTTCTTTAAACCCACAGCTTCACCACTTTGTTGCATAAGATATTCGAGTGTTGCTTTGTCTCTTCAAGGTCAAAAAGGTATTTTGTATTATATCTTTTCTTGAGTCTCAAGCACCATCTTTAGAAACAAGGATAAAATGAAGGACCCACTAAACTATCTCCCCAGCTTGAAGCTTCTGTTGTGATACTGACGTTTCACCTGGCACTCCCTATCTCTGCTGTCAAAATGTGTTTTGTTGCAGGTAGTCCCTCATCAATTGTCAAAACTGATCTTTTTGGACCCGTCCAGTGCAGAATTACAACTTCACACAAGCATGCCTGCATCCTATAAAAGTCTCACAAATGCAAATATTCACTTCATAGACAAATATAGATATAGAGTCTGTGTGCCCCTTCCATTCTGCTGTTAATGATGCACTTTCAGGACGTATGCAAGTTCCTGATGTGTTATCTGTGAGTCATTTTCAATTGTCATTTGCTTGATCTCAGTTTATATATCTAGCACTATTTTACAGAAAGCTGTGTTTCCCCTTGGTTTTTCCCAAAGCCAGGAATATACGACAGAGCTACATCAAGTGCAACAGAAATAGGAATTTAAGTCAGCTTAGTGACTCTCTCAAGTTCTCATTTTTGATGTTCTCTTTGAAACTGCTTCATTGTTCTTTCTACTCTCCTTTCTTCTTCCTTCTTCAGTTTCCTCTTGGGTCCCTTTGCTTGCATTTATGTGCCAGCAAAACATAGCTGCAAAACAGCATGAAGTTGCAATGAAGTCACTAACATCTTTTTGTTTTCAATGTTTTTATCTTCATTAATTTTTTGTGTGGATTTGAAATCAAGGTCTCATACTTGCTGAGCAAGTGCTCTATCACTTAAGCCATGCCCCAACCCCTTTTTGTTTTTTAGGTAAGATCTCCTCTCCTTCTGATTCAATTAGTGTTATACTTAGCTGGCATCACAGGTAGCCAATATGTTGAACATAATTGTTTTCAAACATTATTAGAACCTATTTGTGTTGACACAACTTAAGGGAAAAAAGCCACTTAAATCCAGTAGCAATGACTAGAAAGTAGGACTTCACCATTGTAAAAACCTAGTTCCCAAACTACAGTAGAGAAAGGAAAGAAAATTCTGGATGAGTGGAACATTTCAAACAAGTAGTAAGAGGCAGTTACTAGTCAGGCAGCCAAATAACTCAGTAATTCACCTACTTACAACCAAGCCAGAACAAACAAAACAAAAATCACTGCTATAAATAATTAGTAAAAAAAAACTCTTAGACATTAGCTTCTTCCTTTTTCTAACTATAATTTAGTTGAAATAACTTGTTGGCATGCTTAGAAATACTGAACGAAGGATCAAAGGACAAGATGCCATAAAAGTTAGCTAATCAATAGCTAAATTAGCAAAAATTGACATCATACTAAGAATTAGTAAAGGCCATTTAGATAAACACTAGAACTATTACATGTCCAAGAACATAATTATGGGGAAAGAGTTGGCATATTACATACAGCCCTCTCCCGGAGAGTTTGATATATATTTGTGCTTGAAGAACTCTGGAGAAGTAGCTCTGTTAGCAACAGGAAATTGTTCTAGTCCTGCACTATTCTTTTTTTAGTAATATTCAACCAAGTCTATGACTTCAACTCTAATCAATCTTTCATCTGACTCAAAAGAATTGAGGACCTACAGTCTTTCTTCTTATTTCCTTTTTGGAATCTTATCAAAAGCACATTAATCTAGTTCACAGAATTAGTAGCTAAATGTGTGGATAATATGGTCAGATTTACTTCTAAGACTGTTAAATTTATTTTTATTTTTCCACAAATATTTTATTATCTACACTGTGGAATTTTATTAAATCTCCAATATACTGATTTTTAAAGAAGAAAAAATAAATTCAGGGTATAAAATATAATAGGACAAGTCAGATGTTCTAGAGTCATCTATGACATTCAAAAGTTAGACATTTTAGAACCACCTGTGACATGCAGAAGTTAGTATTCAAAAGTTCTCATGATTCATCTCTCCTATAAAAGAGAGATATGGGGCTGGGAGTTTGGCCTAGTGGTAGAGTGCTTGCCTAGCATGCACAAACACCCGGGTTCCATTCCTGGGTACCACATATATAGAAAAGCTGGAAGTGGTGTTGTGGCTCAAGTGGTAGAGCTCTAGCCTTGAGGAAAGCCCAAGGACAGTGCCCAGGCCCTGAGTTCACACCCCAGGACTGGCAAAAGAAAAAGAGAGATAAATTAGAAAGGTTTTAATAGTTAATATGGAAGGTGACATCTGTTGAAATGTGAAGGACCTAGCATATAAATCATTATACTAAAGCATGTTGTCACAAAGCCTGTACTGTCACAGAAAGCTTGGAACTAAAGTGTCTTGCAAAGAAAGGAAAATAAATTCTGCTAAATTGTCAAGGTTACATAGCTTCTGTCTTTACTGGTGTTTCAGTACACCATGTCACTTCTGAGTCACCAGGAATAGAAAAGGATCTTAGTGATCCTCAGAACACCCCTTGTCAGGTGTTTTCAAATATGCCATTGCTTTTTTAAAAATGGGGGGTTAGGGGTGTATCCCATGATAAGATTATGTAATTATAAGAAATTCAATATCATGTAACCCTTTTATTCATTACGATAAAAGATATAAAAAAAAAGAAATTCAAAAGGAAACACTTGAAAATAAAAGATTGGAAAATCCCTAAGTTTCCTTTCATGAATAGGAAAACCAAATATAGTTAATAAAATTAATAAAGGATATATCTAAACAGAAGTCACAAATAAGGCATCAGCATGACTATAAATCATCCCTAAGTAGCTATTCTAAGAAAACTAAACTTATGATGTAGTAGAGTCTGAGAAATTGTGTGTGTGGGGGGGGGGGTGTGCTTATGAGCCTGCACATCTATCTTAGGGCTTGAAGTCAGGGCCTGCTCAATATTCCTGAGCTTTTATGCGCAAAGTTAGCAATCTAACACTTGTGAGCCACAGTTCTACTTCTGCCTTTTTAGTAATTAAATGGAGATATGAGTCCCTCAAACTTTCTGCCCAGATTGACTTTGAACCTCGATCCTCTAATTTCAGCCTCCTGAGTAGCTAGACTTACACCACACCCAGCAAGCCAGAGAAGTAGTTTTAAGTGTAAATTCAAGACAGGTACCCTTGACTCACACCTGTAATCCTACCTGCTCAGGAAATTGAGATCTAAGGATTGTGAGTCAAAGCCAGTCTAGGCAAGAAAGTGTGTAAGACTTATTTCCAATTAACCAAAAACAAGCCAGAAGTTGAAGAACTGACTCAAAGGTAGAGCACCATCCTTGAGCAAGAAAGGTAAGAGAAAGTGCCCAGGCCCTGAGTTCAAACCCCAGTACAGATTGGCACAACAGTAAAAGAAATGTGAATACATTTGAAATTGATTGTTATAATCATGTGACTGACATAAAAATGCAAGGTTTTAATTGTGCAGAGCACTTTAAAAAATTTCAGGACCTCTAGTGAGTCTTGTATCTTCCTTCCTTCCTCATACAAGACGTTTTTAAAATTACAGTTTATTTCTAAAACATACTGTAATCATTAGGTTTTAATCTGCCTCTGGCACTTCTTTTATGGAAAGTTGAATGCAAACATTTTTGCCAGTCCTGGAGCTTGAACTCAGAGCCTGGACACTGCCCTTGGTCTTTCTCAAAGCTAGCACTCTACCACTCGAGCCACAGCACTACTACCAGCTTTTTCTATGTGTATGATACCAAGGAATCAAACTCAGAGCTTCATGCTTGCTAGGCAAGCACTCTACCATTAGGCCATAATCCCCGCCTAATGAATATTTTTTTTTTTGTTGGATCATGGGTCTTGAACTTCGCCTGGGTGCTGACCCCGAGCTCTTTAGCTCAAGGCTACCATCCTTCCCTTGAGCCAAGCCCTACTTCCTGTTTTCCAGAGATTAATTGGAGATATTGTTACAGTATTTCACCTTGTTATCTGATATATTTTATTTTTTTATATTTTTATTGTAATTAATAAAAGGATTACATGATATTTGCCAGATAGAAGGTGCATTAATTCACATACATTGATACCCTCTCAAAAGACTTTTTTTTTCGCCAGTCCTGAGCTTGAGCTCAGGGCCTGAGCACTGTCCTTGGATTTTCTCAAGGCTAGAGCTCTACCACTTGAGCCTTAGCACCACTTCCGGCTTTTTTCTATGTATGTGGTACCGAGGAATCGAACCAGGGTCATCATGTATGCTAGGCAAGCACTTTAACCACTAGGCCAAACTCCCAGCCCATCTGATATATTTTATATTTGCTTATTTGGTTACTTGAAATAGGATAGGGAAGGGGGGAAAACAAGATGAGGGCCAGGCATGTGGGGGAAGGGAAATGGGGACCAAGACATGAGAAAGGGTATCAATGTTTGTGAAGTAATGCACCTTCTATCTGGTGAATATAATGTAACCTTTCTATTAATTACAATAAAAAATATGGGGGAAAAAAGAGTCTCAGGTCTTTTTGTGCCCAAGCTAGCTTTGAAACTTGAACCTCAGATCTCAGCCTCCTGAGTAAACAGGATTACAGGGGTGAGCCACCACTCCGGCTCCTAATGTAAACTTTTAAATCAGAAAAATCTTTGGCAGAACTTCAGAAAGTACTGAAATTTCATTTGCATCTGAACCCATTAATTTCTAAATATTCAAAGTCTTTGTAACCAGAGAGTTGAAAATATGGGGAAGGAAAATGAACAGGAAAACAAGCTCTCTTTACTTATATAGTGAACAAGTATTTGCTTCATCTTTCCCTTTCCTCCTTTTTTTTGTTTTGTGCTGGTAAGAAGGCTTGACATCAAGGCCTCAGCATTATTTTATAGGTTTTTTTTGCACAAGGCTGTTGTTCCACCAGAGCCATGCCTCCACTTCCAGCTATTTTGCTGCCTAATTCATGATAGATTCTATATTCTCTACTTACTTTAGGAACTTCATAAAAAATTACAGTTATAGTACTTGGGTCTGATACAAGTATATCAAAATATTCCAGACTCTTGACAATTTAATTAATGGAAATAAAATGAAAATTCATATTACCACATGATTATTTCTTTTGTAATTTATTCTATTTGATTTTTTATTTCAAAGGTGATGTATAGAATGGTTGCAGTTATATGAGTCAAGCAGTGAGCACATTTCCTTTTCAACAGTGTCCCTCCCTCATTCTCATTCAGTTTTACCCCTCCCAACTTCCCTGGAAAGTGTGTGTGTGTGTGTGTGTGTGTGTGTGTGTGTGTGTGTGTGTGTGTGTGTGTGTGTGTGTGTATCTGGGTTTGGGGGGGTACTAAGGATTAATCTCAATACATTCTGTTTGCAAGATGGGTACTTTATTACTTGAGCAGCATCTTCAGCCTTTTGTGATATTGCTTATTTTCCAAGTATGACCTTGCTGTTTTGTTCAGTCCTCCTGGACTCTGATCCTTCTGTTTGTGTTTTTCCATGTCATTGAGGATAATAGGGAAGAACCAGTGCCCTTAGCCATCCTGGTTCCCTTGGAGTTGAGCTACCAACACATGACACTGTACCCGCCATTGGTGGAGAAGGAATCTCACCCACTTCTTTGTGCCCAGGATAGCCTCAAACTATGATCCACCAGTCTCCACCTTCCACATAGCTAACATTACAGGCTTGAGCAACTACACCTAGCTGGAAAGTATAGTATTATATAACAACTAAGGTTCAGAGTCAGTTGCCTAAAATTGTCTATAGAATAAAGCCTTGCTAAACAGTTTGGTTTCTTCATGATCTAGTGCCTGCCTGCCTTTCAAATTTCACTGATTCCCTTTCTTTACCTTAGCTAGTGGATAGGAGCTATATCTGCCATTTTAAAGGTCAAGTTTGAGCAGGGTATCCTCTTTCTTTCCTCTAGCTTCTTATGTGATCTGTTTCTTCTGCTTGAACATTCTACCCATATAATGTTGACCCAGTTGCATTGTTACCATCTATTTTTTGTTCTTTGGTAGATACTCACATTTTCATTTAAATATCCATACTTTTCTGGTTTTATTCTTTCCATTTTGATTGGCTCTGGCTGCTCAGTGTGTGTTTGCATGCTGCTTATAGCTTTTCAAACAAACCAAGTAGAGCTAGTAAGATGCAAATAAAATTACAGGAATAAAATGTTACTGGGTCTTCTAAAAGATTCTTCAATTGACACCTTCTCTTATCATTCCTATATAGTCAATAACCATATTATAAGGATGATGACAGATGAGTCTTAAACTGAAGCTCAAGATATAAGAAGCCATCAAATCTATTCAAAGACATGAAAGCTGTTGAAACCATCCCACTCTGTAGCTCAGTTTATCTCAGGGCTTTCCAGTGATCTCTATGCATCCAGAATAATTGTATGCTAGCTACAACCAAAAATAGATAAACATATCATTTTATTATGTGCATAATTTCTACTGATAGTAGACTTTTCTTAATCTCTGAAAGTCACATATTCTTCCTCGGTGCTCCTAAAAATTCTTTTTGTATACCTCTATCAAAGCCTTTAATTCGTATTCTGCTTCCCCGAGAAAATGAAGGCCTTATAGAAATGAGCTCAGGTTATTTGTTGCTCTGAATTTAGAAAAAAGCCATGCTTTCTCTAAAAAAAAAATAAAGTAAGTACAGCCAGGTTCTGTTGGCTCCCACCTGCAATCTTAGCTACTTAGGAGACTGATATTTGAGAATCAAGGTTCAAAACCAGCCTAGTAAGAAAGTCTGTGAGATGCTTATCTGCAATTAACCAGCAAAAGTAGAGGTATGAGGAACCACTTAGGTGGTAACTTAAGTGAAAAAGCAAAGCTAGAGCTTGAAGCTCAGAGTTCACACTTTAGTACCGGCAAAAGCAAATAAATAAATAGGAAATAACATGTACTTAATACAAAGTTTGCAGAGTCTCCACTCTATTGATATATGGGGCCAGAGAATTAACCATTACCGAGCATCTTATACAATATGCATTCATCAGCATCCTTAGCTGTTAGATGTAAAGAACACTGGTGCCTCTACTTTGTGGTAACCAAAAGTGACTCTAAGAACTGACAAATATTTCCTCACAGAAAAATTTTTTTAATCCAATGAAGAATTTATTGTTCTAACACAATATGCAAGAATGTAGATCTTTTTACAAGTTGAGCTTGGCAACTGCAAGACTTCATTGTTGCAGGATCATATTATTTCCAACCCTCAATCCAAACAGAAAAGGCTCAGATCCCATAAAGAGCAAATGGTATCAGTTTCGTATGAAATTATTGGTGGTGGTGTGTGATAAAAGAGAACTGGAGTCAACTCCACCTTCACTGGGTATAGGATATGATCTCATACCCCAAACTTTCTTTTCTCATAAGAAGCCAGGCTCTAGTAGATTCTCATCCCAAAATGGTAGGTCACTTTCATCACTGACAAAGACCAAAAAGATGGGGAAAATGTCTAGTAGTGTACTAGGAATTTGTATCCAAAAAAATAATTGGATCAAATTTATTTTAAAACTACTTCATTTCTTACACACCCACAAACTAAGGGCAAGATGATTTCTCCCCTGTAAGAATGAGGATCTTTCCCACTGTTACTAATTATAAACTCCTTTAGAGGAGAGGTGCTTTCACTCAGTGAACATGCAGGTACTTGTGCCCACACAGCCTCCTTAGCCCCAGGGTAGGAACTTGTGCCTAAAATGCCTTCCGTAATAGACAGGATGAGGAAAACGGAAGCTGTGGAACTGAGTGAACCCAGCCAAAAATCTTGTTTGGATGACTAAATTTTCTGTAATATATAAAGAATTCAGAGAATAGTGCAAAAGTGAATGTAGTTAATTATGTTTTGACATAACAATAACATCTTTACATCTAAACCATATTTGTATTTATAGCAAACCTTTGTAGATATATGACAAATATTATATAGAGAGATGATAAATATTAATGTTGTTCCTTCTTTGAAACAAGGTCTCCTTAGGTACTCCAGACTAACCTTGAATTGGGGATTCTTCTACCTTAGCCTTCCAAGTAAACATTCATTTTATTTTTCTCTTCCCATCTCTTCAACAAAAGCTAACACAATGCTTGTCTTTGAATCCAAATGTAACTTTAAGTACTATTTTCATATATATATATATATATATATATACATATATGTTTACTAAAGATATAACAAGATCTCAGTTAAAAGGTTGATGGCAGGGCCGGGAGTTTGGCCTAGTGGTAGAGTGCTTGCCTAGCATGCATGAAGACCCGGGTTCAATTCCTTGGTACCACATACATAGAAAAAAGCCAGGAATGGTGCTGAGGCTCAAGTGGTAGAGCTCTCTAACCTTGAGAAAGTCCAAGGACAGTGCTCAGGCCCTGAGCTCAAGCCCGTGACTGGCAAAAAAAAAAAAAAAAAAAAAAAAAAGGTTGATGGCAAGCATAGAGAAATTTGTTTGATCCATACTGTTATATACATATATTTTAATAAACTCATAACATATGATTAATTAATATGATTCCTTTCATTCAAAATTCAAGGGGACAATAGGGACAACTGATCAGTGTGGCTTTGGATGGAATTTCTATCTTCCCTCTATAGAAAAAAGTATTTTTATTAAGAACTTGAACCTGTGATAATAATTTTCTCAAATCTATGACAGAAGGCTATAATGAGCATATTCACAAAGCTGTAGAATTCTTCAGGATAAGCTTGAGGACTAGTATAATGATGGGAAGGGAAGGGGGGAACCTTAAGCTCTTAAGGCAACAAGAATACTTCTGAGTCTACATGTATGTATGTTTTGCCCCCGCCAGATGAATATTCTGTAATTCACATGATTCTTACATCAGAGCTAGCATGGATCCCACAGATGAAAACCTCAGTCTCACAAGGCTCTCACCCACTTCAGACACCAGCCACAAGTCCCAGGGATGTAGCTTTGTGGGTGTTCAACTAGTTACAAGTCAAAAGTTGCCACAAAAGTGGACCTAACTACTATACCTTGACAGCTAATTGAAATAGTTACAGAGAGCAAGTGAGGAAAGATGAGAAACTTCCATATGGCATCCACCAGGGTCCTCTACAGATTTAGCCTTCCAGGAGCTCTCTAAGACAGATCCCTTTTGGTTATTTATGGAGGCTTCATGAAGCAGCCATCATCCATTAAAGCAATGGCCATCTGTGATCACCTCAAGTTTCCATTCCTTTTTCTTCCCCAGAGGTCAGAGGTCAGGCTTGAGAATACTAACACTATACTCACAGGGTTGGTTTCCCCCTGGCAGTCAGCCTCTCCCCATCCTGAGCCTATCCAGAAACCAAATCTACAGTCATCTCATCACCATGTAAAAAGACACTTACCACTTAAGAGAGTCTATGTGCATGAAATGGGAATATGGACCAAATACAGGTAGCCCAATAGATCACAGCCAGCTGCAATAGATTGGTAAGCCTTAGGATGTGTTAAGGATATGCAAGCAGAGAGATTCCCATGCTTACATCTGAGTTTTGAAACTACTTTCCTAGTATAGTGTGGAAGTAGATTGTAATTAGTACAAGGGAAACTGAAGAATCAAAACTTCAACTGTTTTCTATTGCCAAGATTCATAGAGAATTGAGAATGGATGTAATGAGTTCTACTGGTTTAAAGAAAAAAAGAAGGTACTGTGATTCTAGCTTTTAAAATACAAAAAAAAATGTAGTCATATCTTGAAAAAGCACCGGCCAGAATTAATCTAAAAAAAAAAGGTAAATCTTTCCTAAGAAAAGCGAAAACAAACAAAAAAAGCCCAGATGTTAACATGAGAAAAAAGGTTTCCCGTATAATACAGAAAATTCCCTCCCTTACTCAACACAGCACATCCTCATATTATTCAAATATACTTAAACTCAAACAGACTCACTTTAAAAAGGTGAAAACTCACAGTGACCCATTGCACTTACTTCCTGTTGGATTCCCCCTCCCTGGTTCCGCTCTATAATTCAACATGAATACATTTCAGTGATGATTCATCTTGTCAGACTGCCAATACTCTTTCCTACTGAGCCAGTGGCATGAACCTCACGTACTTCAGCAGAAACACAATTGAGTGCTTTGCTTCAATTGCCCCCCAATTATCTTATTTTCTTTTCAAAAACATCTCGCTTTCTATTTAAATCAGTAATAACCTCTAAGACAAAATATCAAGGCAAACAATAAAAGTTAATTTAAAACACACAAGGTACATTGTTAAGGGATTAACTTGACGTATAATTGGGGGTAACTTGGCCACCATCAACGTGGGTCACTGCTCACAGCTGTGTAAGTCGACCTCCCACATCTAGGGTGGGTTGTCACCATCCACACCCTCTACCTCTAGTAGCCAGGACACATCAAATAAGACATGTGTATTAGCAACATTTTAGTCAAGATTATTATGTCATTATTGTAGTCTCACATTCCCTTCCGCCTTACCCATATCCATTTCAAAGTTCAGCAATAGCTAACAATAAGAGTTACATGTATGGGGTCATTCAATGCATTAATCTTTTTACAAGAACCTTCTTGTACTGCCAAGTATACTACTACTATACTTATTATAAAGAAGAAAACTAGGTGATGGAGTGGCTCAGCAATCTGCCAGTAGTGAAGAAGGGGTTTGAACCCTTGTTCCTAACTAGCACACTAAACCTCTAGAGTTATTCCCTTTCATCACTACAGGATAAGCATTCTGCTGTAGTTAGGTTCATTTTTCCATTCTATTTAAGAGTTTAGTATATAGTAATAGAGTTTAGTCTGAGAGATTTCTAGACTCTTTTGTGGATTTTATTTGGTGTCAGTCTTGGGGCTTGAGCTCACAGTCTCTGAGATTTTGTACTTAAGGCTAATACTCTACCACTTGAGCCATAGCTCTACTTCTGGCCTTTTTAGGGTTAGTTTATTGAAGATAAGAGTCTCACATTTGCATGGAACTGCATTGCTCATGTCTCTGTCTCCTGAAGAGTTAGGGTTACAAGAGTGAGCTACCAGTACCTGGCTTGACAATAGACACTTCATACATAAATAAATCCAATCACCCATAGCAAACATAACTCAACAGCAGTAGCTCCCACTTAAGTTAAAATGGAGAGCCCTGGGCTGGGAGTTTGGCCTAGTAGTTAAAGTGCTTGCCTAGCATGCATGAAGACCCGGGTTCGATTCCTTGGTACCACATATAGAAAAAAGCCAGAAGTGGTGCTGAGGCTCACGTGGTAGAGCTCTAGCCTTCAGAAAGTCCAAGGACAGTGCTCAGGCCCTGAGCTCAAGCCCAGGACTGGCAAAAAAAAAATGGAGAGCCCTATTTTTCTCAAAAGCTGGGTGACATCAGCTTCAAGTTCTTGTTTGTACTAGCTTTAATTTCACAGAATTAGAGTGACAATTTAATTTTTCCCCCAGTATCTAAACACCTATATTTTTTTCTCAAACTGGGCAACAACAACAGAAAGAAAAGTAGAAATCTTCCCTATTTGTTGGGGCAGAATCAGAGCAAGGGAGGGAAGCCCCCCTTTTTCCAAGGTGTCATGTGTATGTAATCTTGGCTACACCAGCCAAGTACTAAGAACCAAATTTCCCATCCGCAACTCAAGATCTAAGACTGCTTATTAAACCAATTTCAGACACTCATTGATTGAACCATTTTTTACTTGACTGTCTCAGTCCCTTGAATGATTCATAGTACTTCCTAAATTTGCTGAATCTATTTCCTCCATATTTATCCTCTTTAATCCTGTAAAAGCCACCATCTTCTCTCACCTAAATCACCAAAATCATATCCGCTGTAGGTTTTCAGAACTCCCCTCTCTAATGCCCCTTTAGTTTAAACATTTTTCTCCCCAAAGCAATCAAGTTACACCTGTGTATAAATCCATTCATGGCACTACTGCCTCTAAATAAAATATATCAACATTCCTTTCAATGTCTCGGCCATGGTATCTTTCCAAATTGTCTTTCATAATCCTTCACAAAACTGACCCTCATTCACTTCCATCCAACCACTCATAACTTCTCTTTATCTGACTAACGTTAGTATATTTTTGCTTTGCCTACATTTGTTTACACATCTTTACTCCTACAACTCTCACTGTCTTTTCTCCTTTGGCAGACTAATCCCTCCATATTTTGTTTGTTTCCATATCACTGTCCCCTCTCCATTTTTTCACAGATGGTTGCATTTTAATTAGGACTGATATAGTTGTGTATCATGGGTAAATTGTAAGCTGCACAGGACCAGGAGCTGATTTATTTTGATTACTGTTGTATCCTTAGAGTCCATTAAAGTACCAGGCAAATAATAGGCACATAGTATTTAGTGAATGAATGAGCACATTTAACCTGCTGCAATGATGAAGTAAATAAGCTCCCATGGGTCTATCTGAAAATTAAACTTTCAAATGAGGTTCTAGAATAATTGATTAACAAATTGAGGATTTGTTCTTTGGTCCATTTATGTATTTACATGTGGGATGTAAATTTACATAATCATCTCTTCCTTTGCTCCTTAATGTCTGCTTCTTGTATTTTTAAACTCAAATCCACAAGAATAAGAAAAGTCTTTGATAGAAGAGTTAGAAATAGCATTAAGCAAACTAGAAGCAATGGAAAAGAGAAAAGTGAAATGTCACCGATATAGTGCTGTCAAATCACATAGTATTTATTGAGTATCTAAAGGCCATAGCACCTGATCCTTAGTAGGACCCCCAAATAAATTATTTTATTTTCTTTATTCATTGATGTATTAGTGAAACAATTGTTGAGTCATTTTATTCAATGTTTCTGAATAGAGAAGGATGCTGACAGCTGAACAGAATTCTCTGCCTATGGAATTAAATTTAAACTTTCAATGATCAATTCCTAGTGTACTGGGGGAACAGATTTTTGTGTATATGTAGATTCTTTCCCAAACAGGTTTGTTACATAGGTAGAATCAAATCTTTGGAAATCTAAAGTAAAAAGGATTGAAGACTGTAGAAGTGTCTTTTTTTTTTTTGAAGAGAGAAAGTGATTGTGAAGAGGGCTACCAATAGGACGAGCTAAGAGTGACAGGCAGCCCTGAGGATTTGGGAGCCCCAATGGTAGAAGCTGATTTAGCATTGTTACCTTGATTCTGAGCCCTAAGTTGGTAGTAAACTCTCAAAACTGTTCCTTACCTGGTAGCTGGTCCAGGATTTAGATTCTAGGAGATAAAAAGTAAACATCTAAAAATGGCAATAGAGCTTGAAATTAAACTGAATTTATGGTCAAAGCAGTGCATACAACTAAAGGGAGAATCACTGATTATAAAGTGTTAGAAATTATGAAAAATTTATCACAAAGGGTCAAGAATGTGAACACAGTTTAGGAGACAGAAGGAAAGGTTATTACAGATCCAATCAGAGTATTAGAATAAGAGACAAATGACTTGAAAGGGAGAGATGCAAAACTAAAAGACATAGAGGCTATCATTTCTAAGAATGTTCACTGTTCAAAAAGATATGTACTAATTACGTGACTTTCGTTAACTGTAACACCTCTGTACATCACCTTCACAATAAAGAAGAAAATAAGAAAACTTTTGCACAAATAATTTTTGCACAATAAACTATACTACTTCAAACACTGAGAATATTATACACAATGAAAATTTCACAAGAATGTATTGCTTAGATGAGAAATAAGGAAAGCATTAGGCTACCAAAGTTCCAGGAGTCATAACCATGTTATTAAGAAATGGACTTAGTATCTCACTTTGTTATCTGATATATTGGATATATTTGTATTTAGTTATTTGAAATTGGATAGGGAAGGGGGGGAAACCAAGATGGGGGATGGGGGGAGGGTAATGGGGACCAAGACATGTGAAAGGGTATCAATGTATGTGAATTAGTGCACCTTCTATCTAGCAAATATCATGTAACCCTTTTATTAATTACAATAAAAAATATTTTTAAAAAAATAAAAAAAAGAAATGGACTTGTTAAATGTCGTTAGAAGTAAGTAGGTAGGCTAGATAAGGAAACACCATACAAAGAAACATGGAATATCCTTCATTCTCTCATTCAGTGAGTATGTGTTGTGAATCTGTTATGGAGAAGCACGCTGTTAGGTGACAGGCACTGTTTAAGAGTTGCACAACCAAGCAAGAATAGATACTAGAATGATTATAGGTTTTACAACTATTTTACCACATTGAAGAAAAAGTCATATGCTTATAACTATGTCCGCAAAATAGAAAATTCTGAAAGGTATAGATCAGGTACAAGAAAGACTTACATACATCATCTAGGAATAAAAAAATTAAATTTCTACAACTTTTAAATGCAGGAGGCATAGATGGTAATGACTAGATACAATCAAGAGAAGGAGCAACTAGTAAACTAAAAGAAAAGCTTAGAAAACATTATGCAGAACAATAGGAGAGACAAAAGAATAAAGAGTGAAAATAGTTACAAAGGAGAGATAGGAAATTCCACCCTGTATTCTACAGAGAACTATAGGAAAAGGAAAACAAAAAAAATAACAAATTCAATATTGGAACAGATGCGAGAGAGGCATTTCATCCAGCGAGATAATAAACCATAAATTGAGGGAGATAGTAAACTATAAATTTCAGAAATCCACTGGTCACAGGAGATAGATGTTTTCTTTTATAGTGATGAAATACTACTACTTGAAAAACAATGAACTTTCAGTCTCAGGCAACACCAATTTTGTATGCAAATTATCATTTGAGAAACAGCAGTTACTCTGAAGCTCACTTCCCATCAGCAGTAGTGATGGAAGACAATATCATAGCTTCAAAGTGATGGGAGTGAGGATGGGAAATTACCAACCAACATTCCTAAGAAAATAATGGTGGAGAGTCAGTACCCACAGGCCTGTCCTAGAGAAAGTTCTCAATGGAAAGTTTCCTTTTGGCCAGGAAGAAAGTTATCCCAAATGGAATGCCAAAAATCAGGAAGCAATAAGAACACAGAAGCACATATGAACACAAGAACAACTTTAAATGAATAATAGTTGTATGACAATAATATTCCTACCCAAGGAAAATCAGTCTACTACTCTGTTCAGTCTGATAAGTGACTTGATAAGATCCACCCTCATTATGGAAACTCAACCACTGGGTTGAAATAGGTAAGAAGCTTCTAGATGCTGCTTATGGTTTTTCACTCATGTGAGTATTACATTATTACCTATCATAACTGTTAAAGTAGACCTCTTATTTTTCAACACTGTCAACTTGATCTTATGAAAAAAATAATGCAATTTATTCTTAGTTAAGTATAGTTTTCAGTAGTACTGCTGAATGAGTAAAGTACAAAAGGCCAGTTGAAATAAAAGGGAAATGGATCTAATGAAAAAGAAAAAGAAGAAGGAAGAAAGAAATAAAACTAAAAAGAAGTAGTAATAAAAACAAAACTTTTAAAGAAAATACTTTTAAAAATCAGGGTGAAATATAAGAATTTACATTGAAATCATCTATTAAAAGCTAAAGAGGCCTGGGAGTTTAGCCTAGTGGTAGAGTGCTTGCCTAGCATGCACAAAGACCAGGGTTCAATTCCTCAGTACCACATACATAGAAAAAAGCTGGAAATGGTGCTGTGGCACAAGTGGTAAAGCTCTAGCCTTGAGAAAGCCCAAGGACAGCGCCCAGACCCTGAGTTCAAGGCCCAGTACTGGCAAAAAAAAAAAAAAAAAAAGCTAAAGCTACTTTATTACCATGTTTTTTTTTCTTTGAAGCACTGAAGAGGCAGAAGAGAATCTGAAATGCTGGATTGCTGCACACGTTTGCAGAAGAATGATCTCTTTAGACCAGGTTAAGTTCTATTGTTATTCTCACTGTGTTTCCCTCTCAACCTTGTCCTTTATTAATGTGTCTTGTTTGCCTCAACATTAGCATTTGGCTAATGCATTTAATGTAGTATATGTGGGTGAACTGTTTTCAGTTCTCTCAAAAGTGATAGTATGATGGCTTTACTCTTTGTGTTAGAATTTGTCCCTGTAACAAAATGCTTGGTTGATATAAGCAACTTAGGGGTTTCTGTTCCTCACCCACCCTTAGAATCTGAAGTCTTGTGACCCACTTTCAGTTAATTTGTTACATTTGTGTTAGTTACTTTTTAATATTAGTGACAAATACCTGACAGAGAAGACTTCAAGGAGGAACGATTTTATTTGGGTTCATGGTTTCAGAGATTTCGATCATCATGAAAATCAGAGCATGGCACAGCACAACAGCATGACAAACTGGAAGCAGAGATTCAGAGACAGGAAGGTACCTTGAACCACTTCCAAGTTATACCCCCTTCCTAATATCTCCAGGACTTCCTAAAATAGTACCACTAGCTGAGTCCTAGGACCTAATAGATGTGCTTAGGAATTGTATTTCACACTAAAACCAGAGAAATATTCCATCTAGTATTTCACCTATAAGAACATTTTATTCTAAAACATGAGAAGGGGTATCAATGTGTGAGAAGTAATGCACTTACTATCTGGTGAATGTAACTGTAACCCCTCTATACATTACCCTGACACTAAAAAGTAAAATATATATTTTATTCTATATATTCTATATATTTTTACTCTAAAAATATCATAAATTCTTTCCTTTTATGTCTTACATAGCATTTTATATCTTGCAAATAAATGTTTCCCAGTGGCAGTATGCTGTCTGCTTCACATGTCAAACTTTGTCTAGAAAGTTTTGTATTTATATGCTAAGCATGTCATATTGCCTTTGATTCACTCCACAGCTTATTCATTGCCCTTCTCAAAATAGCTTTTTGGAAACTCATAAGAAAATAGAAAATTTCCAAGAAGTGAAATGAAATATAAAAGAAAGAGTTCAAATTTAGCAAGTTCACACTATACCCACACATCAACAGCAGACAATTATTCTCTGTGATACACATGGTCACAAGTTCTAAATAGCAAAGCAAAATGAAACAAAAACAGAAAGTCAAGAATAACTTTCCTTAAAATAATGTGTTTCTAACATCCTACTACTTCTTCCCCAGAAGTATTTCTGTCATACACCCTGGTAGTGAATATGGACAAAATATCAGTATATAGTGAGACAATAGGAAAAGATGATAATGCATGCTTACCTCTAGATAATATGATATCCTAAAAGACATTTTGAAATAGTAAAGTGAATTATTTAAGATCAGAAAGTCCACAGGCAAAACAACACAAGCCAAGAAGAGAGTGAAAGTAAATGGCTAATGAGTCAGAGGTACAGCCTATGTCTCAGTAAGTAACTAGAAAAGCTCTATATTAGCAATGATGCTTTAGAATAGTATGATTTATGATAAAAAAATAAACTCAACAACATTTCTCACCATTAAGGCAATAATTAAAATGGATAGTTAAGCAAGATTTTATGTACATATTACTCTGGTAATCTAACCTAGTGTTAAGACTGTAACACTCTTAGAAAAAGAGATTTCTGTTCCCCAGAGCTCTCTCTTAGTAACAAAATGGATTCACTGAAAAAGCACTAGGAGCTAAGCTAAATGAGATAGTTCAAGCTTGCAGTACTAAACCCTTTGGAAATCTCGGAGGATTGGAGTGAGCATTGAAGATAAAGGCCACTTAGGCAAAACCAGGAATTGGTGAGACTCAATCTCAGCAAATGGGCTGGGTGCAGTAGAGGAAGCAGAGTGGCTAGGCACCATTGTGTGCAAAGGATAGCACAGATAGAGGATAGCACAAGTAGAGGAGTGCAACCCAGGCTAGCCCTGGGAATAAAGTGAGACACTTCATAGAAAATAACCAACAAGAAAGGCACTAGAGGCATGGTGCTAAGTGGTACAGTATCTCAGCACACAACCCTCAGTTCATTCTTCAGGACCTCTAGACACAGACAGATGACAGACTAGATGTCATGGGATGTAGTTCTGTGGCTTCAACTTCTTTGTTAAAGTTTCAGACAATTGCGGGATTACCAAAGAGTTCAAGTTAGGATATTCAGTCAATGTTTTTGATGAATAATCCTGCTACACAGTGCAAACTGCTCCAGCTCGCCATTCATTAGGAATTACCATCATCGTTTTTTTTTTTTTGAATTGCCAAATTAAGCTTCCAATGCAGAATACCTTCTGCCAAGGTTCTAGAAAAAATATGTGCATATATAATGGCTTATATACTGCTGCTTATAACCCACGCATTCCCTCCTTTCACTCTTAGATCTATTCCAGGTTTATGCATTTGTTACTAATAGTTCAATGGCATTTTGTGCTGTTTTCCCCTGGGGCATCTTCTCTTGGGCAGCTTTCAAACCTGGCAGTCCTTCAAGCCACCTGGGAAATGGCCAGAGCAGGAAACACAAAGTCAGTAGAGTTCCTTTCAAGGAAATTCCAAGTATGAGAACTCTTTCTTGGTACTGTAAAGCCAAAGCTAGAGTAATATGTTTTTCTCCTTGATGGGTAATCTCGGTATCTCCAATATGTACTTTTCATGTTACATCAGAATCTGGCATTGAGGTTGTCTGGCTCTCCCTTCATTGCAGTGAACCTGATGCTATAAACAACCAGCCTTCTGAATTGACCAAGGATTTGTTTTTTTTTTTTCCCTCCGTGACTGAGGCATGACCTCTGTTGACTTCACCTAGAAGATGTGATTTGTGTTATATGGTTACTCTACTTCCATTTTTTTCCCTAGAGAACTCACCAGATATCACCAGATAGTTCTCCCAGGCAGTGCCTTCTGGGAGATTGCAGTGCCAGCTTCATTGCCTGTTATAATCTTACCACTTCTTCAACACTCTCATATTGCTATTTATTTCACATGCAGTACCTCATACTAGCATTTCTTGCTTGGAGTAAATGAAGTTTTAAACAGATGGGGTCTTTTGTTGTTGGTGGGCTTTGTTGTTGGTTTTGTGCTGGTTCTGGGCTTCAGTTTAGAGTCTGGATATTGTCCTAGGCTAGCATTCGTCCACACGAGGCACAGCTATACTTCCAGCTTTTCTTGGTGATTAATTGGAGATAAGAATATCACACACTTTCCTAGGCTGGCTTTGAAGTTCACTTCTGAGATCTTAGCCTCCAGTGTAGCTAAGATTACAGGCATCAGCACTGCTGCCCAGTTTAAGGAGACTATTTTTCTTGCTCTAAACTTTTGTTTGTATTATTTATAAGTCAAATATTTAAAAATCATCTATCTTCAGTTTTAACCTAACACACCATCATTTTCCTAAGATATGAAATTTTAGAATCTCTTTAGAATACTTACTTTATACTTCTGGGCTTAACAAAACTATTTTTTTCTTAATTCCACTATATTTCCTTGAAAATCTGGGATAATTTTAAACAGAGGTTTTTAAAGACATTTGGAAGAAACGTGGTTATAAACACATATGTATATGTGTGTCTGTGTGTATATGTATATTCATATACATGTATATGTATGTGAACACATATATATGTATATGTGAGTACCTCCACATATGGATACACATATATCAGGTATTTGTTAAAGAGGATATATTACAGATCATCTAGATTGATTTATTTGTATTATTTCTAAAATTAGACATTCTATATTTAACTACCTCAAATTTCTTTTAACTATTGGACAGGGGTTTTTTGATATTTTTATTGTAATTAATAAAAGGGTTACATGATATTTGCCAGATAGAAAGTGCATTAATTCACATACATTGATACCCTTCACATGTCTTGGTCCCCATTACCCTCCCCCCCACCCCCTAGAAAGGGGTTTTTTTATGTGTTTTTCATAAAGTAATACAAAAGCTGTTATAATCAACTCAGTTGATCTATTTCCTGTAGAGTGTATGTTATCATTCACATTGAGGAATTTAGTAAAACTGTAATAATGCTGCATTCTTCATGGCTAAAGTTCATGGAAACCACTCCCATATGTATTTCCCACTTAGGGTTCATTGGCCTTGGCATATTCCTACATAAAATTCTTTTTATTGGTATGCAGTTTGACTGTAAAAGACTCACTTAGGAATCCTGAACATGCCAGCTTTTAAGCATAGTTAATAGACTATGGGTAAAGGACTGGGGGACAGGAAGAAGATTGCTGGTGTTTTTCCATGTGAACTCCCTTGGATGAAAGGAACAGGTATCTATCTGCATGACAAAGATAGCTTTTCAGGAAACAGAGACGATTTGTTAATAAAAGTTCATTGATAATTTAGAGAAGTTGAATGGGTCAAATTAGTCTAACATCCCTGGATCAATTTTCCTAAACAGTGTGAAACCTTTTGTATTAAATAATCTAGTAAAACTACCTGCCAAATATTCTCAGATACCATACTGGGAAGAACTGTGATATATAAAATGCCATATAACTTCCTTTGGCTGAAGACAAATGTATATGACTAAACTATTCATCTGCTGCATGAACTGGGAAACAGGAGGGGAGACAGAGAGGAAAGGAGGAGAGAGAGAAAGGAAGGAAGGAAGGAAGGAAGGAAGGAAGGAAGGAAGGAAGGAAGGAAGGAAGGAAGGAAGGAAACAATAAAGAAAATAATATTGTCCTCAATAACAGTGAGGTTTGTGTCTTCATTGTTATTAGATTATTACAAAAACTCATTATGTATTCACTTATCAAATGTAATTTTTTCCTCTCTCGGATTCATTTGGTTGAAGACCCTTAGAATGCAAGAGACTTTAATTCAAACTAGTCTGACATTTATTACTTGCTTTGGGGCAAGTTCCTAAACCTCTTTAGATCTCTTTTACTTCTAAGGGTTGGCTAGAGATGCTGAGTTCATATGTACAGAATGCCTGACACACATCCTACATTAAATAAATATTATATTTAATTCCTGTGCATTAGTCACAGTTCTCCAAGGAAACAGAACCAGTGGGATGAATATCAAGAATGATTTGCTCTTGAGAATTTATCCTTATAATAATAGAGGCTAGACGTCTGGAGTCTGTAAGGTAGATATGTAGTAAGAGAAACCAAGGAAAAGCCTTCAGTTTAATTCTAAGACAATCTGATGGACAGAAGGGACAAATCTTGCCATCTAAGTACAAGGGAAGTCTATTGAAGATTTCCTTCTTACCCAAGGAAAATCAGTCTTTTACTCTGTTCAGTCTGTTAAGTGACTTGATAAGACCCATCCTCATTAAGGAGACTCAGTGCATTACTAAAAGTCCACTAACTTACATGTTAATATCATCCAAATTAATTTACACAGAAATACCCAGAATAATATATTTAAGGGGCCAGGAGTTTGGCCTAGTGGTTAAAGTGCTTGCCTAGCATGCACAAAGACCCGGGTTGGATTCCTTGGTACCACATATATAGAAAAAGCTGGAAGTGGTGCTGAGGCTCAAGTAGTAGAGCTCTAACCTTGAGAAAGTCCAAGGACAGTGCTCAGGCCCTGAGCTCAAGCCCAGGACTGGCAAAAAAAAAATAATAATAATAATAATATATTTAAGCACTGAACCCATTTAGAGTGTGTGTGTGTGTGTGTGTGTGTGTGTGTGTGTGTGTGTGTGTGTAGCCACCTCCCTTGGAGGAAAATTATTATTCAGGAAATAAATAGTCCTTCTTTCTTTGACTTCAGTAAAGCATTTTTAAAGTCTATAAAAACTAATTGGGAAAAGATACCTCAGATTGGACTATGGGATTATCACGTAGTGCATGTGACCTGCTGAAGGTCTAAGCTCTAAAATAACTTAAATGTTTAGAAAACAATGCAAAGAAAAATGCCAAATGCAGCTTTTAGACTGTGATTCCCAGGTTATAAATCTGGTTACAGTCATACTATATCATCTTCAACTCTTACTATGAGGGAAGATCTTACAGAAATGTACATGAACTAGTTTAAGAAATAGCAAATTTAAAGGAAGCAAAGTTCTCATCACCTCAATAAATATTTCACATCTTACTGTATGTCAATCACTATGAGAGAAAGAAAAGCAGCAGAAAAGAATAAAACCTGAGGAATTCAAGAGCATGTTTTCTGGGAGGTCAAAATTCCAGTTTGGGTAGCAGTCCTACAAAGCAGTGGTTCACAAAGTTTCACCAAAGCAAGACATCCCAACATACTTAAATCATGGCTTTCATGACTATTGAAGAACACCTATGAGAAAGCATGAACACACTTCCAAAAGTAACAAAGAAAATAGCCATCAAAGAACCCTGTGGACCCTCTCTTCAGGTAAAACTCCATGTTTCCTCGGAGAGGACAGGTCTGAATATTCTCTCATCTAGGGCATCTCAACAAGCATACAATCCCAGCTTGCTCTCACAGCTGTCCTTCCTGTGCAGCTTGTTAAGTGACTCAGCCAGCACTGGCTCCCATGACCAATGTTCTTCAGCAAACCTAGGGTAGTAGGCAGTGATGCTACTTCAGGTTTCAAAAAAAACAGGAATTATATTGTTAAGTCCTTTCCATTCTCAGGCCACGACTTCCCAATACAACACGCCATTCTATTGAAAAGGCCATCGCTGGGCATTTGACACTGGAGATAGAAAGGTAGAAATGGTCTGCTGGTCTTCAATAGTTCTCCATCTGCCAGGCATGATGGCACATGCCTGCAAATCCAGCAAACAGGAAACTGAAGCATGCTATCCCTGAGCTGGGTGAGATTTCATCTCAAAATAATAAAAAATCAGGCGCTGGTGGCTCATGTTTTTAATCCTGGCTACTCAGGTGGGTGAGACTGAGGATCTCAGTTCAAAGCCAACTGGGATAGGAAAATCTACAGAATTCTTCTCTCTAATGAATCACCAAAAAGCCATAAGTGAAGCTGTGGCTTAAATGGAGAGTACTAATCTTCAGCAAAAAGCCTAAAGACAGCACCCAGGCCCTGAGTTCAAGCCCCATTAATGGGTCACACACACACACACAAACACACAAGTGAATATACTAATAATACATGAATAAAAAGAACAAATTGAAGACATGACTTTTATTCTTGAAGATCATGTATATAAAAAAGAAAATATGTATGTAAGATAATTGAGTTTAGCCAACTTGTAGGCAGGGATGGAAAAGGGAAACTAGAGAAAACAATTTATTCATTACCTGACTTAGGAAATGATAACCCCTCTGTACAACACCTTAATAACCATTATATGTGTTTTAAGTTATATATAGATAGATAGATAAAAATAGCATGAAATGAATATAAGGAAAAGAGGGTCATTCAAAATAAGGGAAATATGATGAACAAGATGTCACACGAAATTTATTGAACGTCAGACAATCTTAGTTTTTTTAAGGGTATAGCAGTTCTAGAATTTAGTACAGTCTTGGACCTGGACCGTGGCCTAGTGGTAGAGTAATTGCCTAGACTGCATGAAGCCCTGGGTTCAATACCTGGTACCACATACACAGAAAAATCTTGAAATGGTGCTGTGGCTCAAGTGGTAGAACCCTAGCCTAGAGAAAACTCAAGGACAGTCCCCAGACCCTGAGTTCAAGCCCCAGCACTGGCAAAAGAAGAAAGAAGAAGTAGAAGAGGAGGAAGAGGAAGACGACCTATATAATCAGTGAATATTGTTTTTAATGTACTATGTTATTTCTCATCTCTTTTGTTGTCACAGTCTCATATTATTATACTATTTTACCTTGTATTTACTTGTTTATTTGAAATAGGAAAGGGAAGGGGAAAAACAAGAAGAGGGGAGGGGATTGGGGAGGAAAATGGGGACAAAAACATGAGAAGAGGTATCGATGTGTGTGAGGTAAGGCACCTTGTATCTGGCTAATATAACTGTAACCCCTCTATTAATTACAATAAAAAATAAATTTAAAAACAGAAATTGGGGCTTGAACTCAGGGGCTAGAGCCAGTTCCTTAGCTTTTTCTCCCAAGACTAGTGCTCAAACACTTTGTGCTCCAATTCCAGCCTTTCAGTGGTTAGTTTTAGATAAACTCTCACAACATCCTCAGATTTCAGCCTCCTACGTAGCTAGGGTTGTATGTGTGTGTTACCAGCATTTAGCTTCAAGTTAGAAGAAAGAGTAATGGAGGGCTGAGAGCATAGCCTAGTGGTAGAGTGCTTGCCTAGCATGCACAAAGCCTGGGTTCAACTCCTCGGTACCACACACACAGAAAAAGCCAGAAGTGGAGCTGTAGCTCAAGTGGAAGAGCTTCATACTTGAGCAAAAAGTGTCCAAAGACAGTGCCCAGATGTTGAGTTCAAGCCCCAGGACTAGCAAAACAAAAAAGTAATACAGAAATAAATATTATCAAAATAACTTAGTTACCTGTATAAAAATGTTGTAATGAAACTCCATTTTTTTGTACAATGGTAGAAAATAGTAGTTCCACTTTCTCCCAGCAATGAAAAATGTAACTGCTTTTCCTAAGACCTATACCAAGACTTTATTACTTGCCTGGCACTTCCCAAAGTTTAACTAAGAAATGCATGTATCACAGTTTCTGTAATGCTTACTAAAGGCAGATTCCTGTGTCTCACCTCAGACCAAAAAAAGAATAATTTTTATGGGTAAGCTTGGAAATCTCCATATTTGAAAAGCTTTCCAAGTGACTGATACATGTACCACAATTTGTGAAATACTGCTATAATCCTTAACATTCCTTCTGGAAAGGCAGACCAGAAAGCACATTGTGGAGTTGTGACAACTGTTATACACTGCATCTATTCCTTAACAAGTGAGCTAAGTTTACAAGCATTTCAAGTACTGGTTAAGCCATCGTCTACCTTTGGAGAATGAATTTTGAGCCTATAAAAATCTTTGTTGATCTCATCTTGACAACAAATTATTTTTCCATTTTCATGGGCAATGCGATTACTAACAGTCTTTCATAGAATCCCTTGTCTCGCCAAACATCATCAAATGACTAAGGTCTCAGCCATCAGCAATATCTGGATAAAGCCTGGGTCTGTCAATATTCTAGCTGCTTTCATCTCTACCCAATATTGGAAAAGAATAGTGCTCAGATCACATTGGTAATCAAAATTGTCAAATACAATTTTCAAGAGATTTGCCAAATTATCTTCATTTTATGTAGAAATAAAATGCTTAGGTTGCCTTACTAAGCTGCTCTGCAGTTCCTGCTATGGTTCATAAAACACACTGGAGGATTTGAAAAACAATGTAAGTAGAAAATAAGCTCTAAAGATTATTTAAGTTTTTACAAATGTATTCTACAAATAGACCAAAACTAAATCCTATCTAAATTATCAAAAACTCAAAACTGAAGGAGTTTGACTTTTACTACTTATCTGTATTCTAGATTTTGATGATTGGGTTATCTTAGAGCTGCCTCTACACCTACCTTCTGTTTATTAATTTATCTTCTAAGGACATCTGATATTGGAATAAGAGTAAAAAGAGATTCTCTTCATACAAAATACACTTTAATTATTTAAGTAAGTCTCCTTAATTACCAATTAAACAAAAAAAAAGTTAACTATAAGCCTGGTAAGCTAGCACACACCTGTAACCTCAGCAATTGGGAAGCTGAGGGGTAATTTCTCTGAAGAGGCAATAAAAATGGCCTATAGACACATGAAGTAATGCTTGACATCTCTGGCCATAAGAGAAATGTAAATCAAAACAACTTTGAGATTCCACCTCACTCCAGTTAAAATGGCCGTAATCAAGAAATCAAACGACAGTTTTCTGGTGGGGATGTGGCCAGAAGGGAATGCTACTACACTGTTGGTAGGATTCAACCACTATGGAAAGCAGTGTGGTGGTTCCTCAAAAGACTAAACATAGAGTTCCCTGTCACCCAGCAATTCCACTACTTCACATTTACCCAAACGTGCAGAAACGAGGACATACTAAAGCCACTTGCACTATTTACCAGAGCAAAGATATGGAACCAACCCAGATGCCTCTCAATAGATGACTGGATGAAGATGTGGTATTTATACATAATGGATTCTATGTTGCCAATAGAAAGAATGACATTGCCCCATTTGTAAGGAAATGAAAAGACTTGGAAAAAAATCATATTAAGTGAAGTAAGCCAGACCCAAAGGAACATCGATTCAAAGATTTCTCTCATTTGGAATAATTAGTTCACATCCAGTACTCTCCAAGCAGAGGATCACAATAGCACAAAACCTAGGTACATAGGTCATATAGAGACTAAATGAAATGATCTCCAGGATATGGAAATAAGAGCTTTACTTGTGTGGTTGTTGTTCTTAACGTACTATATTTCTCTTCTCTATTGTTGCTCATGTTGTTACTATATCTGACTTTTTTACCTGGTATATTGTATATGCATTTTTTCTTTATTTGAAATAGGAAAGGGAAGGGAGGAAAACGAGATGATTGGGTGGGGTTGTGGGAGGGAAATGGGGACACAAACATGAGAAGGGGTAACAATGTGAGAAAGAATGCACCTACTACCTGGATAATGTAACTGCAACCCCTCTATACATTACCCTGACAATAAAAAAGTAAAATTAAAGAAAGATATTTTTCACAAGGCAAAAAAATCACTTGTCTTCTGGTCTGTTTTTGTGCCAATACCATGCAGTTTTGTTATTATGGCTCTATAGTAGAGTTTGAAGTCTGGAATTGTAATACCACCAGCATTGCTCTTTTTGCCTAGAATTGCTCTTTTTGCCTAGAATTGTTTTGGCTATTCTAGGTCTTTTCTTGTTCCATATAAACCTTTGGATTGTATCTTCTATTTCAGTAAAGAATATCTTTGGGATTTTGATGGGGATTGCTTTGAATTTGTATATCAATTTTGGCAGTATAGCCATTTTCACTATGTTCATTTTCCCTATCCATGAGCATGGGATGTCTTTCCATTTCCTAGTGTCCTCTTTAATTTCTTTCGTTAGGCTTATATAGTTTTCATTAACTAATTCCTTTACATCTTTGGTTAAGTTAATTCCTAAGTATTTTATTCTTTTGGGGGCTATTGCAAATGGGATCATTTTCTTGATTTGGCTTTCTGTTTGTGTATTGTTGCTGTACAAGAAGGCTACTGACTTCTGAAGGTTAATTTTGTATCCTGACACTTTGCTAAAGTAGTTTATTAATTCTAGGAGTTTGGGAGTGGAGTTTGTTGGGTCACTCAAGTAGACGATAATGTCATCTGCGAATAGGGATAGTTTAATTTCTTCTTTCCCTACATGGATTCCTCTGATGTCTTTTTCTTGTCTTATTGCTCTGTCTAAGGGTTCCAGCACTATACTGAAGAGAAGTAGAGAGAGTAGGCATCCCTGTCTAGTTCCTGATTTTAAGATAAATGGTTCCAGTCTTTCACCACTTAGTATAATACTGGCTGTAGGTTTTTCATATATGGCTTTAATTATTTTAAGGAATGTACCTCTTATTCCTATTTTTTCTAGTGCTTTCAACATGAATGGATGTTGTATTTTGTCAAATGCTTTCTCCACAGTCCAGAGAAGTTATCATATGATTCTTTTTTTTATTGTAATTAGTAAAAGGGTTACATGATATTTGCCAGATAGAAGGTGCATTAATTCACATACATTGATACCCTTTCACATGTCTTGGTACCCGTATCCCTCCCCCCTATCATATGATTCTTATCCTTAGCTCTGTTGATGTGATATATTACATTGATTGATTTGCAAAATGTTAAACCAGTCTTGCATCTGTGGGACAAAGCCTACTTGATCGTAGTATATAATTTTTTAAATTTGTTTCTGGATTCTGTTGGCTAATATTTTATTGAGGAGTTTTGTGTCTGTGTTCATTAGACAGATAGGTCTGTAGTTTTTTCATTGGGTCTTTCCCTGGTTTGGGGATGAGAGTAATATTAGCTTCATAAAATGAGTTTGGTATTGCTCCTTCTGCTTCTATTTCTCGGAATAATTTCAAGAGTATAGGTCTTACTTTATCTTTAAACATCTTGTAGAATTCTGCAGTGAAACCATCTGGACCTGGGCTCTTTTTGGTGGCATTTCCCTGATTGATTCCACAATTTCATTGTAAGAGATTGGTTTACTCAATTTGTTTACCTCTTCATTATTCAGTGTGGGTTGCCTATATTTATTTAAGAAATCATCCATTTCTACTAGATTTTCTTGTTTCTTTGAGTATAGGCCCTGGTAGTACCCATTCATTATGGACTGAATTTCTTGGATATCAGTTGTGATTGTTCCCGTGGGGTCTCTAATCTTGTTTATTTGAGTCGCTCCTCTCCTTACAAAAAGGAAATTTTTAAAGATATTTTAGAATTTCAAAATGTTGGAGATCAGCTACCATAATTTTATATTACTTCCCTCAAGTCTCAGCTGAATGTTGTTTCTTTCTCTTTTTTAGAGGGAAAATAATCTTTCTTTTGTTTCCTTACTAAAAGAATTCACTATAAATATTCTAAAATTCAACAGAAGAGAATGGCCATATATTACTTAGCCAAAATAAGACCTTCACATCCCTAATAATTATGTCAAGGACACTAATTCCAGTTCTAAAGCATTTGAATGAAGGCAACATTCCTTTGTTATGTTTATCTGCTGACTTATGTATCTTCCTAGGAGGCTCAGGCTTGGCTCTTCTCAGTCCCGAAAGAATAAAATACAACCAGCTCACATGAATGTTCTTCTCCATGTTTAAAAAGTATTCAAGGTCAACATATATGTGTCCCTCCTTGGAATTCTAGAATAACTATATTCCTAGTCACATGTATAAACCATGAAATTACCTTTTAAACAAACAACAATATAAGATACAAATTTTCTATAAAAATATAAGATATGTCACTTGTTCCCTAAAATAGACAATATATGGACAAAAAAACTGTAAACTTGATTATTTTAAAAAATATATAATCTTGGAAAGACTTGACTTCTTCAAAGTTTTTGGCAACTGGTAGTCTTACCAGCAAATTTACATAAATGTGATGCTTTTATATCACAAAGACGCCTATAGCTGTCCTCTTAAATCCATTACCAGGAGGAAAAAAATAGCTTCTGGCAATGGACAGTCTGGGTGGAGGAGCTGTTCAGGTGGACAATCTGACCTTGACTTCCATCTTGGCCGCATTCCATGACCACACAAGGCTTCTGGAGCAGCTGGACAGGACTCTTCCCATCTCTCAGTGCCTCAATAAGATTTAGGATCTGGCCCTGCATCACAGACATCTGACATCAAATGTGGCTTTGTCAAGTCCTCTGTCAGTTCATAAAGATCTTCACACAAATCTTACACAAGGTTCATGTCAGAAATTTAGGGCAGAAATAAGTTTCTTACTTCTTCAGAAAAAGAGACTTTTGCTTAAGGAAGCCAAGCCCAATAAAATGGATATGCCCTCCAATCCTCAGGATGTTTAAAAGGAAATTCAAGGCCATTATCAATTGCAGCTATTTTAATAAGCAGTTCTTTATCATCAATCCAGTTTGCTTCCTGCCCATTGATTTCTTTTCCACATTTCTCCTTTTCATATCTGACTAACCAGTTATCATTTCCCCTGTCTGTATTTCTGATGATACAATCCAAAGTAACTAATCTTCCAAATTGTGACTGAAATTGTTTTCTAATATTTGCAGGCAGAGGATCAGCTTCACATATCCTATGCCAATATTCAGCCTCCTTGTAACCTTCAACAAATGACTGCAAGGAACGAATCTTAGGAGGGAGCCCGATTGGATGGAACTTTCTACCTACTTTTGGCACTTTCTCTGGGGCATACTTTTTGTTTCTTGATTTTGCACGGTCAATTGCACTACAGTTTAAAGATCTCACTGGCAAGCCAAACCACCTTCGTTTTAGGGACGATGCCCAGGTGAAGCTTCTCCTCCACCAGGGAGGCAACAGCTTCGGAATGGTAACCCTAATTAGGAAGCAGGCAGCCTCTGCCAAAGCAATAAGGGCAACAGAACTTAGGGACGTATTTAGTCCATTTTGGATTCAGCTGCTCATAAGGTTCTTCTGATTTGGGCTTAAACATACCAATAGTTATCCACCCTTCCTTCTTTTTTTTGTTGAGTTGTTGCTTCACTATGTTGCTCAGATAAAAGGTGGCCAACTTGTGAGCTCAAGTAATCTTCCTGTCTCAGCCTGCTGAGTACCTGGGATGAGCACGCAGGCATCTGCGAAGATATATACACCTGAAACATGTACTAGGCTTTAAAAACACTTTTAAAATACACTTCAATCTTTGCTCAAAAAAAAAAAAAGGGTGAAAAAGAACCGCCACTATACACCATGGAGAAAGAAAAGAAAGCATCAAGTTTTGAAAACTTCTAGGCTAAGAAGAAAGTACCATACCAGCTTCTCTTTTCTCTTTGAATTTTATTTTCTTTTACTCTGCTTTGTTGCATTCCAATGTCTTCAAACTTCAAGCAGCCCAGTCTCCTAATGGCAGGGAGAATATTCCCTCTTAGGACCCTTCACAAAGTAACTTCCACTTGACTCTCCAATTTCGATTGCTTGCTCTGCTCTCGGTGCAATATCAGCAAATTCTGGATCATCCAAGAATGAATCCATCTGTCATGGTGCTGGATTAAGTTCCCCCCACCCCCATTTGATTCTGCTTGGACTAATTTGGGGGAGGGGGAGGCATGCTAAAAGATTAGTGGTCAGTGACAGACAGTCGCCAGCTTGGAGGGAGGAGCAGAGGGCGTGGGCGCAGCCCAGTGCATCTGGAAAGGTGCCTGCAGGCCCTGGGTGGGAAGGGGGGGGGGGTCCTGCGGGGCTGCCCAGGGAAAGGGCTCCTTTCCCTCCCAGCCAGTGCCCAGTTCTAGTGCGCCGCCAGGACCTCTTTCATGTCCTTTTAGAGGCATGGGTATGCCGGACTTGGTGGAACATACCTATAACCCAAGCACTTTCCTCATTGTTTCCCCAGTTTTTCTCCTGCAGACCTCCTCTCCTCCCTCTCCTCAAGTGGTATAGTTCATTGCATAGTGAGTTTCACTGCCGAACTGCTTCACTCCCCCACTGTTTCTATGTTTTCCCTTCCTCTCCTCAAGTCACTAATTTTATATACAAGCAAAGAGTACAGCCAAAAACAGGAACAGAAGGGAATAAATCAAAAAGGAGAGGACTCTAAGGGTCTAATCTCTAGTCTTGCTAGTCACTAGTTTCTATCTTAGTGCCTACTTGATGTTAAGTTCTTAAGATGTGTTTGTGAAAACAAACTCATCAAGTTGGAAGCTCTTGTTTAGATACATGTTCTTCTAACTAATACTGGCAAAATTCATCCCAAGTCTGTATCAGTCAAAATGTTTAATCCAGAAGAAGTTTATTTTCTTTATGAAATCCAAAACATATCCATGAAGTTAGAAATAAAAATTGAAGCTAGGCGCTGGTAGCTTATGTCTGTAATCTAAACTACTCCAAACACCGAAATCTGAGGACCCTGGTTCAAAGCCAACCAGGCCAGAAATGTTTATGTGACTCTTACCTCCAATTAGAAGAAAATAAAAAAAGCTACAATGGAGAAGTGCTTTAAGTGACCGAGTGTCAGACTTGATTGAAGAAGACAAATGAGAGCAAGCCCCCCCCCACACACATACACCTAAAAAGGAATAAAAATGAAAATATGTATTATGCATATAATGCACATATTCAAAAATATGCTGGCAGGACTCATCTTTCTTTTTTCATCTTTTTAGCTCTCTTAGACTATTTTCCATCACTCTTTGAGAATGAACTTGGAAAACAATCTGAAGCTGACAGTCATACCTCCCACTGCTGAGCTGTGCATATGACTAAAGCTATGTCTGCTAAGTTTATTGAAATAAATGTAAAAGGAAAAAGTATACAATTCCTTAGTGTTTCCAATGGGAAAGTAAACCATGACTAGGCCTTAAAGTGTATTTTTAATGTGCTTCATATTTCCTAAACTGTAATTTTAATGAATCATCAGAAATTACTGTGTCTGTGTGTATTATTCAGGGAATCTCAGAAAAAGCAGTCATCCCTGAGGCTTCAGCAAAACAGGTACAAGGTTTTATGTCTCTAAAGAACCCCAGCCAGCCTGAGCTCTGGCTGCAAAACTAATCAGCCTCAGTTGGAGAAGAAATCCAGCTGCCTATTTCTAAGAACTTAGGAGTTTATGCCCCCATCGCATTACTATTCCTTTGCTTGCTTGTCAAGATGCCAAAACGAAGACAAAGTCTCTAATCATATATTATTATCCCTTATGCACTAAATTAGCAGTTCTCAGTATTTTCCCTCCCCTTCCCACAAGTGACGTCAGCAATATTTGAAGGTATTTTTGGTGCTCATAAGTGGAGACTGGAGACACAGTTGGCTGCAGGCAGGTAACTGATAAGGGTAGACTGCTACACAGCTCCCACTGTACAAGCCAGTTCCCCTGGACAAAGAATGATACAGCCCATAAGAGCAGAAAGGTTGAAAACTTGTGTGCTAGATCATCAAATGTACAGTGTCTTTTAAGGCCTAACTGAAGCTACAGCCACATCCAGGAGAGTTTCTTAGGTCAACCCACAATGATACCTTTTGTTTGTTTGTTTGTTTGAGAAAAAACACTTTTTCTTTTTTCTAATCATTTCTTTATTTTTTCTTCTTTTTAAAATTTTTTATTGTTGGGATAATGTATAGAGGGGTTACAGTTAGATTTGCCAGATTGTAGGTACATTACTTCTCATGTTTATGTCCCCATTTCCCTCCTCCCACCCCCTCCCAATCATATTGTTTTCCCCCCTTCCCTTCCCTTTCCTATTTCTTTTATTTTATTTTATTTTTGGGGTAACATATAGAGGAGTTACAGTTACATTTGTCAAGTGCATTATTTTCAAACATTAATACCCCCTTTTCATTTTATGTTTTTATTCCCATTTCCCTACACCTACCCCTCTCAATCATTTTGTTTCCCCACTTCTCTCCTTTATTTCAAATAAACAAACATATATATATATAATACACCAAGTAACAAAGTCCAATACAGTAACCACATGAGATTAACCATAAGTGGAAAAAAAGAGAAAAGAAATAACTGCGCATAATACATTGAGAACAACAGTCACGAAGATAAACCTCTTGTTTCTGTATCCTAGAGTTCATTTTCTTTATTGTGATCCTCTAAAACACTTATTTTAATTGTCATATTTTATTGAGCACTTACAGAGAAACTATTGGTGAACATGTCTTTAGTCTTTATAACAACTCTATATTGGGTTCTATTGTTTTTAATTATCATATTATTATCTCTAAATAGTTGTACAGGGTCACATGTCAGTTTAATGAATAATTAATTTACCTATCAAGAAACTTATTATAATGGAAGTGGTGCTGTGGCTCAAGTGGTAGAGTAGTAGCCTGTAGCTGTAGAGCTCAGGGACAGAGCCCAGGCCCAGAGTTCAAGCCCCATGACCAACGAAAAAAAAAAAAAAGAAAAAGAAAAGTTTATTGTTATAAACTTTCTCTTTCTACATTATCTTTTGTAACTTCTGCCAATATCTTATCTACTATAACACTGGTTTCACAGATTATTATATTTAAAAGCTGAAAAACAGAATCAATTATTCTGTGTTTTTTCAGCTAAAATGTTTGGACAATGTTTCTTGTAATTCCTATTGTCAGTGCCCGTTACTTGGCCAGTCTACTGAGAATGAAAGCAAATAAAAAGGCTATGATTTTTGGCATCCAGTCAATTAAGTAACTTTAAAGGTGAGTTTAAAGATAAACTCAGGCTGGTTGTTTCTACTGTTCAGTGCTCACATACCCTTAAGCCAGTGTTGGAGGGAATTAAAAGCATGGGGGAAAAATACAAGCTCTACATTAAAGTCAATAATTGAGCACCATTCATTAGCCCCTATAGTTATGAAATAATGATTTTCCTTGGAAAATTACTCATTGTCTTATGAGTTGAGGTTGGTGGTGGTTTGTTGTGTTTTTTTTATAATTCTTGAGGGCCCTTCAAATATATTTCTAGAAACATTCTACAAGAACACATAGAAGTGTTCATCAGGACATGAAGAGTTACAGAAAAATAACACAAAGGTTTAGGCTGACCGTGCCTATATGACTGATTATTTGGGTTTAAATAGAGGTTGTTTCCTAAAACTCCAAATTAGTAACTCATGTTGAAATTTAATTCCCATTGTGTGGTATGGAAAGGGTAGAAACCTTGTCATATTATGACTCCATGCTCAGAGGTGGAGTGCCTGGGAGTGATAGGGATTAGGTAAAGTCATAGGGTGAAGCTCCCATGACTAGACACCTGTGACTTTATAAGAAGAAGGGAAGGTGGGAGGAGGCGAGTGAGGGTCGAGGTAATGCATATGTATGCTTGTTAAAGACATAATGAAATTCAGTTCAAGGTGGGGGGTAGGGTAGAGGGATAAATATGATCAAAGTATATTATATACATGTATGAAAATATTACAGAAACCCCTATATTACACAGTTAATATGTGCTAATGAAAATTTGAGGCAAGGGCCAGGAGGATGGCCTAGTGGGAGAGTGCTTGCCTAGCATGCACTAAGACCTGGGTTCTATTCCTCCGTACCACATACATAGAAAAAGCCAGAAGTGTGCTGTGGCTCCAGTGGTAGAGCTCCAGCCTTGAGAAAGTCCTAGGACAGTACTCAGCTCCTGAGCACAAGCCCAGGCCTGGCCAAAAAAAAAAGAGGCAGGAGAGAAGCAAGATACTAGAGTACATGTACCTATGTGTGCTTCCAGTCTCATACCATGTGATTTGCAGTGCCACCTCTCAGGACACTGCCAGCAAGAAAACCACCACCAGCTGTGACCCCTCAACATTGGACCAGAACCATGAGCCAAAGTAAGGATCTTTACTTCATACCAGCCTGTGCTACTAAATACTATTAGAGGTAGAAAATGAACTGATAATTAACCTAATGTTTTTACAGCCAGGATAAGGCTTACTTTTCTCTTGGTTACTCATGGCTCAGAGCCTCTGCTTTCAGAATATAATCTACACTGGTTCTCATCCTCCATGAAAATTATCCTTCTCTTAAGTCTTTAGCACTATTTCAAACAGGAAAACTAAACCCTTTTTTATGTTTTTTATAAAAAATAATCACAAGGGTGGGTTAAGGTGGCTCATGCCTGTAATCCTAGCTACTCAGGAGGCTGAGATCTAAGGATCAAGGTTCAAAAACAGCTGAGGCACTATAGTCCCTGAGATTCTTATCTCCAATTAACCACTAGAAAACTGGAAGTGGCACTGTGGCTCAAGAGGTAGGGGGTAGCCTTGAGCTTAAATGCTCAGGGACAGCACCCAGGCCCAGAGTTCAAGCCCCATGACCCACAAAAAAAAAATTAATCACACAGGGCCAGGACTATGGTCTAGTTGTAGAATGCTTTCCTAGCATGTATGAAGCCCTGGATTTGATTCCTCCATACCACATACAGAGAAAAGGAGTGGTGCTGTGGCTTAAGTGGTAGAGCACTAGCCTTAAGAAAGCCCAAGGACAATGTCCTGGCCTGAATTCAATCCAAGGACAGGTAAAAAATAAAAAGAAGCAACAACAACAACAAAAACTAATCACATAAGGCATTCACATTTCCACAAGAGTTTAAGATAATTGCATATGGACACTATTATAAAAATTATTTAGTAGAACCTCCCTGTCCTTTAGCCATTTTGTTTGATTGTCTCTCCCTATCAACACTCCCCTAGACTTTATCTATCCCATTAGCCCTTGTGTTAACTAACACATTCTACCTAGGAGCCAGCCTGTCTATCACCTTCTCTGGGACAGGCTCTGATTTCATACATTGGTGAGAGTTCTAGCACCAGAATTTCACTAGTCAGCCTCATTCAGAACCACCTTGCATTGGCTCGCAAGTACTGGCTGCACTTCCTGTAAGACTATTATGTCCCTGAGCTAATGATTTAATTCACATTAAATCATGTGTTTCCTATATTCTCCACCTCTTCTTCTTTTCATTCTTCCATTTCTTTTTTTAATATGTGAGTGCTGAATCTGGGTTTCTTTGCTCAAAAGTAGCACTTGTGTCATGGATCTACCTCTGATTTTTTTTAAATTTTGGTAGTTAGTTGGAAATAAGAATCTCATGAACATTCCTGCCCAGGATGGCTTTGAATCCCAATCCACAGATACTAACTTCCTGAGTGGCTAGGATTACTGGCCTGATCCACCAATACCTGATTCTCCTACCTTTTCTCAAACAGATTCTTCAAATATGGTTCCTCTGTTTTCCAGAGTCATTGTGAGCAAAAACTGTAAAATACAGCCTAACAGCTCAAATGTCTTCTTTTGCATTGGTCTCCAGTAGTTCGTTTTAAGTTTTTAAGTAAAAGGGAGGCTTTAACAACAAAAATCTGTGCTTGACAAATTTGTCATTTTAATACTTAAAATTCTTATGAGTGCATAGTATGATTAAATATTTAGCCCCAAATATAAATATTATGGTGGGATAAGACACAAGCAAGCTGACACTAGTGCTCAAAGACTGCAAACAAAATATTCATTCTCCTTCTTTCTCTGTTTCACTCTTTCTCCAAAATTCTAAGTTTTAAAATTAACTGCTGAATCAATGACACAGACAACATACCGTTGTCAGTCACAGACATCTGTTATAAATGCATTAGTTTGTTCTGATATTTTTCTATGGTACTTCAACTCATTGAGTAATCAGAATATTCTTGGGCTGTGTAATTTCCTTTGGAATCAGTTATCCACGAGGCCTATATGAGGTTATGCTGCCCTCATGTGATAGATTTTGTGAACTGCGAGTACTGTGGGCTCTAGCACAGGAAGAAGGAAGGAGGGAAGAGGGAAGGAAGGAGGAAGAAAAGGAAAGAGGATGGGAGGTTGGAAGGGAAGGAGGAAGGGTAAAGGAAAGGGTGGGGGGGGAAGAGACCCATGGCTCTTGCCTGTAATTCTACCTACTCAGGAGGCTGAGTTCTGAGGCTATAGTTTGAAGCCAGCCAGGGCAGAAAAGTTAGTGAAACTCTTAGCTCCAATTAAGCACAAGAATACAAGAATGGAGCTGTAGCTCAAATAGTAACTTGGGGACAACACCCAGGCCCCAAATTTAAGCCATAGGAGCAGCACAAAATAAAATTATTAAAATTATGGGGATGGGAGTTTGGCCTAGTGGTAAAGAATGCTTGCCTAGCATGCACGAAGACCCGGGTTCGATTCCTCAGCACCCCACATACATAGAAAAAGCCAGAATTGGTGCTGTGGCTCAAGTGGTAGGGTGCTAGCCTTGAGAAAGCCCAAGTACAATGCTCAGGCCTTGAGCTCAAGCCACAGGACTGGCAAAAAAAATATTAAAATTAAAACCACCAAGTCCAACTGAAGTTCTGAGAGTGCTATCATCTCCAACTATTCAACAACTACTTTTTCATTTGTTTGTGTGAGTAAATACTGAATTCTTGGCCAAGCACTTGCTACACAAATATTCTATCACTTGAGCAACACCCACAGTCTTTTTGTGTTTAGGGTGTGTTGTTCAGATAGAGTCTCCCATTGATTTTGCCTGCCTGGCTTCTACTTGATCGTCCTATCTTTGCTCCGTAGGGGCTTAGATTACAAACCTAAACCATTATACCTGGCTTGTTTGTAAGATAGGGTTTCACCAATGCATGCCTCAGACTGCAGCCTTCCCTTTTCTGCTTTCAAGTAACTGGGATTTTAGATGTGAACCACCAAACTCAGCTTACACCACTCACTTTTGAAGAGACTGTCTTTCTTCCATACTATTTTTTGGGGCTCCTAATCAGAGATTATGTGGCCATAGGTCTGTGGGTTGATTTCTGGGTCTTCAGATCTATTCCATTGGTCTTTAGGCCTGTTCTTGTGCCAGTACCAAGCTGTTTTGATAACTACAGCTCTGTCAGAATCTAAAGTTTGGTATTGCTATTCCTCCAGCACTGCTCTTTCTGCTAAGGATTGTTTTTGCTACACGGGGTCTTTTATTATTCCATATGAATTTTTGGATTGCTTCCTCTATTTCATTAAAGAATGATATTGAGATATTGATGGGTATTGCATTGAATTTGTAGATAGCCCTTGGCAGGATTGTCATTTTCATGATGTTGATTCTTCCAATCCAGGAGCATGGGAGGTTTTTCCATTTCCTCAGTTCTGCTTTCATTTCCGTTTTCAGGTTGTTAACATTTTCATCATAAAGATCCTTTACAGCCTTAGTTAATTCCTGAGTAGTTTCTTTTCTTTAAGGATATTGCAAAAGGAGTTGCTTCCCCAATTTCTGCCTCACTCTTCCCATTGTTGGCATACAGGAAAGCCATGGAGGTTTTTTTTTTTTTCTTGAGCAGTAATGTTCTACTACTTTGAATAACAGTGCCACTTCCAGTTTTCTCTCAATACTTTACTGCCCCAGCTGGCTTTGAATCACGTTCTTCAGATTTCAGCCTCCTAAGTAGAGGTAGAATTTCAAGTGTGAGCCACCAGCACCCTGTTCTAATACCACTTCTAATATCCCTCTTCCTTATAACTGTGCAGATATCTGAAATTAAAGCAGTATCAGCTTCTATGCCCTGAGCACTATATCCTGAGACACAGTTAAGAAAGCTAAGTAAGAATGACTCAGCTGCTACCCTATAGCTAGGTCCTCTTGCCTCTATACAGAGATTTTAAGATTGATCTGGAAACAATATTTTTTAAATATTTTTTTGCCAGTCCTGGGGCTTGAAATCAGGGCCTAAGCACTGTCCTTGAGCTTTATCAAGGCTAGAGCTCTACCACTTGAGCCACAGCACCACTATCAGCTTTTTTCTATGTATGTGGTACTGAGGAATTGAACCTGGGTCTTCGTGCATGCTAGGCAAGCACTCTACCACTAGGCCAAAATCCCTGCCCCTGGAGCTTCTTAAGAAGCCCCAGTCACAGTTTTGGTTTGGTACAGCAGTCAGTGGGATAGCTCAGAGTTCCTTTTCTCACTGTCTTCATTTGTGTATTTGAGATAAGAATACCTATGTCAGTCACCTATTTTATCAGGCATTTCTGAAGATGAAATGGATATTAATATGTATAAAGCACCAGATATTGGAAAATCAGTCATATAAGGAAGGGTTTAATAGCAAGTACTATCTATACCAGGAGCAAAGATAGTGGGTTCACTCTATAGAATTTCTTGTAAGGGGGGGGGAGGGAAACGGGTACCAAGACATGTGAAAGGGTATCAATGTATGTGAATTAATGCACCTTCTATCTGGCAAATATCATGTAACCCTTTTACTAATTACAATAAAAAGAAATAAATAAAAAAATCCTTATTATAAAAAAAAAGAATTTCTTGTAAGAAAATGTTTGTAATCCAGAGCCCAGAGTGAGTAATGGAGCATGCTGGTAAAAGCAGCACTTGGGAGGCAGGCGCAGGAGGGTCATGAGTTTGAGGCTAGTATGGGCTACTTCTACTTAACCTAGCCTTGAGAACCTGTCTCTTATTTTTTGGAATCTAAAAGACAAGGCCAAGGAGTTCCCATTTTATCAAAGCTCCCTGAACAGCTTCATGAGTTCACAAATGAGCCTCGCCCTTTGCCGGCACAAAAATGTTCCAGGCAAATCCAGATTGGCACCCTCTGACCTACAGCTCAGGGAAAAAGAAAGAGCCTCCAGGAAAACTAGTTCAAGGTCATGGTGAGCCTGACTGTCCATCATCCTTCCAAGACTGGTGCTGTCTCCCAAGCTGCCCCCTGAGCTCTGTAGCTGACAATCTCCCAGCAGATGAGGAGTTAAACTAGAAAGTCAGCCCTTCCCACCAGCTGCCTTATTTCCCCTAAACTATTATTATTCCCTCCAATAAGGTGAAAGCAGTGAACCACCAAGGAAGAAGAAGAAGAAGAAGAAGAAGAAGAAGAAGAAGAAGAAGAAGAAGAAGAAGAAGAGGAGGAGGAGGAGGAGGAGGAGGAGGAGGAGGAGGAGGAGGAGGAGGAGGAGGAGGAGGAGGAGGAGGAAGGAAGGAAGGAAGGAAGGAAGGAAGGAAGGAAGGAAGGAGGAGGAGGAGGAGGAGGAGGAGGATGAGAAGAAGAAGAAGAAGAAGAAGAAGAAGAAGAAGAAGAAGAAGAAGAAGAAGAAGAAGAAGAAGAAGAAGAAGAGGAGGAGGAGGAGGAGGAGGAGGAGGAGGAGGAGGAGGAGGAGGAGGAGGAGGAGGAGGAGGAGGAGAAGGAGAAGGAGAAGAGGAGGAGGAGGAGGAGGAGGGAAGAAGGAAGAAGAAGAAGAAGAAGAAGAAGAAGAAGAAGAAGAAGAAGAAGAAGAAGAAGAAGAGGAGGAGGAGGAGGAGGAGGAGGAGGAGGAGGAGGAGGAGGAGGAGGAGGAAGGAAGGAGGAAGAAGAAGAAGAAGAAGAAGAAGAAGAAGAAGAAGAAGAAGAAGAAGAAGAAGAAGAAGAGGAGGAGGAGGAGGAGGAGGAGGAGGAGGAAGAGGAGGAGGAGGAGGAGGAGGAAGAGGAAGAAGAAGAGGAAGAAGAAGAAGAAGAAGAAGAAGAAGAAGAAGAAGAAGAAGAAGAGGAAGAGGAAGAAAAAGAGGAGGAGGAGGAGGAGGATCTCACACAGCCAGCACTGCTGGTGCTGCTGCTGTAAATGCAGAAACCTGTGGGCCCCAAGGGAATGCAAACCTTTTGCACATCCTTTAATTTTACTCTTTCCCAGAGCCTTGAAGGGTGAGACAATAACTGAGCCACAGCAAACAAGCTGGTAAGCAGTCACTTTGCATCCTGCTAACCAGATCGGTTAGGAGCTCAACAGTACAGCCTTTGCCTAGCTTATGTATAAAGCTATTAGAGGGAGAGATGGAGGTGCCGAGAGAAACAGAGACAGACAGACAGACAGACAGACAGACAGAAAAAGAGAAAGAGAAAGAGAAAGAGAAAATGTGATAGAAGGAAAGGAAGGAGATAAGAGACAGACTTGAGGTGGATTTTTTTGATATTTTTTATTGTAATTAATAAAAGGGTTACATCATATTTGCCAGATAGGAGGTGCATTAATTCACATACATTGATACCCTTTCACATGTCTTGGTCCCCATTACCCTCCCCCCCACCCCTCCATCTTGTTTTCCCCCCTTCCCTATCCAATTATAAGATACTTGCTGTAAAAGAGAAGAGATGGATCCAACAGCTTTGAGGACTCTGGAACTTTTTTTTATAAGACTTAACCTGGGAGTGGGTATCATAGAAGAGTGCATCACAGCAATAGGTGAACAGATGAAATATGGGTTAATGTATGTTTTCCTTAAAATTCTATTCCTCACAAAAAAGTATGTTGTACATAATTACAGCCAATGAACTAATTTTTTCCATTTTTAGAGAGATTAGTTTTTGCTATGTTGCACAAGCTGGTCTTGAACTCCTGTTTCTGTGTCTGTAGTGTTTATAGGCAGATGCCATAGGAAAGAGCTACTTTTAATTTAGTTGAAGCTTCCCAATTATGTACTCATATAAAATATTTTGGGGGAACAAAATCAAATAAGAACCTACAACTATGGCATTATCACCACAGTAAGCTACACATTCATTTCTTCCAGAGGTGTTGATCACATTTGAATGGGAGTTACCATTCTGAAAGATAATAAAAGTTTATATTCCAACTGTTATGAGTCTGGAATCATGAGCATCTTGCTTCTCTTAATCTCTTCTTTCATGCATTTGATGATTTAAAAAGAAACTAACTATTCCTCTGTGGAAAGATCAAAGTGAAATCACATCAGTACAAGTGCTTTGTAAATTATTATAACTGATTCAAAGACAATCTAATAATAGGTTAAAATAATATTTCAAATCAGTTAAGTCCTAAAACAAGTTCCCTTTTGATCCAAAAGAAAAATTGTTTCCTTCATGAGGAGTATTTCTCAAGATATTCGAAATTTAGCAAGAATGTGACAGCTTGACATCTGTCTTACAGACTAACCCAGGATTAAAACAGTGGGTGGGCTGGGCAATCTTCCATCACAAATACACTTTTGTGCCTCACACTTGAAAACCAATGCTATTTATAGATAAATCAACCCAGTTAATTCTCAAGAGGATTAAAGGACTGCCAATCAAGCAAAAGCCCTAACAGGTGGAGTTTATGGGAAGTGATAAGACAAGTTCTGGCATAGCACTTGTAGAAATGAATTCCAGAATCATTGAATCTCTTTTGTCCCACTCTTTATTTTTCACAAAGGAAAAATGAACAAAAAAAGAAATTACCCTTCAGGTTAGAACCAAACATGTCAGCTTAAAATGAAATAGATGGATTCCACTTACAATTCTTGTTAGATTCTACAGAAAACAGGCTTCGTACATCTAAGTTCTTTTAAATAGTATTAAGAATAAAAAGCCACCATGTAATTTAAAAAAATATCTTAGTGTAAATTTACATGTGAATTAAAAGGATACCATATTGCCATCTATATTTTAGAAATCCAGTCCACCAGAATTATTCAAAGGACCTTTATACTCATTGTGTCCAGGAACATCATTGTCCTCAAACTTTTCTCATGAGGATTTAATCTCAGTGAATAGTATTACTATGTTTCTCAGCAACTGGGTAATTTTACATCATTTTTTATTTTATTGTGGGTCATGGGGCTTGAACTTGGCCTGGGTGCTGTCCCTAAGCTCTTCAGCTCAAGGCTACCACCCTACCCTTGAGCCAAGCCCCACTTCCCATTTTCTAGAGGTTAATTGGAGATAAGAGTCTCAGGTCCTTTTGTGCCTGGGCTGGCTTTGAACTTGATCCTCAGATCTCAGCCTCCTGAGTAACTAAGATTACAAGCGTGAGCCACCTCACCCAACAATTTTACATCATTTTTGACCCTTGTTCTTACTCCTACAACAAGTCACTAGTAATCTGTTGGCTTCTATTTCTGAACTTTCTTTCGTTTTCATTCATTTGTGTTCCATTCTCTGTGCTTAAGTTCTTGTCCTGGGATTTATCACTAAATCATCTCTACATTATCTTAACTGTACCCACGGACTTGTCCAAATATCCATTCCACATTCCTAATATAAAAGTAAGATTCATACAAAAGCTCTGCAGTTTAATGCAGTCCCACTTATCCAGCCTTTCTCTGATTTGTTGTGATTCTTGGTCCTTATTAAGAAAGTTTCAACCTGTGCCAAGGAGACCTAATGTATCTCCTATTCCTTCTTGTAAAGTTTTCAGTGTGTCAGATTTTACCTCGAGGTCTTTGATCCATTTGGAGTTAATTCTAGTGCAGGGTGACAAAGAAGGATCCAACTTTAGTTTTCTGCAGGTGCTTAACCAGTTCTGCCAACACCACTTGTTGAAGAGGCTGTCTTTCTTCCATTCTATTTTTTTGGCTCCCTTATCAAAGATTAGGTGGCCATAGTTCTGTAGGTTAATATCTAGGTCCTCAGCTCTATTCCATTGGTCTTCAGGCCTGTCCTTGTGCAAGTACCAAGCTGTTTTGTTCACTATAGCTTTGTAATACAGTCTAAAGTTTGGTATTGAAATTCCTCATGTGCTGTTCTTTCTGCTAAGAATTATTTTTGCTATATGGGGTCTTTTATTATTCCACATGAAATTTTGGATTGCCTCCTCTATTTCTTTAAAGAATGACATTGGCATATTGATGGGTATTGCATTCAATTTGTAGATAACCCTTGGCAAGATTGCAATTTTCATGATGTTAATTCTTCTAATCCAGGAGCATGGGAGGTTTTTCCATTTCCTCAGTTCTGCTTTAATTTCCTTTTTCAGGATTTTAAAGTTTTCATCAAAAAGGTCTTTACATTCTTAGTTAAGGTAATTCCTAGGTACTTTATTTTCTTTGAGGCTATTGCAAAAGGAGTTGATTTTCTGATTGTTGCCTCATTCCTCTCACTGTTGGCATAGAGGAAGGCAGATGATTTTTGAGGGTTAATTTTATACCCTGCTACCCTTCCAAAGTTTTGAATCAGCTCAAGGAGCTTGGGAGTAGAGTCTATAGGATTCTTTAAATACAGAATCATGTCATCTGCAAAGAGGGAAAGTCTTACTTCCTCTTTCCCTACTTGGATCCCCTTTATGGTTGCTTCTTGCCTATTGCTCTGGCTAGGAATTCTAATACTATGTTAAAGAGGAGTGGAGAGAGTGGGCATCCTTGTCTCCTTCCTGATTTTAGAGGGAATGGCTTTAGCTTTTCGCCATTAAGTATAATACTAGCTGTGGGTTTCTCATACACAAACAATAAAGCAGTAAGATTAAAACTTTTTGGCAAAGTATTGAAAAACCTAGAATATATCTGTTTTTCACTCTTATTTCTAAGCTGATGTCTCCACAAAGGCTAATTCTAAGAATGTTGATTCCCTACATAAATGTATGATGTTGACAGCATTTGTTTCACTTTGCAAGTGAAATAGCCAAGACTTTAAGAGGTTAAGCTGCTTGTGAAGGTCAATGATAGTCTGTAGTCAGAATTAGAACCAAGCTCTTTCATAATTCTCACTGTTTTGTCTTCTATCAATTCACGACACAGCTTTCAACATATATCTCTACTCAGTTAACTACATAGACAAAAATAAACAGCAAACCATAATAAAGACAAAAGTAAGCAAAAACTAAATAGAGTAAAAGGACATGACACAAAAAATCAAAAAGAAGCTTTGCTCTACAAATCTGTGCTTAAAAGTAATGTGTTTCGAATTCATGAATTTAAACTCTACAGAGTATTTCCCACCTCTTAAAACCATGTGGGGATGAAAGGAAGTGAAGTGTTTTCAATGCCCAAAATCTACAGTACAATTATATTTCCATCATATCTGTACATTTTTCCTACTGTAAATAGTACAAATGCTATACTTTTTCCTCACATAAAATCCCAGGGCAAGTAGATATTCTCTAATTCATAGTAGTCTAAGAGTCAGATGACACCAAAAGTTGTTTTAAATTCAAACATAAATTTGAACATGTATAAACATTTTTTAGTACCGATAGAAAATCCAGTGGATCAAGAGTTAAGAAAAGTTGTGAATAATGTTCTCACAGGAGACATGATTTTAAGGCATTTCCTCAAGATTTCCCTTTTGAGGCTGATGGCCAGATACAACATCATCTTCTCCAATTCAGCCTTCCTCCCCTTTGCTGATTATAAGGAACTGGAGTCTATAGAACTTTGAACTTGATCCAGCCACAATAACCATAATAATGACTATTTCCTGAACAATTATATGGTAGACACTGAGCAATGCAGTGTAGTTAGTATGTTTCGACACATTTCCCCTCAGAAAAAAAATTGCTTTGTTGTTGTTGTTTAAATAAGGAAACTAGAGTGTAAAGAGTGTAGATACTTTGTTCCAAATCTTACCACCCTAAGTGGGGGGGCCAGAACCAAAGTTTATATTTATGTATATGAATCTGGAGTGCTATGTTTTAACCACTTGAGCTGTTTGCCCTGTAATTGACTGCTTTGAATTTTTCCTTTGTGTGATTCATTGTAAATACTAGCTTCTCTTAAAATAAAAATACCACATTTAAGCAAAAACACTCATTGTCTAGGGAATCCAACTTACTTTAACAAGAATGGCAGACATAAACAAATTACAGTTTATGTAGTCTGCATTTCAATGCCATAATACCAGAAGGCACAGTGTTCATTTATCTATCTGCATAATCTTTTCCTAGGACTGTCTGCAAGCCAGCTATGACATCATTAGTGGGAAGATAGAATAACTTCATATGGTATGAGTGTATGTGTTCTGGGTATGTTTCTCCCTTGCTTTTTGAGAATGTCTTTAATGGCACATGGTGTAAAAGAGGACTTTATCAAAGGGAAGAAAGGAGAGTGAGGAGATTGAAAGATATCACACACAAACACACACACACACACACACACACACACACACAGCTTATTGACACACATCAAATATGGCTTGAAAAAAAAGGAAGAATTGAGAGAGAAAAACAAGGAATATGTTAGAACTGGTGAATTTGTTAAAAAGTGTGCATAGATCAGAACATCAAAACGAAATCCCCACTATGAATGCATGATAATTAAAATATAAAATAAAAATAAATGCAAATGTAATTTTATACAACTTAACAATATAATAATAGCAACACATCAGACAATTTTTAAGGTAGCATTTCCCCAGTCAGTCCCAGTGTTCGATCTTTACAGACACATATTTACATTGCTGTTTATCTGTTAAGTCTCTTTTTCTAAATTGATGTCATTGCTTCATTTAAGTCCAAGTTCTCATTAAAAAAAAAAAGTCGGGGCTGGGAGTATGGCCTAGTGGTAGAGTGCTTGCCTAGCATACATGAAGACCCAGGTTCGATTCCTTGGTACCACATACATAGCAAAAAGCCGGAAGTGGTGCTATGGCTCAAGTGGTAGAGTTCTAGCCTTGAGAAAGCCCAAGGACAGTGGTCAGGCCCTGAGTTCTATGCCCACGACTGGCAAAAAAAAGTCCTTAACAGCAACAGTTCATTTGCACACTTCATATCATGTAGAAGAATTTGTCTTAAATGTTTATGTTGTGTTGTCTCTACATAAGTATGTATATGATGTATATAATCAAGAGAAACACACTTTATGTTTACTAGCTCTGAAATTTTTTCCATATTACAAAAAGAAACACAAATAAGAAAAAAGAAACACAAATAGGAATGTAGAATTCAAAAGATTTAATTTAATTTGATGCTAAAATAAGGAGCCCAGCATCGATAGTAGGTAATTACAGATTACTTACCAAATCTAATATATTGATGTTAAAACAAAGGCTTTTATCTTTCTATTATTCAAATATGTCAAATGTTGTTTCTCATTTAAACTCCAGCAATAGCCACTAAAAATACTTTGTTTTCAGTTTTCATATTTCCAATTTTTGGCAAAAGTTAGTCATAAAAACAGAGTTCCTCTTCCTCCTCCTCCTCTTCCTCCCCTCCTCCTCCTCCTCCTTCTTCTCCTCCTCCTCCTCTTCCTCCTCCTTCTCTTTCTTTTCCTTCTTCTTCCTCCTTCCCCTCCCCCTAACTCCTCTTACTCCTTTCCCTCCTCTTTCTCCACCTCCTTCTCTTACTCTTCCCCCTCTTCTGGTACTGAAGATAGAATCCAAAGCTGTGCATACTAGACATGTGTGTTCTACCACTCAATTTTGAAATGAGACTTTGTTGCATACTGCTAGATGTCCTTAAATGTATCATCAGTATGACAGTAGGGGGAAACTTCAGTACAGGGGGGATAAGTCGTATTATAACTGAACCAGAAATTGGATAATACCAACAGAATGCTAGCAATTTCAAGCAACTGGGAGAAACAACAGACAACATTCTCCCCTGGTGACTCTAGGAGGATCAGCCTTGCTCACGTTGTCATTCCTACCTCAGATCTGCAGAAGATTCCATTTCTGTTGTTTTAAGCCAGTAAATTTATGATAACCCACTAGAAAAGTATGCCACCATTTTATATGCATAGCTGGATTCTACAAACAGAATGCTTGCCAAATATGTACATGTCAATGTACTTCTCTTTCAATGCCAACATTCTTTTTTTCCATATTTTGTTTTTTTCTTTAGTATTTTTATTCTTTTTTCCATAGATTTTTATTGTAATTAATAGAAGGGTTACATTATATTCACCAGATGGAGGGTTCATTACTTCACATAGTAGTGAGTATCCCCACCTGTCAATGCCAACATTCTTAAAGGTAAGAAACAAAGTGAGAAATGTGTTCCCTGTCTCTCTACCCAAGCCTCTGGAATCATTAGTCTAATTTTTCCTTACATGCAATTTTGTTTTCAGTTTCCACATATGATTGCATCATTGCAATACTTTAGTTAGGAATATGCAAATATATGGAAGAAGAATGGTAAGCAATAAAATGGAAGACGTTGGGTTCCAATGACTTGTGACTATAATCCTAACTACTCAGGAGGTAGACTGATGCAAAGCCAGCTGAGGCAGAAAAGTCCTCAAGACACTCTCTCCAATTATCCAGAAAAAAAAAAGCATGGATGAAGTCATTGCCAACTGATAGAGAAACCAACTGTTAGTGAAAAAGCTAAACCAGAGAGAGAAAGTGAGAGAAAGAAAAGGAGAGAAAGAGAAGCAAACTGTATAAAAAATATATATTTACATGACATTCACAAGAAACATTTATAAAAATGAAAAAAGCACAGATGAAAATTACTAATAGATATTGAGACAATGGAATTAGTGTATATGGGCAAAATTTCGACACATGCTAAGTGATGAGTAGAAGTGTGCTTTTAAATTCACATATACCTCGTAATATATAAAACTGGACAAAACATAAATATCAAATGTCATAACCACCGTTGAGACAATAAACCAAACAGAAAGGAGTATATGTGAGAGACAAGCAATGCTTATCTTGAGGTAATACATGGAATGTATTCAGGTACCTAATATGCAGGGTTTTTTGTTTCGGGGTTTTTTTTTTTTGGTCAATCCTGGGGCTTGAACTCAGGGCCTGAGCACTGTGCTTGAGCTTCTACCACCTGAGCCACAGCAACATTTCTCTGTACCAAGGAATCAAACCCAGGACTTCATGAATGCTAGCCAAGCACTGTATACTGGGTCAAATCCCCAACCCAAGATGCAATTTTTTCCAAGCATAAACAGAACAATAATTAGGTCATAAACCAGGAGTTCAGAAGCTTGAAATTTTATCAAGCTATCATCTCCTCTGACTCAAAGAAACATAAAGGTGTTTTTTAATTTTAAAATGAAAAAGGTTGATATGTGAACATCATAAAAAAAAATGATCTTCTCAGTGCAAATGTATAAAGGGTCCCAGAGGTTAAGCAGAAGGCATAAGTGAGAGAGATGAAAGGCAGACCTAGATGGTTAGACTGTGGAATATCCTGGCAAACTCTTTAGAAAGAAAACACTTCTCTGGGGCAGGGAATGTGGCTTAATACCGCATACCCAGAAAAACCTAGAAGTAGTGCTGTGGAACAAGTGGTAGAATGCTAGCCTTGAGCCCAGAGAGGATCAGGGACCATGCCCAGACCCTGAGTTCAAGCCCCAGGAGCAGAGAGAGGTGGGGGAGGGAGGTAAAGAGGTGGAAGGAAGGAGAAATCTCAAATAATTACCAAGAAGGTAACTTAAGGAACTAGAAAATTAGAGAAGAAAAATTTAACCTAAAATCAGTAGAAGAAAAAAATCAGTAGAAAGTCAAATAAGAGATAGAGGATAAGCAATACAAAAAATGATAAACAAGAGTTTTTTAAATGATTGCTAAAAGCATCTAAACTTTCACTAGACTAAGAAAAAATGAGAGAAGTTTCAAATAAATAACATTAGATGTGTAAAAAGGTATGTCACACCGCAACCGAGATACAAAATATCTGGTGAAATTATTATGAACAACTAAATGCCAACAAATTGGATAATAAAGAGTAGTTGAACTAATTTCTGGATATGTACAACCTACCAAGAATGAATTATGAAGTAAAAGAAAATCTTATCAAACCAATAATTAGTGAAGAAATAGAACAAGCAATTTTTTTTACTTTTTATTTTATTTTTTATTGTTGAGGTAATGTATAGAGGAGTTACAGTTACATTCGTCAAGTAGTAGGTGCATTACTTCTCACACATTGATAGTCCTTATGTTTTTGTCCCCATTTCCCTCTCCCAACTCCTCCCAATCATCTTGTTTTCCCCCCCTTCCCTTTCTGATATCAAATAAACAAATAAATGTATATATAATATAGCAGGTAACAAAGACATATACAGTAACAATATGAGATTAACCAAAGGGTAAAAAAAGAAAAGAGAAATACCATAGTACATGAAGAACAACAATCACACCAGATAGAGCTCTTGCTTTTATATCCTAGACATCTTTCATTTAGTCTCATCCTATATGACCTTATGTGTACCTAGGTTTTTTGTTCGGATTTTTTTTGTACCAGTCTGGGCTTGAACTCAGGGCCTGAGCACTGTCCTTGGACTTTCTCAAGGCTAGAGTTCTACCACGTGAGCCTCAGCACCACTTCAGGCTTTTTTCTGTGTATGTGCTGTGGAGGAATCAAACGCGGGTCTTCCTGCATGCTAGGCAAGCACTCTAGCACTAGGCCAAACTCCCCGGCCCTTTTCTGTGCCTTTCTTTTGTTCCCAAGAAATACTTATATATTCTAATGTCTTGAAGCATTTCCTACTTTTTTGTTGTTGTTGCTGCCAATCCTAGGGCTTGAACTCAGGGTCTGAGCACTGGCCTTGGGCTTTATCAAGGTTAGCATTCTATCACTTGAGCCTCAGCACCACTTCCAGCTTATTTCTATGTGCGTGATAGCAAGGAATCAAACCCCGGTCTTCGTGTATGCTAGGCAAGCACTCTACCACTAGGCCAAACTCCTGACCCCTGTACCTAGGTTTTGAGCTAATGTAATCCTCTGCTAGGAGAGTCGTAGATGTGTACTAATTATTACAAATGAGGGAAACCATTGAGCCTATGTTCCTTTGGGTCTGGGTAAGAACAAGTAAATTTTTAAATTAAAGAATTGATACTGGTTTTCTCACACTAATTCAAAAAAATATATTCTTCCATTTAATGATTGAAGGAAATGTTTTCAAGCTTAAGAGAAGGAAGAATACATTTTTATTTAAGAAAAAAAGTACTATATCAGTCAAAGTATCTGGCTGGCTTACAGTGTTTATAAAACTTCCCTAGCATCTGCCCTTCACATAACTTTATATAGATCACATAATCTCATCCTCTAGTTAAAGCTGATTAGACCAAGAATGTGACCTCAGCCAAATTATGTTGATCCTTGGATGAGCAATAAAGTGCCTTGAAGGAAATGGTTCAAGCTAAATCATTCATATTCTTTCATAATATTTACTAGGAAAGGAGGTAACTACTCAGTTATGTATAAGCACTGAAGCTGAAAAGGTTCCTTTATACAAAAGTCTGGAAACACAATCAAGGTTATGAAATGGGTTATGACAACAGAACAAATAAGAAAGTACAAGTTGAGTTCAACAGAAACTGCAAAATACAAAATAAAAGCCTTAGGAGAACCACTAAGTCAATGCTAGTGATAAATATAAGTGGCCATCAGGACAAAACTAACTTCATGAGAAGATAAATAGACCTTGCAACATTCTATTCTTCAAACTCCTAAACTGTTAGGTCATTTGCTCAGAAGCAATCCACTACTGTTGCTGAATTCCTAAGGAATCTAGCTTTTCCCATCAATTCTATTCCTGCACTAAACCTCATCCCTGACACATAATCATCATCATCATCATCATCATCATCATCATCATCATCATCATAATAATAATAATAATGCAAGTGATAATTATAGCAACTCTATAATCAAAAAAAATCTGTGTTGAAGGGTTAAGATTTAAAGAAAATTTGAGGATTTCATCTTTTTAGACAGTATTTGATTTGCTCAACACAAGAGAGTAAAAAATAATTATGAAATGCAATGTGTCCCACCTGTTATAGCATAAATACGTTAAGTAAGAATAAAAACTATAAATATTAGAATGTGTTTAGATACCTTGACACTATTTAAATTACACAAGGAAGATCCAAGCAATGTTATTGGAAGTTGTATATGATTGAGCTTTATAATTTAAAATCTTGTGTTTTTGGTTTAGCTAACATTACTATTGTGGTTTCTTTTGTGATAATTATTTTTTTCATTTTAAACACAGAGAAAATTAAAATTTTCATTTTGGCAAAGATAACACAAGACATTTGACCATATGTACTAAAAATCCTAAGAATGGACAGCAGAATGAACACACGATCTACTTTCTCTACATTGCTAAATGCCATTTAAAAAAATAAGGAATTCTTCGTTGGAAATTCTACAAGCTACTATGAACACAAACTGATGCATCTGAAAAACAAAGCCTGCCAATGCTGTAAGCCAACCAGAAAGAAGATTTTGAATAACCTGTAATGGAAGAATATGAAATCCAACACTATCCCTTGGAATTTCACAATTTTATAGTAATTATTGCATTTTACAATAATTATCTTTCCTTTGCACATGTTTGTTTTCCCCACTGGGCCACAAGATCATGAGTTGGGAATATATTTCTATGTTGAGTACCTAGTAATATTTTTACCAGTCCTGGAGCTTTAACTCAGGGCCTGGGCACTGACCCTGAGCCTGTCTGTGCTTAAGGCTAGTACTCTACCACTTGAGCCACAACACCATTTCTGGCTTTTCCCATGTTTGTGTTACCAAGAAATTGAAACCCAGGACTTTGTACATGCTAGGCAAACACTCTACCACTAGGCCACACTCCTGGTCCCTGCCTAGTGATTTCTTGTTTAACACAAAGTTAGGATATATAATTACATACTCATATTGCTAAAATAAAGAAAGCTTTTGGTAACTGCTGTTTCTCAGGCATAAATGTGTATTGCAAATTGCTCAATATTATTGAATCATAGAAAGCACAAAGTTAGATAAGTTGGGTAAGACAGACATGTATGCATATATACATATAATAATGCATGCATACTCTTATTATTGTCATGAATTACATGTATTCATGTAATTGCTGTATCTCATTGAATGCATGCTGAAAACTACTAAGTGACTACTCTTGGATCATAGAACACATGATATATGAGGTAGCCTTCAACAAGTGATTTCACTGTAAAAATTGAATTTCATCCCCTAATGCACAATACATTGTTTAAGATTGCTTAACAAATGATTATTGTTTTGCACGGCACATGAAGAAACAGTGAAGCACACAAGAGCTCAAATACAATAAAACAGGAGGGGTCTAGTGAGTAAATTTTTCAGGACAAATGGTAAAAGAAATTAGCTGGGTGATGAATTAAAGAGAAAACAATGGGTCATGTCAAATAGTGCTATTTGTGAAGATACATTACAAAGATCAGGATGAAGATTTTTTATTCTTGTAGAAAATGGCAAGTAAGTAAGCCAAAGGGGAAGTGGGAAGTAGTGGGAGGTAGATTAATGAGAAAGGGAAAGGGGACAAATACAGTTAGAATTCTCAAAAGATATGTGTGATAAAGGAAATCAGAATTGGGAATGAGTTGGGGAGCACAGGGGAACAGAAGACATGAGGAAAGGAGTGACTCTGACCAAAAAGTACTGGACCCTTAGATGGGCATGTTAAATTGTAACCTCCTCCTACAATGTTTTGAGGCTCAGGAAAGGAAAAAGAAAACATGTAGTAATAAAAATGTCTATCAACAGTTCAGAAACAGGGGGAAAAAATGGCCAGTGAATCAGTGATTTCTGATACCACAGGCTGCAAGAAACTCATAGTATTTTTCATTTTCATGGTTTATTTGGTTTTGCCCTACTACCAATGAATAGTCCTTGCTAATTCGCTTACATCAATCCTCTTACATGTACAGAGCTATTTCTGCAAGAGTCATCAATATCCAGGGTTCTTAAATCGGGACTTACACTTATCCACATTCAAAAAGAGTTGGGTAAGACCGGCCTTCTCACCCCCTAAGCAAGGACACCACACACAACGATCTAAACTGTGAGTCTTCACATAGTCTTTCTGCCAATAGAATTTCTTTCAATTTTGCCTAGGGAAAAATATAGATTTCAATGTTTTATATAATTCTGTTCTTTTAAAATATTTTAAAAGTTGATATCAAATATTGATTTGCCTACAATGAACACCATTGAATACTACATATATCTTTCTCTTCTAAAGTGATTTGTACCATCATCTCTGTTAATAAAAGCTCAGAGTAAACACATGATTTTGAGTCTAGTAGTCTAGACAGTTAGTTATAAGACCAGGAACAGAGAACTCATTTTGAAATTTTAATCTCTCATTTTTGCTATTTGTCATGCATTCCTTTAAGGACATAAAGGGAGAAATGATGATTCTGTGTATTCTGTATGTGAGAATTTCGCTCCCAAACTATAGAAAGGAATGTTCCATTCCACACTGAACCATTCTCACACCTTTTGAATGAATCAGACATTTTGCCAGCTGTATGTTTGAAGCTTTTGCTTAATAATATGCTTTCAGGTTGTTATTCTTAACTTTAAAGAATCCTTATACAGTAGCATCTTTTTTAAATGATAACTTTAAAATTTTAATGAGACTAAAATGCTATTTTTTAAGAAAAGACTTGTTGTTTGTGAAGAGTTAAATGAGGTGGGCTGGGAGTTTGGCCTAGTGGTAGAGTGCCTGCCTAGCATGCACAAAGACCCGGGTTCAATTCCTCAGTACCACATACATAGAAAAAAGCCAGAAGTGGTGCTGAGGCTCAAGTGGTAGAGCTCTAGCCTTGAGAAATTCCAAGGACAGTGCTCAGGCCCTGAGCTCAAGCCCAGAACTGGCAAAAAAAAAAAAAAAGAGTTAAATGAGGTGAGAATTTTCTTTTAGTTGCTTTTAACTTTTGTTCCATTTTTCACCAATGGAGATCATTACTTTTACTAATAAATGTTATGGTTTCCATTATGAAAATGAATAGAATTGGTATTCCCATTGTTTGGCAATGGAGTTATTATTAAGTGCAAAATAGCTTTTGACAAGAGCAATAGTTTACAATATAGTTTTTTGTCTATTATACATAGTGTCTAGAATTGCTAATATTAACCTAGAAAAACATTCTAGGTCATTCATCATAGCAATATTTGTCAGAATATGAAGTTTACAAACTGGGTTTGACTACATTACTGTCAAAAAAAAAAGCTATGAGCCATTCATGGTAATATTTGAAATGCAATTCAAACAACAAATGCTTAATGCATTCAGAAGATTTAAAAAAACTTGCTCTGAATTTTCTTTATATATATATATATATATATATATATATATATATATATATATATATATATATATATATTTAAGTCATTTAATAGCTGCGCAGGCTCCATCCCTCATTTCTGACACTGTCGGCTCCACTGCTGTGGGGTCAGGGTTTTCTGTTCAAAGGCATGGATGCGCTGGAGGTCCTCCTCTAGGCATTCGTTCACCAGCCTGGGGGAGACAGGATGGGACACAGTAGGTCTCCAGAGCCAGCGTGCCCGCAGAGCCACCGGTGTCCTCGAGGTCGTGCTGTCCCCAAACCGTGGGACTATCAGAGGACCACACAAGTCGAAGTACAACCAGCTGGGAGCACAGAGGCGCGGGGTCGTGGGCCTCATTGCATGCAGGACCTCGGGCCTCGGGCAGGCCAGGCCTGGGGCCGCGCGGGGGGAGTTCCGAGGGGCTCACTGGTGTCTCTGGAGCAGCGGCTTTCCCTGCTCCAGAGTTGTGTCCTCCACTTCCACGTGCTCAGCCTCTACGTCCCACAGCAGCTTCTCCTGGAGATAGTGGGCAGTGAGTTCCATGGCTGCAACCCAGCGGGGGTGGCGGCCCGGCAGGGACAGAGCCCCACCTCTGACCGGCCACACAGAGCACTGTTTTTTTGTTTTGTTTTTTTTTTTTCGAATTTAGAAATGATTTCTTTTTATTTAGTATCTTTCACGCTACAAACTTAACATGCTAAAAAAGGAAACAACATATACAGTAAGAACAATATTCCCTGCCTCTACCAAGACATTTAGTATTAAAACCTTGGTTATGTATCCATCTAAAACTTTTGTTCATATAAACATACACATGTGTGCTGGCTTCAGCAGCACCACCCTGAGACTCATACCTCCAATTAACCACTAGAAAATGGGACATGGTGCTGTGATGCTGGAGCCAGCTGGCAACATGGCGGGATTCCTGATCTAGGGGATGAGGATGATAAGAAAAAAGACAAACAGATGGGGGCCAGGAGGTCTATAGCTTAAGACTGTAACATCGTTTATTTCTAGCTCCAATGTTTATACTCTCTTTAAAAAACAGGAAACTGCCAAGGGTTACATTTGTGAACAAGAAAGCCAGGAAGTGTTACAATACTGTTGCCACAGCTCGAAGTTTGAAAGCATGGTATGGTTCATCATGATAACAGCTCATCTCCTTGTGTGCTTAGTCAAATCACTAGTGCAGGTCCAAGGGTAAGAGTGACCTACCACTCAGCTCCCAACATCTCCCCCGTCTTTATTTTATTTTATTTTTGCCAGTCCTGGGCCTTGAACTCAGGGCCTGAGCACTGTCCTTGAACTCTTCTCAAGGCTAGTGCTCTATTGCTTGAGCCACAGCACCACTTCCGGCTTTTTTCTATGTAAGTGGTACTGAGGAATCGAACCTGGGTCTTCATGCATGCTAGGCAAGCACTCTACCACTAGGCCCCGCCCCCCCACCCCGTCTTTATTTTAAAAGAAGCGACCCACCTGTCTTAGGTTGGGTGGATCGCTGACTCTGCCTTACCCATCATGGGGAACTTCTTCAGATCAAGCTGAAGGCCCTGCCTTAGGTTGGTCAGAGTAGCATCCCCGCTTTTACCCGTCTCTGGCTGCGATTCCTCTCAGGGGAAACTCGTTCATCTGGAGCTTGATTTTGTGAAGTTGACCTGCAAGGTTTAGCAATGAATTTTGCAAGATCTTTACTACACAAGGTAGGCAAATTATTAAAAGCAGCATTCCTGAACCAACAGAGGCCATCAGCAAGCCTTTTATATTATTCAAGGAGGGAACACAGGGCTGAAACTGTTCAAACAACTGTTGGGCAGTCAGTGTTATCTCAACGTCAAGTGATGGCACTGGTTCAAGTCCAATAACTTGACTATGAAGCTGAAACAAATCTAGAGACGATTTTGTGTGATGCCAAATTCCATTTAAGTAGGCCACAATTCGACCCTAGGAATAAGCAGATCCATTATATATATGAGGTGTAATGCAAATAAAATGGAACCCAGCATGACAATAGACCCTTTGAAGAGTCTGCAGTGTTGCTCTGAATTTTCTACAACATTCTGACAATTTTCTCTTCATAAGTAAGAGAACAACTATATTTAATAAAAGCAAATCTAGTTAGGTGATGTCTTCTCATTAAGAGCAAAAAACTGAATTATAAATTTGTGAGCTTTTATTTTCCAGGGATATTTTTTACTGATGATACTAATTGACAAATATGAAACTGCTATTTGTTATGCATTCCTGTCACATAACTATTCCATTTACTCAGCCTCACTGTTTAAAAAAAACAAACCCAAAATGTAGATCAGGAGGTGTGAAAATATTAAAGCTGTTCTGTGGTCTCTTATATCAAAGCTTCAAATGTAGTTATTCTACCAAAGTCATCATGAACTACATCTACGTCCTAGGTGAAATTATAATACATAAACTAAAGGATGTTTCCAATATTGCTAATCTTTGTGTTTTATATGTAAATAGAAAGCTGCTGTATTTCAGTCACACATTCAGTATTTTTCTTTCTCATTCTTCCTCTCTTGAAATCATGTGTTCCATTCAAGTCTGTTGGAATTCTTGGTTAAAGAAAACTATTCTGATAATCCCAGAAAATGTAAAAGTCAAGCTCTCCCAAACTTAACCAGTATAACTCAAGATGATAACAGAAATCCTGAGTGTTGTTACTTTATCTGCAAAGTCCTATTTCATTAGAGAACTGAGACATGGGAAACAAAAGGTGCAGAGTCACAAACCTAAGAAGGAAAATCAAAGAGAAAATGACTTATGCATATAGAAGGAGTCAATTCAATCAGGAAGGTGGCAATTCATTAGAAACTACGTCACATTCAAATCACATCATCATTCCCATTTTCCACTTGTGCACATATCTTTTTTTTTTGAGGCACGAAATTTTGTACTCAGGGCTTTGTTCTTGGTAGACAGGTATCTTCAAGTCATGTATGCCATGCCACATCTTCAGATATTTTTGCTTTAGTTATTTTTTTCAGATAGGTCTTGATGTTTTTGCCTGGAACCAGGCTTGGACAGAGCTCCTCCAGGAGGTCTCACTTTTCATCTGGTGGGCCCTTAAACTTCAATCTTCCTGATCTCTACCTGTTGAGTAAGTGGGCTTACGGGTAGGCACCACCTCATCAGGCCTTGGGTATATATCTCCAGAATTTGTTTTCAAACAATTTTGGGTAATTTTTACTACTCCATATTTTAAACTGTATTTTTGCTTGTTTTTTTTTTCTTTTTGGTGCAGCAGATCGAACCCAGGATGTGGTACTTGCTAGGCAAGCACTTTGCCACTGAGCTACATCCCAGCCCTGTATTCATTCAAAATCCATTAGGTAGCTAGTACTAAGTTCCATACATAAATTATCTCATTTAATCCACAGACATGTTTTTGAAGTAGACACCGTTACTACTCTGTTTTACAAATAAGAGCTTAGAAAGCTTGAGTGATCTGTCCAGTGTCACACAGATATATCTATGCAGATAGTTGACAAGTCTAGATCTGAACCCAAACATCCAGGAGCTTAGCAGTATCCACACTGCGGCATTTAGGTAAATGGCTCCACCGCATAGCTCCTCTGTGGAGCATAGAAGTCTAATTAACCAACCAGATTATTTTAAGAGATTAACAGATACATTATGAGACCCAAAATATCCTGTCTGTGTTGGTATTAATTGGAGAACTCATCCCTCTAAGCTACCCAGGCCTTGTTCTCAAAGCCAGTAAGTAAAAAAGTGAAGTAGGGTAGAAAATGGGGAGAAATCTGGTTTGAATGAAGACTCAGATAAAGGGCTCTCGTCACAAGTCAATAATGCTCCCAAAATTGGATATTGCTGGAGACCCATTGCATAGGATATCTCTGTCTCTCTGTCTATCTCTCTCTGTGTCTCTATCTCTGTGTGTCTCTCTGTCTCTGTCTCTCTCTGTCTCTGTTTCTCTCTGTGTCTCTGTCTCTCTCTCACACCAAAAACTGTGTTCTACAGGCAACCAAATGACATTGGGGAAGACGCTTATGGTGGGAGGAAAACTCCTCAGGTTCATACTTTAGTATCTGTGAGAACATTAGCCTGGCTTAGCGGATGAGATTATGGTCACAGTCACCTTGGGAACACAGCAAACAGAAGACCCAAGGAGATGAATGTCCAGAGGAATGGGGGGGGCTGGGAGGGGGGAGGAAAAGGTGAAGTAATACTGTAGTGTGATGGCCTTTTGAAATGTAGGTCAGCAGACAGAATCAGCTTTCTAACAAGACAGAGGTGAAGAAGGATGTTATAGATCTTGCTGATTGCTGCCATCCCCCCAAATGACAAGCCCTTAATTCTGTTGCATTAGCACCAATTTCTTCCCCAAGCTATAAGAGCAGCCCAGGCATTGACTGCAAACATAGCAGACATTTATATTACTTAACATGAAGGAGAATCCTGGTCACCATCTTTATGGGACATTTCTGATATGCAAACCCAAATTGAAGAGCTAAAAAGGAATCCAAAAACAGAAGAGTCAATTTTAGGTATGCCTCTTTTCCTTCACTAATCCTGAGAGAACACACGGGGAACACCGAAGAACTGGGAAATTCAAGAGCACTGGAATAGTGGCCAGCATCCACAGAGTAGAAAGTACTCTTTACCACTAGCAACCTACAACTATGGATGGCTTAGAATCCCAACACCTCATTCATACGCTGAAGGCCTCACCTTCAAAGTGAGTTATATATTTAATGATGAGACTTTCGTTGAAGAAAGTATGTCTAAATGAAGCCATGAGAGTATAGTCCTGATTCTCTAAATTAGCCTCCTTACAGGAGGAATGAGAAAGCGTGTTCTCTCTCTGCTTGTGAGAATGAAGTGAGCATTGGCTGTCTGCCAGCCCAGAGTACAGCCCTCATCTGAAATTAACCTTGACGTCTGTATCTTCATCTAGAACTGATAGTCTCTCGGACTGTGAGAAAAGTAATTTTTGTTGTTTTAATAACATATTTGGTGGTATTCTGTTGTACTGATCTAAGCAGACAAAGATACCAAGAAACTGTTTGTTTATAACTTTTGACAAGGAATATTATAGAAAGTTTGAAAGCTAATGGGTTCATTTTCCAAGATATAAGGAAGAAATGCCAATGAAATGAGAGATAAATAACCAAATAGGCTGGACTTAATGTGAACTAAGGATTGATGGGATATCAGTGCTTTTATTTGCTTGGGAGGTATTAATGTCATCATCAAAACTTGTTCTTTGGTATAGGAAGATGTTGTTGTGGTGTTAAATAGTAAATAGCAATGTGCTCTAGTCCACTCTTCTTGAATTCTAATTTGAAAATTGGGTACACCAAACCACACTGACAAAAGATTGTTATAGTAAAGTTAAGTTGTGTTACATTGAAATGGGTAAGAATAAATTCAAAAGGTAAAAAGCATAGGTAAATACCTTTGCTCTGTTAGTTACTAATGGTACAATCATGGGCAAGTAATTTGAGTTCAAGCTTCACCTTTCTTCATTGTAAAATGGTATCAACAACTGTTCTAATACACATGGCAATGTTAGTTTTAATACATAAATTTACTGGAAAAAAATACCTGTCCCATAAATATGTCAAATGTGTACTTAGTATTGATTAAAGTTTTTATTATATAAAATATTGGGTTATAACATTTTGAAATTTGTTAACAAACAGTAATAGCAAAGGGAAATTAGTGATCAATAAGGTTCACTGAGTACATCTATTTAAATGAAGGCATAAATTTAGAAGACACAATTACCAACACATCTATAATAACACATGAGTTAATATTTTACAATGCAGATAGAACCATTTTAAACACTTTATGATAGTGAGAATCATTAAATAACAACATTTAACCTGCTATAGAATCTAGAAATAGGAAACTATATAGCACAGGCACAAATTTTTATGTGTCTGCCTGTATAAATATATGTTCTGGAATTCATCTGTATCATCATTTCTGTGTTTATCCTATAGATTCTATCAGATTTTATTCCTTAAAATGGAAGAAGCCCAAAGCCAAAGTTTGGAGGAAGATTTTGAAGGGCAGGCCACACATACAGGTAAATAAGACTAGAAAGAAAAAATAATCACAAAATTAAAATTGAATATAAAAATATCCAATGTATTTGTTTACAATTTCAACCATAAGATTTAAGTATTATATTCATATGATAAGATCAAATAATCTTTAAAAAGATACTTAAGTAGATAAATTAATTTGAAATGAAATAAATCATAAAATAATTTTATTTCAATGTTAAAGAATAAGAAATATAGGGTGTGAATGTTAAAGAGGGTGAGTGATTAAGAATCCTTGTATTCATGAACTGCTTTGTTAAATGACACCTCCTTTATACAACTACTTTAATATAATAAAAATTAAAAAATGAAAGATACTAATCAGTTGTCCAATTCTCAGAAGACTTCTATATCTACAGAACAATTAAATCACTTTCCACCCTTCTCTCTATATGTCTCTCATTATAGACTTTCCTTGGTACTTCATAATCAACAGTACATTAAAGACAAATAATTTTATTTTTAGTATGAATTTCAGATAGAACATCTTTGGTTTAAAAATCCCATCCTTTTTATTTGCAAAATATTCTTAGAATTTTAGAATTGGATTGTTGTCTAATGCTTCCTTTAAAGCCATTTTAATTTGTTAATTATGCTCAGGCCCCTCCCTCCCTCCCTCCCTCTCCCTCCCTCCCTCCCTCTCCCTCCCTCCCTCCCTCCCTCCCTCCCTCCCTCCCTCCCTCCCTCTCTCTCTCTCTCTCTCTCTCTCTCTCTCTCTCTCTCTCTCTCTCTCTCTCTCTCTCTCTCTCTCTCTCTCTCTCTCTGCAGTTGTAGAACTTGAACTCTGGGCCTGGACATCCATCAATCACTGGTTGTCTTTCACAAACTATTTTGTTTCCCCAGCTATTCTTTATTAACAATGTAGTAGCAATATCGGTTTATTGATAAAAGCTTCTTTCTTACCTAATAAAAGCACTATTTTCCTGAAGTTCTAGTTTTCTCTATATGCCCTCGCTAAAATAGCTCCTACCAACAGTTCAAAATGAATAATTTATATTTTTACTAGTGCAAATGTTTCAGCAAAATTCTTTTCCAAAACCCATTTGACAGCAGTCATTTGGGAGAAAACTTTTTCAAACAAGGCAGTAGGAGATTTCTAACCCCAAAAGATGTTTCTAACACAGGAGATGGCAAGTCCATTGCCTGCAGCAATATTCATGCACTTTCTTGTTACATTTGAAATAAGGAAGGGGGAAAAAAAACAAGATGATTGGGAAGGGGTATCAGTGTTCAAGAAGTAATGCACCCACTACCTGCAAATGTATCTGTAACACCTCTATACATCACCCCAACAATAAAATACAATTTTTAAAAAAAAGATTTCTTTTTAATTTTGGTTCCAGGACCCAAAGGAGTAATACATGATTGGAGAAAGTTTAAATTAGAAAGCAAAGATGGTGATTCAATCCCATCTAGCAAGAAGGAAATTCTCAGGCAAATGTCTTCTCCTCAGAGCAGAGAAGACAAAGATTCAAAAGAAAGAACAAGCAGAAAGGTAAGATAAGGACAAAATAAATAATAAATAAATTAGATATATTTTTGTAAGTCTTGCTTTTCCTGACAAAAACATAGTAAAAGTGAAATGAGTATTTGTGGGTAGTCAATGCTAAAAAAAAAAAAAAAAGTACAAAGCGGCTATAAACATAACCAATAGGGAGAGGGACCTTTTCTATCACAATTTGTCAGACCTCCTTTGAACTATATTTGTGCTTTAGAGTATTTTTCAAGTTGTTAAATTATGTGAGACTGTCTATTGCCACTTCTAAATGAAAAGAGAATACAACTAAATATAGAATATAATACCAAAGGTACGAAAAGACTATTAAGTCTAGAATTTAAAATTTCCTATTGCTGGGCAGGGTGGCTCACACCTGTAATCCTAGCTACTCAGGAGGCTGAGATCTGAGGATGGCAATTCAAAGCCAGTCCAGGCACTAAAGTCCATGAGCTGCTTATCTCCAATTAACCACTAGGAAACCGGAAGTGGCTCTGTGGCTCCAGGGGTAGGGTGGTAGCCTTGAGCTGAAGAGCAGTGACAGTGCCCAGGCCTAGGGATAGGGTAGTAGCCTTGCACTAAAGAGCTCAAGGACAGCACACAGGGCCAGAGTTCAAGTCCTGTGACCCCCCCCAAAAAAATAATAAAGAAAAAAAATAAAGAAAATGATAACTGGGAGAGGGACAGCATTAGCTTGGAAGAAATAGGAAAGGAAGATGAAATGGATGACATTTATTAAGACTTATTGCATTCATAAACTGATATGTTGAATGGTAATGCCTTTGTACAACTACTTAAAGATAATAAAAATATAATTAAAAAATACTAAAAACTGGGCCAGGAGTGTTGCCTAATGGTAAAGTGTTTGCCTAGTATGCACAAAGCTCTGGGTTTGATTCTTTGGTACCACATATAAAGAAAAAGCCAGAAGTGGTGCTGTTTCTCAAGTGGTAGAGTGCTAGTGTTGAGAAAACCCAAGGACAGTGCCCAGGCCCTGAGTTCAAGCCCAGCACTGGCAAAAAAAAATCAAAAACTTCAAAAAGAGAATGTGAACCAATTACATAGTACATAAATTAATAATTAATAAATTAATCAATGTCATAATATTGAAACCTTTTATGTTACATGAATGTTTATCTCTTTTGAGGTCTTAATGACTATTTTACAAGCATATACTCAAACTAGTTTGAGTAATTACACATTTTACACATTTTATTCTTGGCTTTATTCATATTTGTATGCATATGAAATTATATAGAGAAAGTAAGGAGCAACACCAGATTAGCAATATTGATTGCTTGAAAGATACAAGATACAGAAATAGAAGAATAAGAAAAATAAAAGAGCTGGCTAATTCCTCATAGCTTGAATCTTAATGTCTTCTTACACAAAATGACACAATACCCACCTCAGAGGTTTGTTGCTCAGATGCAATAATACAAATATGCCTGTAGATACTAATTTCTTGCCCTCTTTTCCTATTACTCATTTACTTCCAAAGCCAATATAGGTTGCTGTTTGAGCACTTACAAGGTGGTCACAACCATTGGGAATTTCCAACTCTAGTAGTTCTGAACTGCTCCATGTATGTTAGTGACTTCTTGGATGACTTTTTGATTTGAGTATGTTTGTTTCCCAGTAGGAGAAAAGATCCCATTAATACATTATCAGAGACAACAATAATAAAGATCTTCTAAAAGACTAAGGGCAATTCTGTATTCCAGTGACAATGAAAAGCAGCCATTTTAGAGGATAGAATTTAGGCATGTTCTCTCTTTTGCCTAAGCTAGTGGACAGGGATTAATTCAGGGAGCTTATTAATTCAGGGACCACTCGACTTCACCTTTGTAAGTTGTCATTCAGTAGAGCTGCAAAAATTGCAGTTCTAGGATATTCCTGAGTCATAATGATCTTCATGGTCCAGTCGTTGAACTTCCTGATTAATTTAATGAACTCCCCAATGAAATCAAAAGCTGCCCTGCTTGAAATCCATATCATATATTCCAAAAGATGTCACTAAATCCCAAGAACCTTAATTTTTGGGAAGGGTGCATTTCAGAGGCATTTTTAGGACCACATTTACATGTGTGCTTATCTCTATATGGCAGTGTGTAGGTGTCATTTTTTTTTCATTTTTGATGTGAGCTATTTCAGAGCAAATCTGGCTGATGATTTTTTTAACTTGTGTGAATAGTTAACATATTTCCATCTGGTATCATAGGTCTTTATGGTTCAACTAGGGTTCTACATGCATCTCAGCATAAAATAATTATGTGATCATTATTAGGCTCAAGATACTATAACAAATTCAAAATATATTGAAATAGACAAAATATTAGACAAAACTGATATTAGGCAATTAATCAAATATATAGAGCAAGCTCGGGTAGTATTGCTTGATATGGAAAAACAGCAATAAAAGGAATGGAGAATATAAAGCAGGAATCTGTTTGATTGGAGCAACCAAGAAAGATGACATTTGAGCTAGTGCTGGGTAGGATGAGGTAATGAGACAGCTCTTTCAGGAAGTCAAGACAGACAGAAGAGCAGATACAAGCTGTCAGAGTGGAGTGGGTGGGTGCATCTAAGGAAGAAATGTTCTTCCTGAATGACCTCTACAATTGCTTTCATTGCTCCTCAGATGAGCATTCAAGAATATGAATTAATCCACCAGGACAAAGAGGATGAAAACTGCCTTCAAAAATACCGAAGACAGTGCATGCTGGATATGCACCAGAAGCTGAGTTTTGGGCCTCGGCATGGATTTGTATATGAACTGGAAACGGGAGAGCAATTTCTGGAAACAATTGAAAAGGAGCAGAAGATCACCACCATCGTTGTCCACATATATGAAGATGGCGTGAAGGGGTGTGATGCCCTCAACAGTAGTTTAAGCGCTCTTGCAGCAGAATACCCTACAGTCAAATTTTGTAAAATAAAAGCTTCTAATACAGGCGCTGGGGAACGCTTTTCCTCCAGTGTTCTCCCCACACTGCTAGTCTACAAAGGTGGGGAACTCATAAGCAACTTTATTAGTGTTGCTGAACAGTTGTCTGAAGAGTTTTTTTCTGGTGATGTAGAGTCTTTCCTAAATGAATATGGATTACTACCTGAAAGAGAGATTCAGGCTCCTGAGCAGACCAACATGGAAGAAGATATTGAATAAACATGAGGTCAATATTCATGATTACCTTTATACATTGAACATTGAATTTGGCTATATCTAGATTTCTTTAGAGAGCATCAAATATGGCCATGACTTAGTGAAAACAAAAAGATTGACACTATAGTATGTATTGTAGCTTTTCCTTGTATCAATTTTTCAAATTGAAATAATGCTCTACTACAGAAACATGGTAGTCCATAGCAACATTGTTTGTAAAGAAAGAGAAGGTGAATAATAATGTCATTTTTCAAAAATTCCCCTCAAGTTCTGTGATAGTTTTTTTATTTCATGTGTGCTTTTCAAGCTACCTTGTTATTTATAATTTTGCTTGTGCAACAAAAATTAAAATCTCATGAGGAAATGAATATCCTGTGTGAAACCTATTCCTTCACAAGAATATGTTATCAAGGTCCTAAGACCTTTAAAAAGGACAAAGTACAGGCAGGAGTTTGGCCTAATGGTAGAGTGCTTGCCTAGCATGCATCAAGACCCAGGTTCGATTCCTCCATACCACATACATAGAAAAAGCCGGAAGTGGTGCTATGGCTCATGTGGCAGAGCTCTAGCCTTGAGAAACCCCAAGGACAATGTTCAGACCTCAGGACTAACAAAAGTGTCCTAAGGCCAATTATTTCAGAAAGTAATAAATTTAAAAGCATTATTACAAAGAAATGTTCTACTTATTACAAAACAAAGGATGGAAGTAAGTTTTCCTTACTGTGACGAATATATATACTTAGTAATCATAACAATTCCAATGATAATTTATTGATTGCCAATTATGAGCCAGTATTTTTAAATAACTATCCCAAATTATAACTACAAATTTACATATACATAGCATTATTTTTATTTTTTAATAACAAAACCCAGACTCAGAGGAGTGTAGTATCAATTCTACTTTTATTCTTAAAAACGTTCAGTAGTAGGCCGGGAGTTTGGCCTAGCGGTTAAAGTGCTTGCCTAGCATGCACGAAGGCCTGGGATTGATTCCTTGGTAGCACATAAATAGAAAAAAGTCGGAAGTGGTGCTGAGGCCCAAGTAGTAGAGCTCTAACCTTGAGAAAGTCCAAGGACAGTGCTCAGGCCCTGAGCTCAAGCCCAGGACTGGCGAAAAAAAAAAATGTTTAGTAGTCTGTCCTACACAAAGAACCAGAGTGAAAAGTAGTTATGTATTTATGTATGCAAAAGTATTTAGCTGTGTGAAGGAAAAGGAATTTCTAGATGTCTGAACCATGGTGATAAACCATGGTGAGAGCTGAAGCAGGAGGCCTACAACTGAAGAAATAACGCATGATACCTAACCAGAAATAGGTTCCCTGTGAGAGGTATGCTTAAGGTAAGTTTGCACATTTCATCCTGTCACCCTAAGCCTGCAACCAAACCTGTGTCACCTGCTTCACTTTCAACTCTTACAGCACCTCTTCTTTCTTTAAGCCTTTTGCCCTTTTCCCCTACACAAAACATTTCATCTTGTTCAGACATCATTGAGGAAATAGACGTTATCAGACACCACCTCCTTCATCTTTTCATCACAAGAACTAAAATGTACACCCACCTACTCACTATTTGTACTGGAGCTAGAAGTATACATAAAGCTATCTAAGATCAGCCATTCAATATGTGCTGTAGACCTTATCCTTCTCACCTAGCTACTCATTTTTCTCCTGTAATTATTTTTTCCTCTCTACATTGACTCTCTCCTTTCTCTGTTATATCATTACTATTTATTAATTAATATTTTAAATTTTTCATTATTTAAAAAATTTCCACCTATAGGACCAGCAGTCTTAGCTACTCTGGAATCTTAGGTAGGTGGAATATAGTCAAAAGTCAGCCCAGTTGTTAATTTGGTGGTTGTTTCTTTGAAGATTTGTTTTGGGAGAGTTTAAATTTTTGAGCGCTAACTATATTTTAGAAATGAATCCCTTCTCTGTTGTATGGCCAGTGGAGATTTTCTCCCAATTTGTGGCCTTTCTATTTATTTTGCTAGCTATGTCCTTTGCCACACAGAAGCTCTATAGCTTAAGGAAATCCCATTTATCCAACCTTTCTTTTGATTTGTTGTGCTTTGAGGTCTAAATTTATTATGAAAGTTTTGAATTGTGCCAAGAAGCCCTAATGTTTTCCTTATTCCTACTTTACCTTGAGGTTTCGGATCCATTTTTAATTGATTCTGGTGCAGAATGATATATAAAGATCTAACTTCAGTTTCCTATACATGTTTAGCCAATTCTGCCAGCATTGCAGGTTGAAGAGGCCGTCTTTCTTCTATCCTGTTTTTTGACTCCCTTATCAAAGATTAGGTCGCCATAGGCTAAAGCTTTAAAGAGAGTCTGCTCTAAAGAGGAAATAAGAATGTCCAATAAGGGCCGGGAGTTTGGCCTAGTGGTTAAAGTGCTTGCCTAGCATGCATGAAGACCCGGGTTCGATTCCTCGGTACCACATACATAGAAAAAAGCCGGAAGTGGTGCTGAGGCTCAAGTGGTAGAGCTCTAGCCTTGAGAAAGTCCAAGGACAGTGCTCAGGCCCTGAGCTCAAGCACAGGACTGGCAAAAAAAAAGAATGTCCAATAGACACATGAAGAAATATTCAACATCTATGGCCATAAAAGAAATGTAACCCAGAATCACAACAAATCAGAGAAAGGCTGGATAAGTGGGACTGCATTAAACTGCAGAGCTTTGTATGGCAAAGGACATAGCTAGTAAACTAATCAGGAAGCCTACAGAGTGGGAGAAGATCTTCACCAACCAAACAACGGACAAAGGCCTCATATCTAAAATATATCAACAACTCAAAAAATTGAATCACTCCAAAACTAACCTCCAAAGTAACAACCATCCCATTAAAAAATGGGCCAAAGACTTAAAGAGAGTCTTCTCTGAAGAAGAAACAAAAATGGCCTATAGACACATGAAAAAATGCTCAACATCTCTGGTCATAAAAGAAATGCAAATCAAAACAACTCTAAGATTCCACCTCACTCCAGTTAGAATGGCCAGGATCAGGAAAACGAATGACAACAGATGCTGGAGGGGATGTGGCCAGGAGGGATCACTACTACACTGTTAGTGGGAGTGCAAACTCGTTCAACCACTATGGAAAGCAGTGTGGCAGTGCCTCAAAAGGCTAAACATAGAACTCCCCTATGACCCAGCAATTCCACTACTTGGCATTTACCCAACCACCCAGAAACAAGGACATACTAAATCCACTAGCACAACAATGTTCATTGCAGCACTATTCACCATAAAAAGATATGGAACCAACCTAGATGTCCCTCAGTTGATGAGTGGATCAACAAGTTGTGGTATTTGTACACAATGGAATTCTATGCTGCTGTCAGAAAGAATGACATCGCCCCATTTGTTAGGAAATGGAAAGACTTAGAAAAAGTCATATTAAGTGAAGTAAGCCAGACTCAAAGGAACTTAGGCTCAATGGTTTCCCTCATTCGTCATAATCAGTAGAAACCATGGGCTCTACTAGCAGAGATTTGCAATAGAGCAAAATCTTGATACATAAGGCCATATAATGTGAAGCTAATTGAAAGGACCTCCAGGATATTGAAACAAAAGCCATATAATGAATGATTGTTGTCCTTAATGTACTATGTTGTCTCTCATCTCCTTTGCTGTCCCTTGGTTATCTCATATTGGTATAGTATCTCACTTTGTTATCTGATATATTGAATTTATTTGTATTTGGATATTTGAAATTTGATAGGGAAGGGAGGAAAACCAGGATGGGTGGGGGGTGGGGGGGGAGGGAAAAGGGTACCAAGACATGTGAAAGGGTATCAATGTATGTGAATTAATGCACCTTCTATCTGGCAAATATCATGTAACCCTTTTACTAATTACAATAAAAAAATTTAAAAAAAAGAAATGTAAACCAAAATATCATGGAGATTTAGAAAGGCCATTATCAAGGAACCTATAACAAGAGATGATGACAGGGTTATGGCCAAAAGAGAATGCTACTACAGTATTGGTGGAGTGTAAACTTGTTCACCCACTCTGGAAAGCAGTATGGAGGTTGCCTTATTTTCCAAAAATGACTGTAGTCCCTTTATCTTAGGAGTGAAGATGACAATCCATCTTTCTGTAACTTCTTCAAGCTGACTCGGAGGTGTTAATCCTGCCTAGCCAGGAACCTATAACTTTAGCCTATTTTAATAAGGAGTAGCCAGGATTAGATGTTATTAGGGATAATATTTTACCTCAAACTGGAAATTAAATGCAACATTTAACTTTTAGAAACTACTCAGAGCCTCTTTTGGGGGGGCTACAGCAGGGTTGCCTCTTTTTAACACTCTGGTTTATACAGCATTTTTCTGACTGCCTGGGGAACTTGGTCCCCTGTGACCCTAACAATGTCTAATTTACCTGTGTATGCCTATATACAGATCAATAGGGACACAGTCTCAGGTCCACAAACTTCTTTCCTGAATTTTATGTGGCTGGTGTCAGCCCCAAATTTGCTCAGTTAGAATTGTGAGCAGATTCAAGAGGGTTAGAACTTTAAACTATCCATTTACTTTGACAACCTTAAGATTTTACTACCCACTATTACAGATGATTGACAAGTTCCTGCCATGAAATAAATAGACCCAGGCATTAGAAAGGCATGCTTACAAACTATTTTATGACCTCCCAGCTCTGATTAATTTTGAAAGGCCAAGCACAAGTGACTCTAGGATCTGACACCTTCTCTGTCATCCAAACAATGGCTTACTTCATTTGGATGCTCCATTGCTTTTGTCCCTTGATCGTCTTTTTTATGGAGGGATAAACATTGGCATTTCGCTGGCTTGCTCAACTTGAACTCAGGGTCTGAGTGTTGTCCCTCAGCCCTACAGCTCAAGGCTCACACTCTGCCACAATGAGCTCCAAAGTTCATTGTCAGCACTCTGCTAACTGATGAGATGGCACATTCACAAGGACCTTCCTCTGCCCGAGCTGGCTTTGAACTGCAGTTTTTGTATCAATGAGTCCTTTAAAAGGAAAAAAACCATAGCCATGTACATATATGTTAAGACAGTTAAGGGTTTACAGGGTTTGAGAGTGGGACATTGTCAAACTCAAATTGGAATGGGTGCAATGACAGTGATGTCATAAATAAATGTGTCATTATAAGGACTAGAAAGCCTCTACTTATTCTGTGATAGCAAGTTCAAACTAACTCACCATGAGACCTGTCCACATCCATTGTCCCTGTACCATTTTGGGAAAAGCTGTCTGTCTTTCCCCATGGGATTGCCTTGGCACCTTAGATGAACATCAACTGACAGTAAACTGGTTCCTATCGTTTGATAATAAATTATACAGTTAGTACAAGTCCTTCAACCTCTCTCTGGCTCTCAAGATTATTTTGGCAATATTTTAGGAGCAGCTTATATTTTTGCAGGAATGCCTGTGGGTTTTGTCAGACATTACATTCTATCTAGAGACAAATGTGGAAGATAAAACTTTTCCAAGCCTCATGTTGGTAGCTCATACCTGTAGTCCTAGCTACCCAGAAGCTTGAGATCTAAGACTTGCCATTTGAAGCCAACCTGGACAGGAAAGTCCAGGAAAGTCCACAGGAAGCTCTTCTCTCCACTTAATTTGCCAAAAACCTGAAAAGAGAGGTGTGGTTTGAGTGGCAGAACACGACCTCTGACTGAAAAGGCTGAGTAACAGTACTAGTCCTTGCTGGGTGCCGGTGGCCTCACACCTGTAATCCTAGCTATTCAGGAAGCTGAGATCTGAGGATCACAGTTTAAAGTCACCCCGGGCACTAAAGTCCGTGAGACTCTTATCTCCAGTTAACCACCAGAAGTAGGGCTATGGCTCAAGAAGTAGCCTTGAGCTGAAGAGCTCAGGGACAACTCACAGAGTTCAAGTCCCTCAAGTTTGAGCCCCCACAAGAAAAACAACCATAAATCCCAACCCCTGACCCTAAACCTGACCCCTGATCTCTGACCTTCAGCATCTGATCTTTGAGATCTTGTTTGCTTTCCTTCTGACTTTTCCTTCTATGTCCTTCTTTGACTTTTTCAAATACGCACTAGCCCATTGTCTTGTCATTTAAATCCACTCCACCCTCAAATTCACATCCCTAGCTGGACTTCTCTTTAAAACTCCCAAATCCACTAACTTACTTGAAGGAAGATAGGGCAATGAGAGAAAGAAAATGAGAAAGGAAGAAAAGATGGACAATTGCAGTAGATATAAGGGATAAAGTTCATGTTGACCAGTCCCTAAAATATCATAAATCTAAAATATGGAACACATATTCTTTATAATTAGAAAAGGCATTTAAAAAATTCCTATGGGGCCCGGAGTTTGGCCTAGTGGTAGAGTGCTTGCCTAGCATGCATGAAGACCAGGGTTCAATTCCTCGGTACCACATACATAGAAAAAAGACAGAAGTGGTGCTGAGGCTCAAGTGGTAGAGCTCTAGCCTTGAGAAAGTCCAAGGACAGTGCTCAGGCCCTGAGTTTAAGCACAGGACTGGCAAAAAAAAAATCCTATAATCTACTCCTAGCTTGATGACTAACATGGACAAAAAGTGCTAGGTGGGAAACATAGGAGAATAGGAATAAGATAAGGAACAGTGATGGCAATGAGCATATAGATCTTTATGAAATTCTCTAATTACTAATTAATCTAATTAGTTGTCTCTTACCTAATTATTAAACTTAAAACTATAACAATAAAAAACAGAGTCCTTGAAGGAGACATTGATAATTCTAAAACTCCTTAGTAAAATAGGATTTTTGCTTGATATTCCTTTCATGGACTATAAGTAAATAGCTAAAAGATGGCAGCAAATCCATCGGGAAGGCTTGCCAACATGTAAAATGAGGAGAAGACCTTAAGAATAAGATGCAAGGGGCCGGGAGTTCGGCCTAGTGGTTAAAGTGCTTGCCTAGCATGCATGAAGACCCGGGTTCGATTCCTCGGTACCACATACATAGAAAAAAGCCGGAAGCGGTGCTGAGGCTCAAGTGGTAGAGCTCTAGCCTTGTGAAAATCCAAGGACAGTGCTCAGGCCCTGAGCTCAAGCTCAGGACTGGCAAAAAAAAAAAAAAAGAATAAGATGAAAATCCTTTTTTAATTATTACACCTTTACAATGTTTACCTTATTAGTATCACAAAAAAACCGGATTTGCAGTCCAGGGTTAGAAAAGACATTGTTAAACAGTGTGACAAAAATGGAATTCTATGCAGCTGTCAGAAAGAATGACATCGCCCCATTTGTAAGGAAATGGAAAGACTTAGAAAAAATCATATTAAGTGAAGTAAGCCAGACTCAAAGGAACATAGGCTCAATGATTTCCCTCATTTGTCATAATCAGTAGAAACCTTGAGCTCTCCTAGTAGAGATTTACAATAGAACAGAACCTAGATACATAAGGCCAGATAGTATGATGCTAAATGAAAGGACCTCCAGGATATAGAAACAAAAGCCAAATAATGAGTGATTGTTGTCCTTAATGTATTATGTTATCTCTCATCTCTTTTGCTATCCCATATTGTTACAGTATTTCACTTGTTATCTGATATATTCAATAAATGCGTATTTGGTTATTTGAGATAGGATAGGGAAGGGGGGGAAACAAGATCCTCATCTTGTGGTGGTGGGAGAGGGAAACGGGGACCAAGACATGAGAAAGGGTGTCAATGTTTTTGAAGTAATGCACCTTCTATCTGGTGAATATAATGTAACCCTTCTATTAATTACAATAAAAATATATGAAAAAAGAAAAAAATCAGGTATGGAAGAAAAGAACAAGACATCTGCTTTGAAAAGATTTCTGCTCAGTGAAAGCTTCAGACCTGTAAGAAATGACCCACCATGCTTTAAGTTGGAATAGACAGCTAGCAAGCTTAAGCAGGACTCAGCTCAGGAATGTATTTAACCCATCATTGCCAAAACAAAGTAACTAGGTGGCACCTGTGTAGAGAGTGAGTGATGATAGCAACCATTCTCAAAATAAGTACTTGGTGACTAATGAATGCCAGGTGAAGCTAGGATCCTCACAGTCATCACGAAAAGTGCACACAAGGCAGGATTTGACTAGAACAGGGAAAGTTCGCTGTGACAGAAATGCTTAGCTCCACACTCCCCTCATGTAAACCCCTAATCTGCTGTTTAACTTCATCTAAAGGGAAGTCATTTATCTCTACAAAAGAATGATATTTGAAATGGAAAATTTTAAAACAGGTCTCATAGCAAACTGTCCAGAGAATAACTGTAATAGGTTTGAAAGAAAAGCCAAGAATGACTACTAAAAAATACACATTATATGAAGGTCTGAGAGTGCAGCCTAGTGGGAAGAGTGCTCGCCGAGCATGCAGGAAACCCTGGGTTTGATACCTCAGTACCACATTCACAGATGGTAGTGGCACTGTTACTCGGATAGCAGACCACTAGCCTTGAGCAAGAAGTGTCCAAGGACACTTAAGCCTCAATGTCCAGGACACTCCGTGCCCAGGCCCTGCATTCAAGCCCCAGGACTGGCAAAAAAAATATTATGTGAAACAAATAGGAAGATTGGTAAGGCAAGACAATATTGTTGTGGTAGTGGGTATTTTGAGCAGCTATATCAGATTGTATAAGTTTGCATCCACTCACTAATTTTGTGAGCCTGGGAAAATTGGTAACACTGTATCTGTTTATTTTAAGATTATACTAGCACATTCTCCTTGGATCATTGTAAGGAAAAATAATGAGAGAGTTATAGAAATCACTAAAACAGTCTTGACTCAGAACTCAAATGTTAGTTATCAGACTAACTGCAATGTGAGTTGTGTTATTAAATGTTAGTTGTTGGGCCGGGAGTTTAGCCTAGTGGTAGAGTGCTATATATATGTATATATAGCATGCACGAAGATCTGGCTTCCATCCCTAGGTACCACATACATAGAAAAAGCTAGAAGTGGTGCTGTGGCTCAAGTGGCAGACCACTATTGTTGAGAAAGCCCAAGGACAGTGCTCAAGCCCTGAGTTCAAACCCCAGGACCGGCAAAAAAAAAACCACTTTAATTGTTAGTTGTCATGAATACATAAAATATATATGGAGTTAAATTGCACAAAAATATAAGATATGCAAATTGAAACTAACTCACGAAGAAGTCAAGATGTCCGTTACATATGCCAAACTCAGCACTCAAGATCAAGTTGTATTTAACATTTAATACTCAATATTTTGATGGAGATACAAAGTCACTTGAAAACGTGAGAAGGAGGCAGAAGACACCCAACACAATCACCTCACCCCTAAACATGTTAGATATTCTAGCCCATTGCTGGTGGCCATTCCCCACGTGCAGTTTCTTCCTCACTAGTGTTGCATATTGCAGCTCTGCAGATTCTTTTCTGATTTAATGGCAGTTTTTTCTCTGCCTTACCTTCTGGCCTTTCTTTCTTACCATGTCACACCAATTTTTTTGGCAGTACTTGGGTTTGAACTCAGGCCCCTACTGTTTGCTAGACTGACCCTCTGCCATCAGATTGTTTTTCACTGTAGCAGGTCTTGCTTCCACCCTAAATACATACCTGGGTCATCCTTGAGGATGACAGGAGTATACCACTACATCCAGATTCCCTTGATGGAAACAATCTCATGGCACTGCCACCTCCAAATCTCACCCTATCTTGGGATAACAGACAAATGCCACTCTACCTAACTATGAATTGAAAGAAGGTCTTCATGACATTTTTCCCAGCCTGGCCTTGAGACATGGTGCTTCTTTATCAGTATTTTTGTTAATTAAATTCTCTCTTTGGATTTTATCAATAACTGATGACTTCAAGTACTATCTATAGCAATGTTTCTGTAGACACTATTAATGATATTCCTCCATTGTGGAGATTTTTGTCCTGTTCATTGAAACATGTTTAACAGCATCCTGAAATCTGCCCCTAGATGCTAGTAGCACTCTTCCCTCATTTTGATGACTAAAACTATCTTTAGGTATCGCCAAGTGTCCACTGGAGAGAGAGAAAAAAATCATCCAAGGCAGAGAACTGCTTATCTCTATAAACAAAATATCTATCTTCTGCTTCCTGAATTCCATATTGATAGTAACTTCATTTTCATCATCCCTTTCTCAAATCATTGCAGTTATTTCCTAGGCAAGTGTCAAAGCTTCTTGTCATATGACACTAGACAGAGCCACAAAGGACTATGGGTAGCTGACCAAAACCTAAGGTTATCAGATCATGCAGAGAGATTTTCTTGAGGTGTCTGTGAAGCAAATGTAAAGAAGTAGAACTGCAAAAAGAAATATTCACATTCTGAAATATTTGGGGAACATATAAACTCTTCTTAATGACCTGTAATGTGTAGGAGTAAAATATAGAGATGCATTTTCTATTGTTAAGGCAAATTATTCTTTCAAAAGAATATGAACTCAGCAGGAATATTTCTAGGCATTTCAAGAGTTTGATATCTAATTAAAATTTTGAAAGCTAAGAAAAATATAAGCATTACAACCGTAGTGATGTAAATTTAAATATGAACAGTGCAGGCTTCATGGTTTACATTTTTTTTTGCATAGGCCTATTGGCATATGCTTAGAGCCCTAGCACTTAAAAGATTGAGGCAAGTGGAACATGAGTTTGAAGCCAGCCTGGACCTCAAAACATTCATGTCTTAAAAGTGAGATGTTTGCCGGGTACAGTGGCTCACACCTGTAATCCTAGCTACTTGGAAGGCTGAGATCTGAGGATCATGGTTCAAAGCCAGCCTGGGCACAAAAGAACATGAGACTTATCTCCAGTTAATTGCTAGAAAGTGGGAAGTGGATCTGTGGCTTAAGGGATACGATGGTAGCCTTAATCTGAGGAGCTCAGGGACAGCACCCAGGCCCAGAGTTCAAGCCCCATAACCTGCCCCCACAAAAAGGTGAGATGTTTGCCAGGAGCTTGGCCTGGTGGTAAGTGTTTGCCTAGCACACACAAATGCACAAAGACTCTGGTTCAATTCCTCAGTACCACATACACAGAAAAGCTGGAAGTGGTGCTGTGGCTCAAATGGTAGAATGCTAGCCTTGAGGAAAACCCAAGGACAATGCTCAGGCCCTTAGTTCAAGCTCCAGGACCAGCAAAAGAAAAAATGTAAGATATCTCAAAAAACAAACATTTTAAAAATGGCAACAAAACTTGAGAAACTTTGATATCACATGTGAAATTATATATGCATACACACATCCATATATGCATACATATGCTAAACTGATTAAGTGTACATATATGAGATAATCATTACAATTTTATTTTTCAAAATCAGTGTAGTTTTACATGAGAAGAGGTAAAATGTAATGCACCCACCACTACCTGATGAATGTAACTGTAACCCCTCTATACCTTACCCCAGCAATAAAATACAAAAAAAAAATGAGTGTAGTTTAAGTAACTCTTCTGCTTTTTTTGTATTGGTACCATTTTTGTACTGAAACTGTGTTTAATAATCTAATTTAGTAATGTAGCATGAAGTACATTATTACTTCTTTCTGACTAGCAATTTTAGCTGGCCTCACAAGAAAATATTATACTAATATTATATTAATATTCCTGCCTAACCAGGAAAGGTCAAAACTTGGAGTTCAAAGCAGGAGAAAACTGTAAGTCAAGCTAAAATTAACATGGAAATTTTCACATACATTATCTCATATGAGGAACTGCTAGAAGGCAGTGGACTTTGGAAGCAGTCAGAGCATTGTTTTTAATATGTCTTCTTCAGGAGCAAAGAAATTAGAGTTTATGATTAGAAGATTGAACCAGTTTGCAGAGATAATGAGATAGAGGACTTGAATTTAACTTTGATTCTCCAAATCCTTAGCAGTCACTAACACAAAGAATGAGATAGTTATTCTATCAGGCTTGCCTTCTTCATATACTTCAAGTTTATGTGTCAGCTCTGAAACAAAAAAGAAAAGAATGAATGAAAAGTTACCTAGAATCTAAAGAAAACTTCAGTAAGGCCCACAAGTCAAACAACGAATGTATAAATACTACTACACATGATAATCTGTTTTAAATTGTGGATTTTCACTATTTGAACAATAGCACTTAAGGAAAATATTAAATTTTTATCATTGCTTGAGGCTCTCAGTTACAACAATGGTCAAAGTCAGTTTTGTCTTTTAATAATTTTGTTTTGCTTTGCCAAATGCATGAAAAAATGCTCCAAAAATTCCTTTTTTATTAAGCTATGTGTTTTACCTTAGGCCATATTATTTCTCAGTATCCACTCCAAAATCTCAGTTCTTGAACACATGCTAGCTTGACTTAAGCATGTTATGTCAGAGACAATAACTCATTTTGAAAGGTTTTCATTGATTCATTGGTTGACAACACATAATTATCTTTCCTACAGAGTTCCTGTTCTAACAAATTGGATTCACTTTCAAAAGGCAAAAATAATCACACAAAAATCAAGCTTGCTGGAAAACTTGACTTATAGAGACTTTTGTAATACATTTGTAAGCGCCAAAGAAGTAGAGAATAAGGCCACAGTTCTACATGATATTTAACTTTCATGAAAAGTAAATACAAGCCTGGTAATGGTGGCTTATGCCCATAATCCTAGCTACTCAGGAGGCTTAGATCTGAGGTTTGTAGTTCAAAGCCACATAGGAAAATGAATGTGACTATTACTTTCAATTAACTATCAGAAAACTGGAAATGGTGCTGTGGCTTAAAGTGGTAGAGTTCTAGCCTTGAGTACAAAAGCTCAGGAACAGTGCTCAGGCCCAAGTTTAAGCTCCAGGATTGGCACACACACACACACACACACACACACACACACGCATGCACACACATAAAGTAAATACAGATACTGTTCTTACCAGACATTTTTCCTTCAAATTTTTTCTTCTTTGAATATTTAAGGTGAATTTGAACTATTAATACCTTGTTTTGTTGTACATTTTTGAAGGAGTAATGGAGAACTACAGCAATAGAAGGAAGCTGTTACCTATTAGAAAAGCAGTTAGTTTTTCATTTGTCTCAGTCCCACAGTAAAATTTGAATGCAGAAATAATGCCAAACTTAAAATAGTCACAAAAATGTAAGTGATTAAATATACCACTTGAAAGGCACATATTGTCTAACAGGATATTTCAAAAACCTAGGTTCTTTGTACTCACAAGAGATAAAAATCACATAAAGATACAGAAAAGTAAAACAAAATTAAAATTAATAGCTAAGTAAGGCAAGTACATTCTTAAAAGCAAATATTTGTAAATTAATATCAGATAAATAAGTGAAAAAGGTTATTAAATACAAAACTGATCACTACATAATTATAAAATTTCACAAAGAAAATTCTGATATTATACTCATATCATACATACATATAACTAATAAAATTGTGTATACATACATATATCTAATAAAATTGAACAAAATTTACAGAGTAAAAACTGATAATAGATAAGGAGAAGTGACTTTTCCATCAGAGGTTTTAATGCTTTTTTTCATTTAGCTGGATCAAATAACAAAAATTCAAATCTATGTAAATATTAACATAACTAATAAGTTTGATTTAAGGGACACATATAAAACAGTTCAACAGTTTCTCAAAAGACTAAACATAGAGCTCCCCTATGACCCAGATATTTCACTACTTGGCATTTACCCAATTGTTCAGAAACAAGGATACTCTAAAGGCACTAGCACAACGAAGTACATTGCAGCACTATTTACCATAGCGAAGATATGGAACCAACCCAGATGCCCCTCAGTAGACTGAATCAAGAAGATGTGGTACTTATACACAATGGAATTCTACTCTGCCATCAGAAAGAATGACATCGCCCTATTTGTAAGAAAATGGAAAAGACTTGGGAAAAAATATTAAGTGAAGTAAGCCAGACTCAAAGGAACATAGGCTCAATGGTTTCCCTCATTTGTCATAATTAGTACACATTTAGGACTCTCCTAGCAGAGGATTACAATAGCTCAAAACCTAGATACATAAGGTCATAGAGGATGAGACTAAATGAAAGGATCTCCAGGATACAGAAACAAGAGCTTTATCTTGTGTGATTATTGTTCTTAATGTACTGTGTTACTTCTCTTGTCTTTTGTTGCCCTTTGGTTAATCTCATATTGTTACTGTATCTGACTTTGTTATCTGGCATATTATATATACATTTATTTATTTAAAATAGGAAAGTGAAGGGGGGAAAATAAGATGATTGAGAGGGGTTGGATGGAGGGACAAAACATGAGAAGGGGTATCCATGTGTGAGAAATAATGTACCTATTATCTGGCAAATTTAACTATAACCCCTCTATACATTATAATAAAAATAATATAAAAAACTAGAACAGTGCAACAAATATTAATACTGCATTAATTTTATAGCAGCAATTTATTTTTCTCCAACATAAAAGACACATTTTCAAAGGTTACTATTAAATTAGGATACATTAGGTACCAATTAATTTGGTTATTAACAATAACTATACTCCCAAGCAATCCCTTTACTATCTAACCTTTATCTAAAGTACTTATAACTGAAGTATAATAAAACTTTCATATCAAACTTTCAGTGATACCACAAAAAGGAAAATTTTATTATTTGACATGAATCACAAAGGAAAGCTAACTGATAGGTATCAGTAAGTTTAGAAAATAAGATAAAACAAAAAGTAAAAAAAAAAACGAAGAGATACAATAAGACTAGAAGTCAATGAAATGATAATTCTATAGTCACTGTGCCAAAAGCTGTTTTTTTTTTTTCAAACCAACAGAGAAGTCAGGTTTGCTGGTGCTCTCCTGTAATTCCTCCACAGGGAAAAGTGAGGTCAGCCTTGGCTTCACAGTGAACCAACCCAAGCTCATAGTGGCACTTTCTCAGAAAATAATAAAATGCCAGCAGAATAGAGAGAGTACAGAATAAGAGCAAAATAGAAGAAGTACAAATAGACATCAGAAAAAATTATATTGTTAACCCACATACAAACGTGCTAAGATTAAAGAGATACAAAACATAGAAAACTAATGCCAACAAATTTGAAAGCAGAAAAAAACCTACAAATGTTTTAACTTACTAGAACTCCTGAGAAGAAAGCAAGTCTGAATAATTCAGTCACTAAGAAAGAAACAAGAATAGTAACTACAATTCCTTTGTTAGAGGAAATCTAGAGGTATTTAAAAATTAAGTCTATTAAACTTGTAAGAAACTGATCACTTTATCAAAGTGTGTTCACACAAAAAACCACACAGAATAACCTCTCCAATTCATTTTATCAAACTAATATAATCTTGATATAAAAAATGGACAAAGGTACCAGTTAAGAGAAGGGAAACATTGTAGGCTAATGTCATTAACGTATAATACTTACTATTGATTGAACTAAATAAAATATTAGCAGATAAGACAGGATTTCTAAAAGACAAAAACATGACCCAGTTGGATTTTCCAGTGTGAAATAATGCTAGATATGTCATGAACCTGGTAACAGGTTGTGCTCCTGCTACAGCTTGAATGCCTTCGGTTGAGCCTCATTATCTAGATTCTTCCCATCACTACCTCATATAGGAACATCCACCAAACCTTTTGCAACTGCAGTAACTAGTCATTTTGGCAAACTGAGTTCTTTGATCAAATCTCTTCATACACCTTTAAAACAAAATCTGCCATGAAATTTAACTTCCCATTGAGCACATTCAAAATTCAAAATGCATAATCAATAGCCATTAGGTTTGGCAGGTGATGTCTTGATTTTAAGTTTTCCAGATTGTTTAGGGAAAAAATTACAATTGAAATGGAAACACTCGGTGAACCGTACAACACTGTTTAATAGACATTATTTCAATTTTAAAATTTGTTCCAACCTAAAGATAAAAAAAATCAACTGCTGTCACCAATTTATATCTCCATTGGCAGATCTAGCCATAAATTTCAGTTCACCACAATTATTAGCTATTTTTAATTCAAAATTAGAAGATATAGTGCTAATGTGGAATTATAGGAAAAAAATCTATGTTTGATTATATCTTCTTAGATAACATGCTGTCTAGAATCTCAGTTTATTGACATTCAGATGTCAATAATGGGTTTAGATGCATGGTGTATCTACAACCAAATTGGATTAAGCCAAAATAGAATCTAAGACATGATTAAACTACATTTATCCCTATCATTAAATTCGCCTTCACAATTCTGTAAACTAGGGCTCCTTAATAAATGGAACATATTAAGGAAGAATCTTTTCTAAAATACTGTGTCTTATTTTTCTTTTCTTTTCTTTTCATATTTTATTGTAATTAATAGAAGGGTTACATTATATTCTCCAGATAGAAGGTACATTAATTCACATACATTGATACCCTTTCTTATATCTTGGTCCCCATTTCCCTCCCCTCCACCCTCATCCCTCATCTTGTTTTCCCCCCTTCGCTATCCAATTTCAAATAATCAAATACATATATATCCAATATATCAGATAACAAAGTGAGATACTCTAACAATATGAGATAACAAAAGGGACAGCGAAAGAGATGAGAGATAACATAGTACATTAAGGACAACAATCACTCATTATAGGGCTTATGTTTCTATATCCTAGAGGTCCTTTCATTTAGCGTCATACTATATGACCTTATGTATCTAGGTTTTGCTCTATTGCAAAACTCTGCTATGAGAGCCCAAGGTTTCTACTGATTATGACAAATGAGGGAAATCATTGAGCCTATGTTCCTTTGAGTCTGGCTTACTTCACTTAATATGATTTTTTTTCTAAGTCTTTCCATTTCCTAACAAATGGGGTGACATCATTCTTTCTGACAGCAGCATAGAATTCCATTGTGTATAAATAACACATCTTGTTGATCTACTAATCAACAGAGGGACATCTCGGTTGGTTCCATATCTTTGCTATGTTAAATAGTGCTGTAAAGAAAGTTCTTGTGTTAGTGGATTTAGTATGTCTTTGTTTCTGGATGATTGGGTAAATGCATAGTAGTGGAATGGCTGTGTCATAGGGGAGCTCTATGTTTAGTCTTTTGGGGAACTGCTATACTGCTTTTCATAGTGGTTGAACAAGTTTGCACTTCCACCAACAGTGTAGTAGTGATCCCTCCTGGCCACATCCCCTCCAGCATCTGTTGTTATTAGTTTTCTTGATACTGGCCATTCTAACCAGAGTGAGGTGGAGTCTTAGAGTTGTTTTGATTTGTATTTCTTTTATGACCAGAGATGTTGAGCATTTCTTCATGTGTCTATAGGCCATTTTTGTTTCTTCTTCAGAGAAGACTCTCTTTAAGTCTTTGGCCCATCTTTTAATGGGGTAGTTGTTTCTTTGGAGATTTGTTTGGAGTGATTCAATGTTTTGAGCTGTTAATATATTTTAGATGTTAGGCCTTTGCCCACTCTATAGGCTTTCTAGTTAATTTGCTAGCTATATCATTTGCCATACAGAAGCTCTGCAGTTTAATGCAGTCCCACTTATCCAGCCTTTCTCTGATTTGTTGTCCAAAGCTATGGACATGGTAATGGAAATATAAAAATAACTATATAGACCTCAAAACCTATGACTGTATAGACATAATGTTTTATTTCATATATTAATATGTTTCTATGACATACAAACCCTTAGCCTAATTTTGATTAAGTTCTAAATATTAAGTCCCAGTGATTGCAAATGGAGATTCCCTCCTTGAACACTTGTGTGTTAAACTTGTCATTTAAAATATGATGTAAAAATCAACGTTAATAAATTCTTTAAAAAAAAAAGAAAGTTTCGACCTGTGACAAGAAGACCTACTGTATGTCTCATTCCTTCTTGTAAAGTTTTCAGTGTATCGGCTTTTACCTCGAGGTCTTTGATCCATTTGGAGTTATTTCTACTGCATGGTGACAAAGAAGGATCCAACTTTAGTTTTCTGCAGGTGCTTAACCAGTTCTGCCAGCACAACTTGTTGAAGAGGCTATCTTTCTTCCATTCTATTTTTTTGGCTCCCTTGTCAAAGACTAGGGGGCCATAGGTCTGTGGTTTAATATCTGGGTCCTCAGTTCTATTCCATTGGTCTTCAGGCCTGTTCTTGTACCAGTACCAAGCTGTTTTGATAATTATAGCTCTGTAATAGAGTCTAAAGTTTGGTATTGAAATTCCTCCTGGGCTGTTCTTTCTACTAAGAAATATTTTTGCTTTAGAAGGTCTTTTATTATTCCATATGAAATTTGGGATTGCCTCTTCTATTTCTTTAAAGAATGATATTGGCATATTGATGGGTATTGCATTGGATTTGTAGATAGCCCTTGACAAGACTGTTATTTTCACGAAGTTGATTCTTCCAATCCAGGAGCATGGGAGGTTTTTCCATTTACTCAGTTCTTCCTTAATTTCCTTTTTCAGGGTTTTAAAGTTTTCATCAAAAAGTTCCTTTACATTCTTAGTTAAGATAATTCCTAGGGAAAAAAAAGATAATTCCTAGGTACTTTATTTTCTTTGGGGCTATTGCAAAAGGAGTTGCTTTTCTGATTGTTGCCTCATTCCTCTCACTGTTGGTGTAGAGGAAGGCAGTTGATTTTTGAGGGTTAATTTCAAAGTTTTGAATCAGCTCAAGGAGCTTGGGAGTGGAATCTATAGGATTCTTTAAATACAGAATCATGTCATCTGCAAAGAGGGAAAGTTTTACTTCCTCTTTCCCTATTTGGATCCCCTGCTTGCTTGCTTCTTGCCTTATTGCTCTGGCTAGGAATTCTAATACTATGTTAAAGAGGAGTGGAGAGAGTGGGCATCCTTGTCTCCTTCCTGATTTTAGAGGGAATGACTTTAGCTTTTTGCTATTAAGTATAATGCTAGCTGTGGGTTTGTCATACACAGCCTTTATTATACTGAGGAATGTTCCATGAATTCCTGTTTTCTCCAGAGCTTTTAACATAAAGGGGTGTTGGATCTTTTCGAATGCCATTTCTGCATTTATTGAGACAATCATGTGATTTTGTTCTTGCTCCTATTGATGTGTTGAATTATATTAATTGATTTGCGTATGTTGAACCAGCTTTGCCTGCTGTGATGAATCCTTTTGATCATAGTGTATAATTTTATTGATGAGTTGCTGAAGACGGTTGGCCAGTATTTTGTTGAGAAGTTTTGCATCAAAGAAATGGGTCGGTAGTTCTCTTTCTTTGATGAATCTGTCTGGTTTGGGGATGAGGGTTATACTGTCTTCATAGAATGAGTTTGGCAAAGAACCTTCGTTTTCAATTTTGTTGAAAAGCTTGAGGAGTATTGGTGTGAGCTGTACTTTGAAGACCTTATAGAATTCAGCTGTGAATCCATTTGGCCCTGGGCTTTTCTTAGATGGAAGGTCTCTTATTGCCATTTCTATTTCAGTGCTTGAAATAGGTCTGTTTAGTTGGATGAGGTCTTCTTGGTTCAGTGTGGGTATGTTAGTATTGGCTAGAAATTCATCCATTTCTCCTAGATTCTCAAATTTGTTGGCATAAAGGTTAGAGAAGTATTCCCTCATGATGCTCTGGATCTTGGTAATTTCTGTCGTGATATTACCATTTTCTTCTGTGATTTTGTTAATTTCGGTATGCTCCCTTTTTTTGATAATATTTGCTAAGGGTTTGTCAATTTTGCTAATTTTTTCAAAGAACCAACTCCTTGTTTTGTTGATTCTTTCTATAGTTTTTTTGGACTCCCAATTCATTTAATTCTTCTTTGATTTTAATAATTTGCTTCCTTCTAGTGGGATTAGGGTTGGTTTGTTTCTCTTTTTCCAGGAGCTTAAGGTGACACATTAAATTGTTGGTTTGCGATTTTTTCCAATTTGTTATTGTAGGCACTCAGAGCTATAAATTTTCCTCTGAGTACTGCCTTTCCTGTGTCCTAAGGGAGCTGGTATTTTGTGTGCTCCTTTTTGTTAAATTTCATAAACTGTTGGATTTCTGTTCTGATCTCCTTGCTGACCCTTTGGTGATTCAACAATGTGTTGTTCAATCTCCATGAGTTACAAGGTTTTTGTTGGTGGAGATGGGTGTTCTGTTCCAATTTGATGCCTTTGTCATCTGAGAGAGTACAGAGAATAATTTCAGTGTCTTTGAATCTTCCCAGGTTTGTTTTATGCCCTAAAATGTGGTCTATTTTGGGAAATGTTCCATGTGCTGCTGAAAGAAACATATATTGTGTTGTTGCTGGGTGGAATAATCTGCAGATGTCTGTTAGATCTAGTTGTTCTATAGAGTTGTTCAAATCTAAGGTTTCTCTGTTGAGTTTCTGCCTGGTTCATATGACCATAGTTGAGAGTGGTGTGTTAAAGTCACCAAAAATCACTGTGTTTCAATCTATGTATGGTTTCAGTGAAAGTAAAATTTGCTTGATGAAGTTTGGAGCTCTGGGATTAGGTGTGTAGATATTTAGGATGGTTATGTCCTCCTAGAGGAAAGATCCTTTTAGTGGTATGTAGTAATCTTGTCTTTTCTCACTAATTTTAGTGTGAAGTCTATTTTATCTGATATGAGGATGGCAACTCCAGCCTGTTTATGGAGGCCGTTAGCTTGATAAAATTTATTCCAACATCTCACTTTCAAAAAAATGTTTTTTTGTTTTTTGGGTAAGATGTGTCTCTTGAAGACACACCTAGACAGACTATGCCATTTAATTGGAAAGTTAAGTCCATTGATATTAAGAGTCAGGATTGAGAAATATTTATTAGTTCCTGCAATTTTTAAAAGCTTTCTTTAGGGCCTGTGTCTTGACAGTTCTTGTGGTACTTAGATGGTATGGGTTTTAGGTACCATTTCTTTCTCTGTAATACATTTGTGTTGGTTTTCTATGTGTAGAACATCTTTGAGAATTTTCTGTAATGTTGGTTTGGTTGCTACATAATGTTGAAGCTTTTCCCTGTAATGGAATGTTTTTATTGTTCCCTCAATTATGAATGAGAGCTTAGCTGGGTACAGTATTCTTGGTTGGTAGTTATTTGACTTCAGGGCATGACATATGTCCTTCTAATCTCTTCTTGTTTTCATGGTCTCTGCTGAGAAATCTGGGGTTATTCTGATTGCTTTGTCTTTATAGGTGATCGTTCTCTTCTCCCTGGCTGATTTTAGGATCCTTTCTTTGGTGTCTATTGATCCAGTTTGGATTATAATGTGGTGGTGGGATGTCCTTTTCTGGTCAGGTCTGTTTGGGGTTCTAAAAACTTCTTGTATCTGGATGGGCCTGCCCTTCTGGATATTTGGGAAGTTCTCTGAGATGATTCCCTGAAGTATACTTCCAATACCATTGATGTCTTTCTCCAGGCCCTCCTCAATACCAATTAGGCTTCCTAATTGTATCTTGGACCTCCTGAAGCGTTTGCTCTACTTTCTTAGATTTGAATTGACTCATTTTCTGTTCTTTCTCTATAACAACTAAATTATCTTCCACCCCAGAAATTCTCTCTTCCGCATTGTCTAACCTGCTATCAAAGCTTTCTACTTTATTCTTCAACCCCCTTGCTTCTAATTGGTCATTTTTGATGCCTTGCATCTCTTGTTTTAGATCATGTATGGATTTCTTTAACTCCTTGATTTCCATTTGAGTGTTTAGCTCAGCAGCTTTATTCTCTTTGGACATTTGTTGTTCAGTCAATTTTGTTTGTGGATTCTATGAATTCATTCATTTTTCTTTGAAAAACCTTTATTATGGCCTCCTTTACGGCTTCCCCTTTTTCATATATCACATTTTTTATGGTTTCCTCTTGTTTAGCTATGGCTTCCTCCCTTTCTTTATGTTTTCACACTTTTCATTAATGATGTTTATCATTTGCACTTGTATAGCACTTGGAAGACTCTCCTCTAGATTTGCCACTGACTGCTCGATTGCCTGCTTATATTGGGTGGGAGATGCTATTTCTTGATTTGACATTTTTCTTGAGTTTCTTGTTCTGCCATTTGAAAATGGGAGCAAGATTAATACTAAACAAGATTATAATTTTTCAGATATAACCAACCTAGACCTTTTTTTAGTTGACTGACAATAGATGTTCACACTTTTAGATTGGTAATATCACTTTCTCTTTCTTTTTGTGCACTTACATACAAATCTAATACAACCACAGATTACCGATTTCTGACCAAAACAATAAGCCCCTCAATCCAATCTCTATTGTATTTAAGTCCCTCTGGACCTAGAGTATAATTGAACACCTAGATACACAGCATTGCTCAACAACCATCAACTGTAGATCCATGCATTATAAGAGTTGAAGGATGAACAGAGAACCAGAGATAGAAAAATAATATGAAAGACAACAAGGGAGGTAGGAAAAGAATAATGCAGGAGTGTAAGATTATTATAGTAATGAAGAAAAGGTATCTTGTAAGGATAACTGACCTAAGGTGATAGACAGGTAGAATATTTGAGTAGAAAATTTAGAAGAACTTAGATAAAAATTATGAAAATAAAAAGAGTAATAATAAGAATATATAGAGAAAAGAGAGAGGTAGATATAGGAGATTTCAATAATACAAATTTTAAAAAGAAAAAAGAAACACAACAACAACAAAATAAACAAAACACAGCAAAAAAAAAAAAGGTGGGGGGATATTCCTCACTATTGAGAGATTCTAGGATTGAGAACCAGGAGATTAAATAGCAGGTGACTGTATCAATATGGACATCATTTTTATTCAGACTGTACCCAGAGCTGTCACTGTGTTTCTAGGAATGATCACAGTGACAGAAAAAGCAGGAAATGAGAGGAGAAAAAAAAAGAGAAAAAGAAAAAAGAAAAAAAAAGGAATGAATCATAACATTAGAAGAAAAAGCTGTAGGTAAAATGGCAAAGAGAAAATAAGAACACCTAAAAATGCAAATGAAAAGGGGTAGAAGAACAAAAAAGGGGGGGCATTCTTCAGTTTTTTTGTAGGGGGTACAGGATATGAAACTTGTGTCTTCACTAAATTGGGAATCCAAACACTTCACAAAGTCTTTCTCTCTTGTGATTTGGCTTTGCGGTTTTTCGATCAGATTGCTTGATTGGTAAAACAAAGCTGAAAGATCCACGGGCGTCTTTGTTTACCAGATTTGTAGCAGGCGCAGGGTCTGGACTTCAGCAGTGCTGGGGCCAGATATCTGGCTAAGGGATCTCTGGGAAATCCTTTGCCAGTTAGAAAGATGGCGTTACCAGCATCACCTCTCAGGTTGCATTTGCTTTGGCCGGGTCTTTGCCAGCAGTCAAAATGGCGCTGCTCTCAGCTGGTGGGAGAGGAGCACACTCCCAATGCCATTCCACGAGCAGAAGTGGAAACTTCTCCTCGGAGGTACTCACAAATTGTTGGATTCTCTGGTTCGTGAAGCTGGCAGGTCCGTGCACAGCCGGGTGTTGGCTCTGGGCTTGCACATGCTCTGTGTGGCTCTGTCTGCAGCCAGCAGGTCTGTGCTGCCAAGAAGCGTTGTCTGCTCCGCGGTTGGCAGGGCTCCACACTGTCTTCTCGCGCCAGTATTCTCCCTTTTTCCTCTCTGACTGACATCTCTTTGGTGCTAAAGCTTACTTAGGATCAATTTCTGGTAAAGAACTGTCCCCTTCACTGCCAGAACTTGTATCTTGGTGGGAACTCAGTACGTCTCACACTGAACCGCCATCATCTTCCGCAGATCTCCTTTTCTTTTCTTTTTATTTTATTGTTACAGTAAAGACTTACAGAGGGGTTACAGTTACATAAGCAAGATAATGAGTACAGTTCCTTCACCTCTTCCCACATTTTCTCCCAGCTGTTCCCTCCTGACAACCCTCCCCACAAGCTGCATAGTTCATTTTCAACATAGTGTCTTGTGAGTGTCACTGCTAAATTTGTTCATCCTTTGACCCACCATTTCTGTGCTTCCCCTTACTCTCCCCAAAAGAAATTAACTTACATGCAAGACAAAACTAGAGAAAGCAAAAATAGTGAGAAAGAAGCAATATGACATAAAAACCCCTTGTTTCTGTTTTTTGGAGTTCATTTCAATTAGCATCATTTTATGTGATCATGTACCCACAGGTATTGAGTCTTTGTAATCCTCTCCAAAGAACATCTTCCTTGGATCTCACTGGGTGAACATATAGAGTCCTGTGTAATTTATCATGTCCAAGTGGATATTTTTGTCTTTTACCATCCAGTGTGTTTACTTGTAGAATTATAGGCACATTCTAATTACTACAGATGAGGTGAACCATGAAACCTGTATTTCTTTGGGTCTAGATTTCTTTGCTTAGTTTGACATTTTCCAATACTTTCTATGAATAGTACAATATCTTTCTTTCTGGTGGAAGCATAGAATTTCATTGTGAATATATACCACATTTTCTTGAACCATTCATCTGCTGATGGGTATCTGAGTTGATTCCATAACTTGGCTATGGTAAACAATACTGCCAAGAACAAGGTTGTTTAGTCTTTTGAGGAACTGCCATACTGCTTTCCATAGTAGAGCAAAACCTTGATACAAAAGGCCATATAGTAGGACGCTAAATGAAAGGATCTCTAGGATATAGAAACATAAGCCATATAATGAATGCTTGTTGTTCTTTAGGTACTATGTTATCTCTCATCTCTTTTGCTGTCCCTTGGTTATCTCATATTGTTACAGTATCTCACTTTGTTACCTGATATATCGGATATATTTGTATTTGGTTATTTGAAATTGGATAGGGAACGGGGGAAAACAAGATGAGGGGTGGGGATTTGGGGGGAGGGAAATGGGAACCAAGACATGTGAAAGTATATCAATGTATGGGAATTAATGCACCATCTATCTGGCAAATATCATGTAACCCCCTATTAATTACAATAAAAATATATGAAAAAAAGAGAAAAAAAGAACAAGGTTGTGTTGGTAGCTTTATTGTATCCTTCCTTGTTTGTGGTGTACTACTGAAACAGATAGGGAAAACACTAGAGCTTCTAGGCAAGGGTCAAAAGTAAAGATCCAGAATCACAAGAAATCGAAGATTGAATAAATAGGATTGCATTAAGCTGAAGAGCTTCTGGATGACAAAGGACATAGCTAGCAAGATAAATAGAAAAACCTCCTGAAGGGGAGAATATTTTTCCTAGTTATGTATCAGGCAAGGGCTTCATATCCAAAATATAATTAGAGTTCAAAAAAATAAATCTTCCCCCTCAAAAAATCAACAACCTAATTAATAAATAGGTTAGAGACTTAAAGTGAGACTTCTCAGATGAAGTACGAATGACCAATAGACACATGAAACAATGTTCAACATCTCTGGCCATACAAGAACATTGAGATCTACCTCTCCCCAGTTAGAATGGCCACTGTCAAGAACGCTCAGAATAACAGATGCCATCAGGGATAGGGCCAAAAGGGAGTGCTACCACACTGTGGGAATGCAAATTTGCAGTATGACATTCCCTCAAAAGACTAATTTTAGTGCTTCCTTATGTCATGTCTTCTTAAAAGTTGAGTAAAGTACAGATTTTTATGGACTGGAAAAAAAAACAGGTATATTTAACAAGTATTGATTTTCATGTTAGGAAATACCTGCATTGTGATTTGAACCAGCCTATGGAAGTTAACATTTGGAGAATAAGAAACAGACTGGAAATAGTATCAGTACACAGTCAAAGGCATAAATGACATGGAAAACTACTGGGCCTCTTAAAACTTTCTAGCTTCTGTGTCTCATTTCTCCTGTGGTCTGAATGCCTCAAATACATTTTTATAATATTACTTTCAGTACACAAAAAGGTAATGCTCATAAGAAAGCTAATCAAAATGTATCTGATTAATTCTGGTGTTTATTTACCTCACTTATATAGTTCTATTTTATTAAAACAATGTCTATCACACTAGAAGAATGGTCTGAACAGATAGTACAGAAATATATTTGGATATTTTAAAAATAAGTTACTAGAGAATCATAAATATTTCTTTGAATATTCTATCATTTTATTACATGATTAAATAATTAGTAAGCTAAATTTCTCCAACCTAACTTTGTTAAAATGCATCAAAGGAATATTAAGCTAGCACTTGAGAATTATAAACAATATTCTTAGTCACATTTCACTTGTCTTTCATTATGGCTAAATATCACATGGGGTTCTGCTGCTTGGTTTATAAAACATATTTCATAACTACTACTTTGCCTGCATAACATGTATATAATAATAAATATTCCAATAAAAATAATTTTTGAAATTAGAAGTTCCATAGTGCATAATAAAAAAGCTTCATTTGTCTTGATGCTAGGTGCAGAATAAAACTGTTTAACTTCCAAAAAAAAAGTTTCATTTGATGTACGGTATTTTAAAACATTTCATAAATATGAAAAAGAGAACTTATTTTTGATTATTGGGACAAATACACTAGTTACTCCTTCAAATATCTATTCTTTCTATGCTTTCAACTGATAATATTTTAACTACATTAATCAAATTTGGATCTATTTGATAAACTTTTTGCCCATTTTCCATTGAGATGATGTGAAAATATCTTCAAAATGACAAAGGCAGCCAGATGCCAGTGGCTCATGCCTGTAATCCTAGCTACTTAGAAAGCTGAGCTCTGAGGATCATAGCCAGCCCATGCAGGAAAATTTGTGAGACTCTTATCTCCAATTAACTACCTAAATGCCAGAAGTGGAGCTGTAGCTCAAGTGGTAAATTGCTAGCCTTGAGCACAAAGCTCAGGATCAGTGCCCAGACCCTGAGTTCAAGGTCCAGGGCTGGCACAAAAAAGAAAAACAACAGGGAGAAGGAAGATGGCGCTGAGACAATAGGGACGCTGCCTAGCTCTCTCTCACAAAAAGAGAGAACCAGGGAGTCCCACGAGCCAACTACCTAAAGAAATCCACAACAACAAACTCAAAAAGCAATGGGGAAGGACTCAAACCGGAAAAGAAATCCAGATAAAGCTCACATCCAACTTTCTCAAAGAATTCAGAACGCGAGGACCCCTCCCCCACCTCTCGCCCCGAATCCAACCCGCGAAAGGCGCGGAAAGCTGCGAAAAGCCAGGGAAAGCCGCGGAAAGCCTCGAAAAGCAGCAGCTGGCACCAGCTCAAGCCGCGAAAAGCTGTGGCGGATGCCGGCTCCAAGCCACCAGAAGCGGCGGCAGTGGAGGGCACCAGGCCGGGAGCCCAACTGCTGCAGAAACCAGCACAGAACCGGGCCAGCAAACGGCGGAAGCAGCGGAACCCAGACGCGGAACCAGAACAGCAAGCAGCGGAACCCAGACGCAGAACACAGGCGGCGGCGGAGACCCGAGGGGAGTGAAAGACTCCCCACCACCGTGGAGCACCCGCAGACGGACGCAGAGGCGTGAGTAATACAGCGCATCCCCAAACACATCGGGAAAGCAGAGCGGGTGCCAAGCAATAGAACTTAACTCAGACCCCAACACCCTGCCCGAGAAAGACTGGCGGGAGCAGGGGGGCAAGGAATTTAGAATCCTGTCCATCCCATGGTCCACTGTGAGGCCACTGGTTGGGCTAAGAGCTAGTCGTGCAGCAACACATAAGTTTTATTCTAATACTTTCCAAACTTTGTACTCAAATACGCTACCTACTTACCAACTTAGGTCAGTTATCTGTACGCTATACCTTTTCTTCATTACTACAATATTCTTACACTCCTACATTAATCCTCTTGTACCTCCCCTAACCTCTCTCATTCTGTTTTTCTATCTCTGGACCTCTGTTCGTCTTTCAACCCTTATACTGCATGGATCTACACTTGATGGCTGTTGAGCAATACTGTATATCTAGGTGTTTAATTATTCTCTAGGCTCAGAGGGACTTAAAGACAATAGAGATTGGATTGAGAGGCTTATTCTTTTGGGTATAAATCGCTTATCAGTGGATGTATTAGACTGGCCTGTAACTGCACAAAAAGAAAGAGTGATAACACCAATCAAAACTTGTGAACATCTAGGGTCTGCCAGCTACAGAGGTCTAGGTTGTTTATATCTGAAAAACTATAATCGTGTTTAGTATTAATCTTGCTCCCATTTCTAAATGGGCAGAACAAGAAACTCAAGAAAAATGTCAAATCAAGAAACAACATCCCCCACCCAATGTAAACAGACAATGAAACAGTCACTGGCAAACCTAGAGGAGAGTCTTCCAAGTGCTATACAAATGCAATTGATAAACATCATTAATGAAAAATGTGAAAATATAAAGAAAGAGATAAGGGAGGAAGCCATACCTGAACAAGAGGAAACCATAAACAAGGTGATAAGTGAAAAAGAAGAAGCCATAAAGGAGGCCATAATAAAGGTTGTTCAAAGAAAGATGGATGAATTCATAGAATCCACAAATAAAAAGGTGACCGAACTCCAGCAAATCTTCAAAGAAAATAAAGCTACTGAGCTAACCACTCAAATGGAAATCAAGGAGCTAAAGAAATCCATACATGATCTAAAAGAAGAGATGCAAGGCATCAAAAATGAGCAATTAGAAGCAAGGGAGATGAAAAATAAAGTAGATAGCTTTGATAGCAGGTTAGACAATGCAGAGGAGAGAATTTCCGGGGCTAAAGATAATTTAGTTATTATAGAGAAAGAACAGAAAATGAGTCAATCCAAATCTAGGAAAAATGAGAGAGCGCTTCAGGAGGTCCAAGATACAATTAGGAAGCCTAATTTAAGGCTAATTGGTATTGAGGAGGGTCTGGAGAAAGAGGTCAATGGTATTGGAAATATACTTCAGGGAATCATCTCAGAGAATTTCCCAAATATCCAGAAGGGCTGGCCCATCCAGATACAAGAAGCTTTTAGAACCCCAAACAGACCTGACCAGAAAAGAACATCCCACCGCCACATTGTAAACCGAACTGGATCAATAGAAACCAAAGAAAGGATCCTAAAGGCAGCCAGGGAAAAGGGATCAGTAACCTATAAAGGAAAACCAATCAGAATAACCCCAGATTTCTCAGCAGAGATCATGCAAGCAAGTGTCTGGAAGCATATATGTCATGCCCTTAAGTCAAATAACTACCAACCAAGAATACTGTAGCCAGCTAAGCTCTCATTCATAACTGAGGGAACAATAAAAATATTCCATTCCAGGGAAAAGCTGCAACAATATGTCACAACAAAACCAACACTACAGAGAATTCTCAAAGATGTTCTATACATAGAAAACCAAAATAAATGCAATATAGGGAAAGAAATGGCACCTAAACAGCATACCACCTAAGGACCACAAGAACTGTCAAGACACAGGCCCAAATAAAAGCTTTTAAAAATGGTAGGACCTAATAAATATCTCTCAATCCTAACTCTCAATATCAATGGACTTAACTCTCCAATTAAACGGCATAGGCTGTCTAGTTGGATCAAAAAGCAAGAGCCATCGTTCTGCTGTCTTCAAGAGACACATCTTACCCAAAAAAACAAGCATCTTTTGAAAGTGAGAGGTTAGAATAAACTCTATCAAGCTAACGGCCCGCATAAACAGGCTGGAGTTGCCATCCTCATATCAGATAAAATAGACTTCAAACTAAAATTAGTAAGAAAAGACAAAGAAGGTTACTACACACTACTAAAGGGATCTTTCTTCCAGGAAGACATAACAATCCTAAATATCTACACACCCAATCCCAGAGCTCCGAACTTCATCAAGCAAACTTTAGTTACACTGAAACCATACATAGATCGAAATACAGTGATTGTCGGTGACTTTAACACACCACTCTCACCTATGGACAGATCAACAAGGCAAAAACTCAACAGAGAAACCTTAGAACTGAACAACTATATAGACCAACTAGATCTAACAGACATCTGTAAAATATTCCACCCAGAAACAACACAATATACATTTTTCTCAGCAGCACATGGAACATTTTCCAAAATAGATCACATCTTAGGCCATAAAACAAACCTGGAGCCAAAAAAATAGAATGGAAGAAAGACAGCCTCTTCAACAAGTTGTGCTGGCAGAACTGGTTAAGCACCTGCAGAAAACTAAAGTTGGATCCTTCTTTGTCACCTTGCACTAGAATTAACTCCAAATGGATCAAAGACCTGGAGGTAAAAGCTGACACACTGAAAACTTTACAGGAAGGAATAGGAGATACACTAGGCCTCCTTGGCACAGGTCGAAACTTTCTTAATAAGGACCAAGAATCACAACAATCAGAGAAAGGCTGGATAAGTGGGACTGCATTAAACTGCGGAGCTTTTGTATGGCCAAGGACATAGCTAGTAAATTAATTAGGAAGCCTACAGAATGGGAGAAGATCTTCACCAACCAAACAACGGACAAAGGCCTCATATCTAAAATATATCAACAACTCAAAAAATTGAATCACTCCAAAACTAATCTCCTAAGTAACAACCACCCCATTAAAAAATGGGCCAAAGACTTAAAGAGAGTCTTCTCTGAAGAAGAAACAAAAATGGCCTATAGACACATGAAGAAATGCTCAACATTTCTGGTCATAAAGGAAATGCAATTCAAAACAACTCTAAGATTCCACCTCACTCCAGATAGAATGGCCAGGATCAGGAAAATGAATAATAACAGATGCTGGAGGGGATGTGGCCAGGAGGGACCACTACTACACTGTTGGTGGGAGTGCAAACTCGTTCAACCACTATGGAAAGCAGTGTGGCAGTGCCTCAAAAGGCTAAGCATAGAACTCCCCTATGACCCAGCAATTCCACTACTTGGCATTTACCCAACCATCCAGAAACAAGGGCATACTAAATCCACTAGCACAACAATGTTCATTGCAGCACTATTCACCATAGCAAAGATATGGAACCAACCTAGATGTCCCTCAGTTGATGAGTGGATCAACAAGTTGTGGTATTTGTACACAATGGAATTCTATGCTGCTGTCAGAAAGAATGACATCGCCCCATTTGTTAGGAAATGGAAAGACTTAGAAAAAATCATATTAAGTGAAGTAAGCCAGACTCAAAGGAACTTAGGCTCAATGGTTTCCCTCATTCATCATAATCAGTAGAAACCTAGCAGAGATCTGCAATAGAGCAAAATCTTGATACATAAGGCCATATAGTATGAAGCTAATTGAAAGGACCTCCAGGATATCGAAACAAAAGCCATATAACGAATGATTGTTGTCCTTAATGTACTATGTTGTCTCTCATCTCCTTTGCTGTCCCTTGGTTATCTCATATTTTTATAGTATCTCACTTTGTTATCTGATATATTGAATTTATTTGTATTTGGTTATTTGAATTTTGATAGGGAAGGGGGGAAAACCAAGACGGGTGGGGGGTGTGGGGGGGAGGGTAATGGGTACCAAGACACGTGAAAGGGTATCAATGTATGTGAATTAATGCACCTTATATCTGGCAAGTATCATGTAACCCTTTTACTAAATACAATAAAAAATTTTTTAAAAAATAAAGACAACAAACAAAAAAATTACTAAATATCTTTGTGTAGTGGATAATTTACATTTGGACAACTCCTCAAAGTAAGAATCAATATGCATCATGAGCTTGTAACTAGAGCATAGATTAATCCCTACTATGTGTGTAACATAGTTATAAAAAGACTGAACAGAAAGCATTTTAGGACTAGGTGAAAGGAAAGAAACTCTACATGACCACAGAAATATCACAGTAGAAAGAAAGGAGAAAAAGGCACAATAATAAAAGGGCCAATACAGCAATAAGGCAATGTGGGAGTTACTTTTCAGAGTAGTAATATTAATTTAAGCAAATCCTTTGTATCTTCTTCTTCCTTCATTAAAAAAATCTCATTTGACATATAGTAAACTGTACATGTGGTTAAAAATTTAGTCACAGAGATCACTGTCACCATTAAATTATTTTATTTCTACATATGTGTTCATTCCCTTATCAAGAGATAGAGATTCTTTGCTCTCCCCATGAAAACTGAGCTCATCAGGCCTTTCTTCTTCTAGAATCCAGTCACCATGCAGTGAAATGCCTAGGTTTTATGGAGACGTCACGAGAAAACATTTGATAAATTGTAAATGAGCTGTTTTGGATGTATTGAATAAGAGGTCTCATGCAACGTCATGTGATGCAGACAAACTATCCAGCTGGGTTTGCTGAACCCCATTGACCCACAGAATCAATTAACTCACAGAGTTAATAAAATGTACATTTTAAGATGCTATGTTTTGAGATTGTTACAGAGCAGAAAGATAACCAAAATAGGTAATGGATACTAAAATAAGGTGCTGCTGAGACAAAACAAAAGCCACTAGGCTTAAGTTTGTAGCTGAGCATCAAACCATCAGGCCTTCGGAAACCCATGGTTTGTAGAAGAATGAGAAATTGAGCTTGAAGTATAAATTAGATATGAGGCCCTTGTCGTATGGCTAGTGAAGATCTTCTCTGTGGGCTTTCCATTTGTCTTGCTAGCTATGTCCTTTGCCATGCAGAAGCTCTGCAGCTTAATGCAATCCCATTTATCCAACTTTTCTTTGATTTTCTGTGTTTCTGGGTCTTTACTAATAATGTTTCAACCTGTGCTAAAGAGCCCTAGTGTTTCTCCTATTCCTTTCTATAATATTTTCAGGATATCTTTTTGACCTGGAGGTCTTTGATCAATTTAAATCATATTGATTCTGGTGCAGGGTGATAAATAAGGATCTAACTTTAGTTTTTTTACATGTATTTAGCCAATTCTTCCAGCACCATTTGTTGAAGAAGCTCACTTTTTTCTACCCTGGGTTTAAAAAAAAAATTGGTCCCCTTATGAAAGATTAGGTGGCCATAGGTCTGTGGGTTCATTTCTAAGTGTTCCATTCTATTCCATTTGTCCTCAGGCGTGTTCTTATGCCAGTACCAAGCTGTTTTTCTTACTGCAGCTTTTGTGGGTTTTTAAAGAGGGTTTTTGTGGTGGGGTTTTTTTGGCAGTCCTGGGGCTTGAACTTGGGACCTGGGCACTGTCCTTGGGCTTTCCTCAAGGCTTTACCACTTCAGTAACAGCACTACTTCTGGCTTTTTCTGTGTATATGGTACCAAGGAATCAAACCCAGGGCTTCATACATGCTAGGCAAACACTCTACCAGTAGGCCACACTCCTGGCCCTGTAATAGAGTTTTAAGTTCAGTATTGATATTCCTGAAAGGCAGTCTTTGTTGTGGATAGCAACCCTTTCACTTGTGAAAGGAACTGCTATAAAAGTTGTAGGGAAAAAAGGGGGAAGAAGAAGTAATGCAATAAATTTATGACTGTAGCAAGAGGGGGCACTGAAAATGCCAAATGACTTCTGTTTATAATCAAATATGTCTTGAGACATATCAATTAAGCAAAAGCTATGGCAAACATAAAGAATCCAATCCATCTTTTCCAGCCAGGTGCATGTTCTAAAGGAAGAAGTTACCTCAAGGCAAAGATCAAATCCAGGGAACTACTAATAAGTCAGAATTAGGGTGTTTGGGATCAAACATCCTTGAAAACATGAGAAATATCTACACCAGTTCCTATAGGCTTAGATTTTAACAAAAAGAAAGATTCCTAAAGATCTGACACACTGTAGAAAACTTGTCTAGACAATGAGTATGACTCTTAAGGGTATTGTCTCTCTGTTTCTTAGTTTGGAGTAGCAACAAGCCTGTTTTGAACAGATTTGCATGTATGTCTTTTTGTGGATGTTTTTTATTCAAATGAAATTAAAAATGATTCCTAAGGAACCCCACAATCTTATTGTAAAAGGAATGTACAACATTCTGAAAATAATTTGGGACCTTACAGCCTCAAAACAAAGAAAACAGTTTAAGGAAGCAACTTTGCTTCAAACATAATCCATTTCATGAGAAAAGATGAGTCAAAGTAGAGTGAAGACCTCACAGGGAGAAGCTAAAATTTGAGAGTCCATTTTAGGAAGTATTCCTTAGCCACTCTCAAATCATGCTTCCATGGTCTTGAGGAACTGGATATGTGCTTGCTGTACTGTCCTTCAAAATTTCCAGACTATTCCTTGCTATGGCCCATATTTGTTTTCCTTTCTGAACAGGAATGTCCATTACATAACTCACTATTGGATGCTAGCTCAATATGGAGAAGAAACACTAGCTTTGAGCATGTTTGATTGAGAGGAATTATAGGGAAAGTGCCATACACCAACGACAACTTAGATGATACCTAAAACTGAGCTTTGAGCTTGAACCTGATGTCATATTGAGGTAAGACTTTAAGGTTTCTTGGGAATAGGTGGCTACATTTTCTACATGTCAGAAACTTGTTCTGCTTGCCAGAAAGTTGTTAAAGCTAAAAAGTGAATTAGGAAAACGTTTTCAAGCAATCATGAATCCTTTCTTCTTACATGTATTTCCCATTTGAATAAAAACTAAAGTGTCTACTGTATTGGATCAACTGATCTTCCTTCTTTTTAAATTTAGGCTGGTCCTCTATCTTAGTTTCACAATACAATGTTGTGGAAATGATGTTTTGTGACTTCCAAATCAAGATTCCAAGAGGAATCACCTTATGTTTTTCTCCTTTTGGACTGCTGCCACTGAAAGTTGCTACTTCTTGGATCCTCACCATTATGGTAGGATGTAGTTCAGTACCAAGATGCAAAAACTCCAAGCCAAATGGAGCCACTACATAGAGAAATGAAAGGTCAGCTAGGTGCAAAGGCTCACGCCTGTAATCCTAGCTACTCAGGAGGCTGAGATATGAAGATCAAGGTTCAAAGCCAGCCTGGGCACAGAAGGACCTGAGACTCTTATCTCCAATTAACCTCTAGAAAACAGAAAGTGGAGCCATGGCTCAAGGGGTAGGGAGGTAGCCTGGAGCTGAAGAGCTCAGGGACATGCCCAGGCCCATAGTTCAAGCCCTCCTCTAAAAAAGAAAAAGAAATGAAAGGTCAAAGTTGGGTTCCCATCAGCTGCAAACCATATGAATGAATTTTCTGCAGGTTTCAACCCTGATAGAACCCTTAAATAACAGTTCCATTATCCTGTAGAGCAGAACCATCTAGCTGGCTCTTACCAGCTCACAGAACTGAGAGAAAAATGGAGATTGTTTTAAGTCAATGAAGTTTGGAGGAGGTTTTTAGTAATAGTCAGCAAATGTATTATGTGTTAATGTCACAGAATAAACTTTAACACATCTGTTCCTCAAAAACGAAAACATCATCATACTATTTCATGTAATTGTTATACCTTGTCTCCTTGTTCTGCCTCCACTTTGAGATAGAAATATATCTTAACATTTTGTGTCTTTGCTTTTGTATTTTAGCTTCCACAAATACACATATCCATATTATAAATTTCCTTAGGTATCATAAAATTGTATCCCATAACATTGTATGGAATATAACCTTTGCTTTGCATGATCTTTGCTTTGTCACTTTTTCTCTTTCATTTCATTCTCCTAACTAAAATGGCAAAAACCAGGCTTTTTTTTTTTTTTTTTTGCCAGTCCTGGGGCTTGAACTCAGGGCCTGAGCACTGTCCCTGGGCTTTCTCAAAGCTATATAGCTCTACCACTTGAGCCACAGCATCACTTCCAGATGTTTCTATGTATGTGGTACAGGAATCAAATCTGGGTCTTCATGCATGCTAGGCAAGCACTCTACAAGGCCAAATGCCTAGCCCCACAGTTTGCTTTTTGATCTTTCATCACTGAACAGTTAGGTGGTTATCAACAGAGTTTCCATAAGCTCTGTTACACATGTACTCCTGCTGTGTATATTTCTCTATGTAGATATGTTGAGGCAGAATGGTTGCTGTGTAAAACATTAACTCAGAAGGTAAAGCAAGTCACTTTCTGAACAGTGTTATCAGTTTCAATTCCCACCAGAAATATGAAAGATGGCTTTGATTGAAGCAGATCATGTTCATAGCCCTCTCACATTTCTTAGTCTTTCAATCTATATATGTAAAGAGTACATAATGGACCATCCATTATGGCCTTAGTCTATTACTAGTGAAATTAAGTCTTTTCTCATGTGTTCTGTCACATCCACTTAAAAAGGCCAGTTTGAGGTTCTAATCCTAGCTACTCAGAAGGCTGAGATGTAAAGATGAGTTTGAAGCTAGACTGGGTAGTAATGTCTAAGAGACTCATCTATAATAAACTACTGAGAAAAAGTCAGAAGTGGTGCTGTGGCTCAAGTGGCAGGGCACTAGCCTTGAGCACAGACCCAGGAACAGCACTCAGGCCCTGAATTTAAGCCCCAGAACCAGAAAAAAGCAAACAACAAACTCCCCCCAAAACAAACAAAAAACTCCCATAAAACCCAGTTTGTCTTTGGCACATTTTTCCATAGGAAATTATGAAAAGTAGTGATAAAATCCTGTGTGCCCTTATTTTTAAAGCATACAATTTAGTCAACTTTTTAAATAATATGAAATTAACTTGAATAGTACATTTCACATGTATTAAGTACTATATTAACTTCTCACTTTTTCTCTTACTAAACATGACTGATATTAGCAAGTCATACCAAACACAAACAATAAGCTGAAAAGTATTCTCTCATCTATAGAGTTCAAATAAAAGTTTGGAATGGCACAAAACTTACTGTAAACTTTAGGCTAGAGATTCTCAAAAAATTTTAATTATAAGTCAAGCTTCTCTATTTCCTCATGATCCAGTTTAAGTAAGTTGCAATTTTGCAGTCTAAGTTTTCAAATATATTAGCATTATCATATCCCTGTTAGTATTTTATTTTCATCTTTATCAGGTTTATGAGTTGACTCTTTTCCATCTTTACAATGTTTATATATGCTCTGTTTAGTTCTTTTTAAAAATGAGGGGAATTTTGCTGTTTCCCTAACTTAAGTTACACATTTGTTCTTTTATCCTCACTTCAAACTTTAAAAGCCATATTCTTCAAAGTACTATTACTGCTGCATTAGTCAATCTCAAAAGGAAAATAGTGCTAGTCATGGTGGCTCATAACTATAATCCCTGTTAATTAAGGCTGAGATCAGGTGAATTTTTGGGGTCAGCCTGAGCAAAAAATTTGAGACCTCAGTCTCACTCAATCGTTGGGTGAGGTGAGACACACCTGTCACTTCAGTTATTGCAGAAAGCACAAATAGGAGGATGGTGGTCAGAATGGCTTCAGACAGGTATCACTTGCTTAGCAAACATAAAGTTCTGAGTTCTAACCCCAGAACTGAAGACAAGAACAACCACCTTAGAATTAAACTGTTTCTGTCATCTATAAGGTTATTCTAAAACTTGTATCATTTTAAAGATGTATCCTTTATTATTCATTTCCACTCCTTTCCCATCATTAATACCAACTTATTGTGGATTACTTCATGTCTAGTAGTAAGTACTACATGGCCAAATTTTTGGAAAGACAAAATAATGAAGAAAAAACTCTCTATATGTTGATTCATTAAATCTGTCCATTGAATCAGTATAATTATTGAAATGCTTAAATTCATTCTTTGCTGACTTGAGATCTGTTAGAATATTTTTCAGTTTACTGCTAAATTTAGCCTTACTCACACATTTTGAGGCCATCTCACTTAGTAAATGCAAATTTGTTACATATTTCTACTGAACTTTTACTATTCTCAGTGGCCTTCTCCATTTTAATAATATCAGAAAGTTCCATTTTGAGTTATCAGTAGTTCTACAAGTTCAGTGTTTGCTTACTTTTTTTTTTTTAACTTTCAACCTACCTGTGTCATGTTTTCTTTTTTAAAACAAGTTTGGACAAAAAAAGAGTATCAATCAATCATGTAAGTAGGTAACTCATTTGATAATATGACTCATAAATGACTTTCATGTGATGGTGAGGACTGAGCCCAGGGCCTTAGATATACTTGGCAAGTGCTCTATAACAGAACTACATTCCCAGCTCTGTTATCGAACTTTCTAATTTGTGTTGCCTCCTCATAATTTCTTCCTTTACTTATTCTGAGTCATTGCTTTCCTAAACTTTTCTTCCTTTGGAAATGGCTCATTCTCTAATCTTTATAAGCTTACTCTTCAAACTTAACTGCCATATTTCAATAATTTTAAACAGTAACATTAATAACTAAAGCACATCAGAATACTTTAATCCTAAGCAATCTCCTACCATCTTCCAAGCTCCTGTGAAGTTTTTCAATTAGATTTTTATTGGAACATTCCACATTAATGTTGCATAACAATATTTATTTAGTTTTACATGTTTACACTTTTGTATAAACACTCTTCATTCTGATTGCTTTATACAAATGCTACTTTAAATTTACAAACATTTATCATCAGCATATAGTTCTTTGATTTTAGATCATCCTTTTAGAGTAATTTTTCCTTGCTAATGTAAGAGAAATTTTTGCAGTTCCTTTACTGTGTCTGATGACAATGTTTTGTTTCATGCACATACTAAGCTGCCAAGCTCTCCTTAGAATTCAGAGGGTTACAATTCAACCATATACTGGGTTCACTGTTCTTGGGAAGCCTGTTATGTGTCTGGCTTCCCTGCCTTTGTTGTAGTTCTTTTAATCACCCTCAGTTGCTTCTAAAATCTAGTAGTTCACTATATTGGATGTGGTAACCGTTTTTTAATTCCTGAACCATGAGTTCAGGCTTTTCTAACAAATGCAGGAAATTCTGTCATCTCTAAATAGTGCCTCTCCTTCATTCTCTCCTACTTCTTAAAGTTTCTCCCTCCCTTACCTCTAAAAGTTGCAAATCTTTCCTGGCTATTTCATTGCTGCTCCTTGGATAATGTCTTTATGTCTAGTTTCTAGCTCACTAATCTCTTCAATTGAGTTTACTGTAATTCAGTATGCTTGAGGTTTCTTTCTCTTATTTCAGTAAAATATTTCTCATTCCTAGAGTTCTACTTAGTTCTTCTGTCTGTTCCATTCCTCATTCTGATGTTGGCAATGAGAACCAGAAAAATGAATTCAACATGTATTTTTCCCTCTCATAGGTTTTCTTATACCAGCTTGTTTCATCTTGTAACTGGTGACTTCTAGTCATGAAATAATATTCTTGATCACAAGCTATGAGGACCTTGGACCTAGATTAGAAACGTTTACAATTTGTTTCTACCAGGAGCTGCAAAACTAAGTTTGGAGCCTTTTAACCTCCCTAATTATTCTTTCTAGGGCAGCATCTTAGATTTGTGTCTCCATCCTTGTTCCTGGTTTGAGGCAAACTGTGTATGACAGAGATGCCAAACAGAAAACCACGGTCCACATGTATGTGTAAAGTAATGTTCATGAGTCCCAATTTAAAATGTCTGGTTCTTGAGGATTTCTCCTAGTTCCTTTGAGCCTTATTTTAAAAGTATATTTTCTTCAGGAACTAGTTGTTTTACAGTATCATAGTGCTGGAAGCAAATCATCTTATTCGATATATGAATCCATTAACCTGAGAAAGTACAAGATTTGTTGTTCTTAACAGATTCAAACCTCTCTATCTAGAAAGGTTTCTGAGCCCTTGATCGGAACAAATCAAATAACATTTTGATAGTGAGGACTCAGAGAATGAATAATCCCATAAGCTGTTGGCACGGTTGTAAGGAATTCCTCCTGGTGCTCTACTACTAATATTGCGATCAACTCTGTTCAACTTTCCAATATCCTAATCAATGTGTGACTCAAATCAATAGAATGAAAATCTACAATATCCCATGTTTTGAAGCCTTTAAAAATAAATAATGATTGATAACATGCAATTCCAATCTAGATACATGCCTTTATTTTTAGAAAACTGGGGCACCTACAATATAAGCAAAGATAAACAAGGCAGCTGGTGATTTATGTCAGTCAGAAACATATCTAATAGGCATTTTTGTAGCAGATCTGGCTGTTACTATCTTAAATGCTGATGGATTATTCACATCATTATTATTCAAAGCTGTTGATCAATGTTCTCAGGATGACCAGGAAGCTCTTTGTGCTTCACCCTAATCACTGAAGTAATGAAAGGAGATACCCGCAGCAAGAACTGCAACTGCGAATGCTGCAATCACACCTAAAAGTAAACAAACACAAAACACATGGAAATGGGATGAGCCAAAAAAAAAAGGCTTAACTGATCTTAGGTCTGAAACGTAGGTAACGATGGGCCTATAATACGGCACACACACAGAAACAGACACATGTACACACAATCCTAGGTCCACACAAATATGCACATATTAAAAATCAATGAGGTTTTAGAAAATTAAAATACAAATACTAGACAAAGTGTACCCCTTATGTAGAGGTGTGCATTCAGACCTATCTAAAAAATTAACAAGTATTTTCAAAGGTTTCTATAAATATGTATAGAAATATACATATACGTTCATTTATATGTATATATACACATATTTTAGGATTTCACACCTGAAATCCTAGCTACTCAGGAGGCTGTGATCTGAGGGTCTCAGGTCAAAGCCAGCAGGGACATGAAAGTCTTAGTGACTCTTATCTCCAACTAACTACCAGAAAACCAGAAGTGGCACTATGGCTCAACATGGCAGAGCAGAAGCCTTGAGCCCAACAGCTCAGGGACAGCACCCAGTCCCAGAGTTCAGGCCCCACAACTGACAAAAAAAGGAGACCAAAAGATATCCAAAATGACAAATGCACCCAGAATCTACAAAGAATGTGCAAATGTACAAAGAATCTAGTTAATTAACTAAAGTTTATATAATGGTTGTAACCTGTAGTTAAGTCTCTGTGCTGAGCATTTCTCAGATTACTATTCCACTAAACAACAGTCTACCATTCTTCGTTCAAAAACCCTAAAACATGCTGGTGACTGATATACTTGTTGGAACCTTTAAAATACAGAAGTGCATTATGAATATCCACTGGAATTTTCTTTTTCATTCATAAAACTTATGAACATCTACAACATTGACAGGAACAGCATCAATGTTTTACATTGTGAAACACTGGCCCTACAATACTGATGAGCTCCTAAACATTTATACTTTTCTTTCTAACCCACGAAAATAACAGACACATCAGCTTTGAGAGCACTGAGGTGATAATACATATAAACCTTTCTACCTCCAGGGCCTGGCATCTTCCATAATATTCAGTGAATAATGGCTTAATCTATCACTTCTTTGAAATGAAAATAAAATACCTATGTTTTGCTGAATTTTCAATACTATTGTAGTTTTAATTGATTGCTCTGGCTGTTCATCATCTGTCTTGTCCAATGAAGCTTCACTATTCAGAGAGGAACTCACATAAGCTGTAAGAAATAATAACAAATCTTATATAATGAGAATTATCATTTGAAACTCTTTTAAAGAACATAATAAAGAATATATAAAGTAAATAATATTTTCTTTCTACTCATCGTGTGTGTGTGTGTGTGTGTGTGTGTGTGTGTGTGTACTGGGCCTAAGACTTGAATTCAGCCCTGGGCACTGTACTTGAGTTTTTGTGCTCAAAACTAACATTCTAACACTTGAGCTACAACTTGTTTAACCTTTTAGTGGTTAATTGGAGGGGAAACTCGCATGAATTTTCTTGCCAAGACTGGCTCTGAACCACAATTCTGAGATCTTAGCCTCCTGAGTACCTAGGATTGTAAGCATGAGCCATTGATTCTTAGCTTATTAGCCTTTTCTTTTTTTAACAAAAAATTGAGTCCTTATAAAATATAATGGAATAAAATGGAATATGTCAAAATGACATTGTTTTCAAAATATTTGATGTAATTTAATCACTGACTTAAACCAGACACAGAGTCAATATTGAATGGCTACCATTTTTAATCAGCTTGACTTAAAAATAGATTAGAAAAGGAATATGTGAAAGACAGCCTGTAGAGCACATAAAATCCAAAATGTGTCTATTTAGCCTAATCCAGAATAAGTTTACTATTAACCATGAAATTTAAAATAGACAAGCAAAAGAAAGTTGACCTTAAAACCACTCTGAAATGTCAAGCAAGAAAAGTACATCATTTTATTTTTACAAATGGGAAATAAAACCAGAGGTTAAAGTGTATAAGAGTCCTGCACAGCTACCTAAAATGTAACACAAGTTCTCTTTCCAATTCACTATGCAGACAGTAGTCTATGCAGGCTTTCTTATCTGAGTTTGTTTAAAACTAATTAAAAATATTTGAACTGCTGATAAACTCGTTAGAGATTGTACCACCCAATGGTTTAAACATTTTACTGTAGTGTTCAAGAATACTATGAAAATAGACATACACTTAGGGGAAGACTCTAGGTAAAGCCCCTCTGAACAACTGAAGTACCATGGTATTCATGATGAATAACAAAAAGTGGAAGCATGCTTTGGGGATAGACAAAGGAAGAAGGCACAGGAATGGAAGGAGGAAGGGTGAGCAAATGTAGTCACTCTTTTTTCAATGCACATCAGACATATAAAACATTAACTATGTAACACGAGAGTAGGGACTGGAAGGGGAAACAAAGGAGGGAATGATGGAAGGGGTAACACTGAAGAAGCATTACATTTATAAAGTGATATATGGAACTGTAACCCCTTTGTATAATTACTTAATAATTTTAAAATTACTATTTTAAATAATAACCTAAAAAGAATAATAATACAACAATAATTTTTAAAAGAAAAAAACTGATTTTAATACCAAGGCAGAATTGTAAGAGTCAACAGATTTTGAAGGTGTGGCTTCAAAATTTTTTTCATCTGATACTATGGACAAAGTAATCTAAATTAATGTGTACTAGGAGATGACTAACACATCTAAGAAATGTTAAAGCCACAGTTATCCCCACTATAAATGAGTCATTTTGACAATTATTCTTCATCACCGAACTTGGCAAATATGTATTTTAAACATAGCAACTACTCAACATTATGGAACACAAATAACAGTAATCAAATAGTTACAAATATTAAGTTTAAAGCCCCTAAACATATTCTTTCCTTAGTGGTTTGAGCTGGATTTAAGTTTTGCACTTAGTAGGCAAGTGTTCTGTCACTTGAGCCGTGCTCTAGATCCTCAACTTTTGAATTTGAACATTTGAAGGTTGTTTTTTTTTTTTTTGCCAGTCCTGGGGTTTGAACTCAGGGCTAAGCACTGTCCTTGGGCTTTTCTCAAGGCTCGTGCTCTACCACTTTAGACAAAGCACCACTTCTGACTTTTTTTATGTAAGTGGTACCAAGGAATCGAACCCAGGTATTCATGTATGCAAGGCAAGCACTCTACCACTAGGTCAGGCTCCTGGCCCCCACGTGAAGTATTTTTTGAAATTCACTTGTGAAAGAATCCCTACTTCAAATTTGAGGAGAATCAATACAAATTACAAGACAAAAACATTAAAAGTTAACATTATTTACACATTATAATTTCTTTTTCATTATAATTCCAAACTTCAGTATTTAATAAGGTGTCACTATCATCCTAAACTGATGTTTTCTTTTTAGGAAATGTTTTCTAACACTTTTACCAAAAGTAAAAGGAACCCTGGATTATCAATTACCAACAGACTCATAAAAGATTAGCAGAAGTTTGTACAGTCAGCAATGTTAGATGTGGATTCAAGCTAAAACATTATCTTGGCTAAATTATAGCATCTAAGTCAGGTGTGGTGGCTCATATTCATATTTCCAGCTACACAGGTAGTAGAGACCGATAGGATTGAAGTTCAAGGCAAACATAGCAAGAATTTATCAAAATAAAAAAGGCAGATTTGTTGGCATGTAAATGAGTCCAACATTAGAGGTATAGATATTATTGTAATCCAGGCTGGCTTAAGCATAAACATGATGCCCTATATCAAAAATAACCAAAATTCATAGGACACTATGTTGAAAATGAACTACGCAACTTGTGGGTTAGATGGGAGGGAAAAACTGGGAGAAAGCGAGGGAAGAGGTGATATTATCCAAAAGGAAATGTACTCTTTACCTGACTTAAATAATTATAATTTCTCTGCATATCACTTTTATAATAATAATAATAATAATAAATGAAGCAATAAAGGGGAGGTGGCACTGCTCAAGTGGCAGAGTAACTGGCTAGCAAATGTTAAGCCCTAAGCCCAGACAATAACACTACTGAAAAGAAAAACAAAATTATGGCATTTAATATCTTTTTCTTTTCTTTTTTTTTTTTTGCCAGAGCCACAGCATCATTTCTGTTTTTTTTCTATGTACACGGTACCAAGGAATTGAACCTGGGTCTTCATGCTTGGTAGGCAGGCACTCTACCCACTAGGCCAAACTTTAAGCCTGGTATAGGCCACTGGAAATGACCTTTCATTATAGAATTAAAAAAAAAAAAGAGGGAAATTTACAATACTTTTAACGAGTAATACTAACATTTTGTTACTGTAGATTTCTAATACTTAAAATCATGTGTTCCTAATTAAATCATTAATCAAGTAATTGGGTACTCCAAAATTCTGACCATTAATCCTAACTAATTTCTTTGGGATCCATTAGGACCTTATATCTGTGCATAAACTGTAATGTATGCAATATTCTATCTCCCAAACCTGAATTATAAGATTTTGGGGAAAAAAATCTGGTTATTAATTTTATCTACCATATTTCCTTGAGCAGAGAAAATATTACTTGATAAAAACATATACTAAGTAAATTTGATACTGAGAATTAATGTTTCTGGAACAACAACCTATGTTTTCTTTTCAATATTCTATAGTCCTTAAAATATTCTGAACTATTGATATACAAAGCTATGACTATTACATCATTTATAAATCCTGGTTATGGCTCAAAACATCATATTATACAAACTGTACAAACTTTGTCTGAGTTAGTCATAAGTATGACTTAGATTTATGATTATCATAAATAAATGTGAAAAAATGAGTTAAGTTGCTGTCTTCTGACATGCCACCATGTTACCTTACTCCATAGAACTAGAGCCAGCTGATCATACACTGAAATCTTATAAACTTTGAGCTACAAGAAATCTTTTCTCCCTTCAAGCTATTCTCAGTTATATCGTTTCAGTGACAAAAAGTTGACAAACACAGGGTTGTTTAAAAAGATTAAATGAGTTAGTGTTTGCAAGGCATTTGAAGTAGTACTACATTTGAAGGATCTACATAATAATGTCTGATATTATAGTCAGGCACTGCATACCAAAGTTTCAGTCAGTGATATATATGATGGTGGTCACATAACATAATAATGGAGCCAAAAGTTTCCACTGTCCAGTGAGGTTGTAGCTGTTGCAGCAATCACAATGTTACAGAATAATCCACAACTTAAAGGTTTGTGGGTATGCTGGTATAAACAAACCTAATACACCGGTAATTATGTGAAAGTATAGCGCACACACACACACACACACACGCACACACACGCACACACACGCACACACACGCTCACACACACACACGTTTTCAAGGGGTAAATAGAGTTGCTTCTTTAATTTATAAAGGCTTTCTTTTCTCTTTATGATAAATTTACTATTCTGTTTCATGAGTAATACTAATTGGGAGTTGTTAACAAAAAACTAAACATACGTGATTCAACTAACATGACTTTACCAAGAGACTTGAAATTCCTCATCTCAGGAGCTTACCATATTCTATTCCTGGTGGAAAGTGGGAATTAGCTACAAAAGAGAATGACTAAGATATTAGAAAGAAATTAAAAACTGCTGAATCCAAATTTCATTGACACCAATGCTATGATATCACAACTTTCCATAAGGAAAGGACTTTTCTCAGGACTCAGTGATATTTACTAATAATGCTTTTATTACATAATATTTTAAAATACTTCAGGAAAACTTCATATATAATCATTCATGGATATACTTTATATCTATCTATCTATCTAGATAGATATAAAGCAAAGCAAAAATCTACTCTAGACTTTCAAAATGAAAGATCATATATTTTGAAAATGTTCTATGTGATTAGATAGTACAGTAAATTCATGTACTATAAAAATTCTCGTCCTGATTTTTAGAACTGCACATTTCACTTTAATGTCCTAATTAAATGATAATATAAAGAAAAGCAAATTATATGAAAAATGTTTAATAAAGTTTTAAATACTTTATGACACAATGTTGAATCCAGCAATTAGATGACTTTTGAGAAAACTTTTCTCTTAAATTATAACTAAAACCTACAAGCTTTCACCTTTTTAAACCTAAAAGTCTTATCAAAATCCACAGTGGATTTTGATTTATCTTAAAATTATCTTAAATTTATCTTTTGAATTATTTTAAGTTTGGGTACAATTTCCAAAGAAAACACTCAGTTTATGTTTATATATAGAGAGAAATTCATCAGACTTATTTCAATTGTCTTAATATTATGAAAAGTCAGCTACATGGAAATATAAACACATGATATTACATCTAATAGGTAAACTCAGCTGTAGTCTAATTAGGTTAATTACCTGTGTTTATTTCCTCTGCAACTTCAAAATCTTCTATTTCAATAGTTTGATCTAACATCTCTATAAAATGGTCTCTGATTTCTTCAGCTGATTCATCCCCAAATTTGTAATCACAGAACATTACATTAGAACCAGGAATGGGGACAAAAACTCGATGAGGGAGGATGTGGAACTCTTTTTCAGAATCTAAAAGAGAGAGAACAGCCATCACTATTTAGAAAAGTCTGTTATTAGTACATATTTTAGAAGTGCATGAAAACAGTAACAGAACAAAAGCTTGAAATGATAATGCATTTTCACTTTATGATTGGCATCACACTACTGAGTTCTATTTTAACTCAATTCTATTGACTTCTACGAACCTTACAAACTTATCACCTTAAAGTTGCTGGTGATTATACATTCTTGCTTAAGCAATGTCCTATGATGGAATACTCAAGAGGAATTCTAGAAATTACTGCCATAGTTGGATTAACCTTGTAAGTACCTTCAACTCTACAGCCCACTTTTCTATGCATATTTGCAGTAAAATTGGGGCCTACTTATAGGAAGCATATAGAACATACTACTAATGTCATCTTGCTAGCTATGAAACTTGTTTAAGACATCAAGCAGTGGTGCTGTGACTCAAGTGGTAGAGTGAAAATATTGAGCTGCAGAGCTCAGGGACAGCACCCAGGCCCAGAGTTCAAGCTCCTTGTATGACCAAAAAAAAAAAAAAAGATTGTACTAAGTTGGGTGCCAGTGGCTCATACCTGTAATCCTAACTACTCAGGAGGCTGAGATCTGAGGATCACAGTTCAAAACCAACCCAGACACTTATGTCTATGAGTCTCATCTCCAATTAACCACTAGAAAACCAGAAGTGGTGCTATGGCTCAAGGGGTAGACCTCTAGCCTTGAGCTAAAGAACTTAGGGACAGCATCCAGACCCAGAGTTCAAGCCCCACAGCCGAAAAACAAAAAACAAAAAACACCAAAAGACATCAGGCATGTATTCTGTAACAACTCCATCTTGCCCTCCTCTTTTCTTTTCCTTTGAGAGAATCAGTTAGGCTCGATAAGTAGCCCAGGCTGGCCTTGGCCTTGAACTCGATGGCCTCCTTTGATTTGCCTGCTGGGATTATGGGAATGCACCAAAGTACTTCATTAGCTTCCTTTTTCAACTTCTCTTAACATTATTTTTTCTAGTATATTTGTAATTTTTTTGGGTAAAAGGTATTTAGAAAAAAAATCTGAATCTACAAAACTAATGAATTAACTTTAGCATATTATTTTAAATATTTACAAGTTAGAGTAATATATTTCCCTAAATTATTTATATAAAGTCATTAGGTCACATAAGCACAGCATTGCTGTTTAATTCAACAGTAAAGAATAAGTAGTAAACTGGAGCTCATTTCACTAGTAACCATACCAAAGAACTAGTGTACGCTTTACATAATCACAAAAACTAAGATGAAGTACAATGCCTCAAGTGTCATAGGAAAAGTCACAACTTATGTAAGGTTCTTCTAGATTCTGTGTATTATTTTATTCACATATGAGAAGTGACAGAAATTTCCTCTTTGACCAGACTGCCTCCTAGCTGTAGAACTATATGACTGCAATTTGTACTGCACCATGTACCTGTTGATATTGTAAGCAATCAGTATTTGAAGCAGATTATGATTAAACTCACACTTTTCCTTTTATTTTTATGTCTTAAATAAACTAGTGATGTTTTATCTTGATATTTCAAGATCAACTATATGGCTGGGAGTGTGACTCGAGTGGTACAGCACCTGCCAGGAGGAACCAGGCCTTGACTGGACTTGTATATACTGTAAGTTCATACAAACACACAAACATACATAAGAGGTAGCATTTTAGTATCTAAATAAGACCAAAATTTTCAGTGGGTTTGAGATTTATAATGGGATAAAAGATCATTTTTGAGGGTAAGAATCTCCTAGGATCATCCCTACAACAGGGTACCCAGTTCGATATAACCTGAGCAAATCTAAAACAGGAAATCTTTTTCAGTTTAAGCCAATTTGATAAAGAATGGGTGCGTACTGGTTAAAAATAGAACCCCTGGCACATATTAAAAAAAAAATACACAGACTACGTGTTAAGGAAGATGAATCTAAGAGCAGAAGCAAATATTTGCACAAAGGGACAAGAAGTATAATAAGGCAATAGAATCGTAATACAGGCAAAAGATTAAAAATAATTTGAAAGAATAAGTACATGAATGAATAAGGATGTAGGGATGGAGATTTCATGACTCACTAATGACCTCTACTTTACAATCTAGTAGAGTCCATCTATCATAGCACATTGGGAAGAATTGAATGAACATTAACAACTAGTAATAGGGAAGATCTGCCCTACATCGTAAAGGGAATCAGATAAAACCGCTCAAAGTGAAAGCATTGATTAGCATTCTCGCACATAACTTATTCCATTGAAATACCAAGTTTTTCAATATTAACAGTAAGAATTCCAAGGCCACATTTACTATAAAGATTGAGTACAAGGCAAACATTATATACCTTACCTTATCTGCAATATCACACCATTTAAGAATGATATGCTAAACTATTTACCATAGCAAAGATATGGAACCAACCCAGATGTCCCTCAGTTGATGAATGGATCAACAAGATATGGTATTTATACACAATAGAATTCTATGCTGCAGTCAGAAAGAACGACATCGCTCCATTTGTAAGGAAATGGAAAGACTTAGAAAAAATCATATTAAGTGAAGTAAGTCAGACTCAAAGGAACATAGGCCCAATAGTCTCCCTCATTTGGCAAAATCAGTAGAAACCTTGGGCTCTCCTAGCAGAGATTTACAATAGTACAAAATCTAGAGACATTAGGCCAAATAGTACAACACTAAATGTAAGGACCTCCAGGATAAGGAAACAAAAGCCATATAATGAGTGACAGTTGGCCTTAATGTACTATGTTATCGCTGATCTCCTTTGCCTTTCCTTGGTTATCTCATATTGTTACAATATTTCACCTTGTTATCTGATATATTTTATATGTGCTTAATTGGTTATTTGAAATTGGATAGGGAAGGGGGGAAATCAAGATAAGTGGGGGGAGGGTGGGAGGGAAATGGGGACCATATCATGAGAAAAGGTATCAATGTTTGTGAAGTTATGCACCTTCTCTCTGGTGAATATAATGTAACCCTTCTATTAATCACAATAAAAAAGTTATAAAAAAATGATATGCTAAGTAAAATGATGAGGACCCATGACCAGTACACACATACTCAAAAAAACCAACAGTAACCACAACAAAAACCACCGTATATGTTGAAGATATGGTACCCAATGTTAAGTGTTCAAAAATAGAACATTTGCGAAATGACTGGATCATAAGGGACATGGTCTAAACACTACCTTGATGGAGTCATAAAATGAGGTGATATTATGAGGAGGGAGTTGAAACTAGAGTGTGAGGCCTACTCAGAAGAAAGGTCGTCACTAGGGGTATGCCCTTGAAGGGTACACTTTGCTCCTACTATCTACTCATTGCTTCCTGGCAACAACAGCAATTACTGTTACGCAAGGTTTGCTTTATACTAGCCTATATAAGGGACTTTACAATTTAATCTCACAACTTCCAAAAGCAGCTATTACAATTCTTGTTTTACACTTTAAATAATCGATGCTTACAAAGGCTGACTCATTTCTGGGAGGTCACTATGATTGTAGCCAAACAGACACATAATCTGATATAGTGTAGACATAGCTTGTTTTCCAAGAGTCCATGTCTTCAAGAAGATGATATTGGGAAGTGCAATTTGTAGAGGTAAGGCCTAGTAGGTCCTTAGGCACTTGGAGATACGTCTTCAAAAGTTCTTCTCATGGGACTCTGGTTAGTTCTCTCTTGCATAAGGGTATTATAAATCCTGAGCCTGGTTTCACCCGGTTCTTTTATTTCTGTAAGTATGTATATGTTCTTTTTGTTTCTTATCATTTCAAACAAACTGCTTCATATAAGATTAAAATTCATATTTCATTAAATTTGCATAGCAATTGGAACTTCAGGGTTACTTGTGAAATATGGAAAGGCAATCCCAAAGATCTAACATACAGAAATGTAGATAAGGTTATCATTAGTCTATCAAACCTAGTATATGGACAGAATAGTCACTATGAGGTAACACACTGACGCAACCTTGATTTTCAAACTAAGAGCTGGTAAACATATAAGTTAAAATATTTTGTACATGGTGCCTAGTAGAGGACCTGCTATGTGATACTCAACAATAATGTGTTAATACTTTGATTATAACTAAGTTCTTTAAAAGTTCTTTAGTTGTTTAAAAAAATCCCTGGGGCCAGGTGTGTGGCCTAGTGCTTGCCTAGCATGCATGAAGCCCTGGGTTCCATTTCTCGGTACCACAAACACAGAAAAAGCTGGAAGTACCTTTCCATCCAAGACACCTAGATTGTGCATGTGTAGCCTCGCCCACCACCATGGAGGCAGGCTCTAGAGGGTCCCCTGGAAGCACCATTTTGGAAGTGCTCTCCGGGTTCCCAACTCCAGAAAGTGATGGCTGATACAGCAGATAATAATTCTGCAAGGCATAAAAGAGCAGTGAATTCAATTAATGAAGTCATGGTTCTTCTATTACCACTTAAGAAGAAAGACACTAGGACCCTTCCAACCAATAAATTGGAAGGAGGAGAACCCTATCTTAAGAATTCAATGAAGGAAAAGGAAAAGGGTGACTTCAAGATTCGAGCAATGCCTAAATCAGCTGAGATGCAAAAATGCAAGCATGAAGACCTAAAGGACTCCTTAATACAAAACTTGCACTTGGGAAGGAAATTAAGAAGCTGGGACAAGGATATGAAAAGATCTTGAGTTGCTTAAGGAAATGCAAGGAGCTCTGGAATTTAAGAAAGAACTTGTTGATTATGCTATCCAAGAGATTCAAAAGGCGAGAGCTAAACACTTTAAGCAGACACTGAAAAAAATCAACAAACATCTGAAAGAGGATAAATAAACCACAAATGTATAATCCTCTTATGACAGCGCTCAATAAGAGGAAAGTAGTGTAGGATACCAATGCTGAAGTCTTATGGTGTATGTGCTTTTTCAAGCAAATTGCTTTCCTAAGTCAAAAGATACTGAATATGTAAAAGGAGTGGAACTTTTGAATGTTACAAATTTCTTTTAGTAAAAGTTGGACTGTAGTACTATTGGTTTGCTTTGAAAAAGAAAAAGCCAGAAGTGGTGCTGTGGCTCAAGTGGTAGAGAGCTAGTCTTGAGCAAGAGAGGCTCAGGGACAGTGCCCCAGGCCCTAAGTTCAATCTCCAGGACTGGCAAAAAAAAAAAAGAAAGAAAGAAGAAAAGAAAATCATGACAAAAATATCAGTAATGTTCACTAAAAACCAAGTTCTTAAAAAGTCCTCTGCCAAATTATTAAATATTGACAGATCTGCCATTATAAAGTGTTTTCTGGAAGGAAACAACTGAAAAATTATCTTAGAATAATAAAAGTGTCATCTTATACTAAAAAACACTATAAAAGATGGCATATCTTGAGATCTTATTGTATCAAAATAAACATTTGGGGGGGGGTTTGGCCTAGTAGTAGAGTGCTTGCCTAGCATGCATGGAGACAATTCCTCGGTACCACGTACAAAGAAAAAAGGCAGAAGTGGTGCTGAGGCTCAAGTGGTAAAGCTCTAGCCTTGAGAAAATCCAAGGACAGGGCTCAGGACCTGAGCTCAAGCCCAGGATTGGCAAAAAAAAAAAAAAAAAAAAAAAAAACAAAAAAAACTTCAAAATAAACATTTGAAATACTGATTATATATGCATCTCCAAACAAAAGTACTTATTTAATACTCATAACTTTTTTTTCTGATATTTCATTCAAAAGCAGATCTTCAAATAGTATTTCACAACGATCAGCAACTGTGTTCAATATATCTCTCTTCACTGCCTATAAAGAAAAAAGAAGCAAAACAAAGTAAGAAATACTTCAGATTTGCATTAAAAACTTACATATCATTTTTTATTATGTCCCTTAATTTATCCAAGCTACTAATATATTCATAGTTTAATGACTGACAAATATGTTCAATCTCATCTCAACAGTAAATTAAACAGTAAAGACAAAACTTTGACTTGTGTGTAAATCAGGCTTGCAAATATTTCACATGTATTTGTTAGATAAATACCAATCATAATTTTTTTATTTGTGAATTACAGAACACTATCTAATAACTCTTACTTTTGAGATAAGTTTCCCTTTTTGCAAGGGCTGCCCTGGACTACCATCTATGTTTATGGTCCTGCAGTAGCTGAGATGACAAAGACTAGCAGGCCAACCTTTCTTTCTGAGGTGAAGTTGTGTGTAAATTTTTGCCTAGGTTTCCCTGGAATCATAATTCTCCCAATATCAGATTCTCACACATGGGATCATAGGCACATCCCACCACACCCAGTTACTGTTTGAAATGGCCTTTTATGAACTTTTTTCCTGAGCTAGCCTCAAATTGTGATCCATTTGTTCTCTTTCTTCTGAGTACCCAGGATTACAGGCACAAGCCTCCAGTGCCCAGTCTATAAAAACTATCTTAAGAAAGTTTTCTTTCTTAATTCAGCTTTCTAAATGGACCTGGTAAAATGAAACCCCCTTAAACAACTAATTGATGTCAATAAAAAATATACTCAGGGGCTGGGAGTGTGGACTAGTGGTACAGTGTCTGCTTAGCATGCACAAAGCCTGGGGTTTGATTCCTTGGTACCACATACACAGAAAAAGCCTGAATTGGTGCTGTGGCTCAAATGCCAGAGAGCTAGCCTTGAGAAAGCCCAAGGACAGTGCCCAGGCCCTGAATTCAAGCCCTAGGACTGGCAAAATAAATAAATAAATAAATAATATATATACATATATATATGTAATTATATGTACAATGTATGTAATTAAATCATAATTATATGATTGTGTATATAATATGCAATTATATATATAATTCAGTTTTCCTACCAATAATCATCATAAACACACTAATATATTTCAAGTGTGGAGGAGTTCCTAAACCTCTAACATTGCAAAGGAAAATAATAAAGTAAGTGTTTTTATGTGGAAATCTTAGAATCAATTGCATAGTATATCTGTATTGTCCAGCTGCTTGGGTCTTCATTAACTATAATCAAATGAATTATTAACTCAAATTAAAACATATAAATTTTGGGATTTTTGAATAGCTATGTTGACCTACATCTACATTTCATATGCCAGTAACACTCCTTTCATACCTGTACAGCATCTTTCACCTTGGGCCTGCTGCTGTGAATATACGCTCTGCATTTTACAGCACCCTGGAGGTTTATAGAACCACTGCAAGTTTGGACTGTGGCTGTAGATCTGTGGTCTGAATTCAAGAGCTGAAAGACAAAATCTGTTTCAGTCTTGACAGTTAACAATGATTAACTATATATGACACTGAAGCATTACATAAACTATTTTGATGAGAAGGAAATTTCAAGAACAATGTTTTCACCACTGGGCTAGGCTATCTATGATTATTGCTAGTGCAATAGTCAGCTTTATTTTAATTGCATCTCTATATCTAGCTGGTTCTAGTAGTGATGTTTATCCTCTCTTATTAAAGTTGTTTAACATCTTTAGTAATAAAAGAATTGCAAGGCAATACTATATTGAGAATTACCATTAAGAAAACAACAAATTCTGTCAAGGATGCAGGAAAAAGGAACTCTTATTTACTGTTACTGAGAGTATAAATCAGTGCAGCCACTATAAGAATTAGAAGGAAGGTCCATACAAAGTTAGAAATAGAGCCAGGTATACCACTTCTAGGCACATAATACATGAAAGAATCTTTATCAGTATACAATGTAGTTAACTAAATATTCACATTGATTGTAGAACTAGTCACAATAGTAATCAGTCTAAATATTATCAATGGTGAATAGACTAAGAAAATGACACAACACAAACATACACACCCACTACTTTTAATGAGCCATACCAAAATTATGTTAACTACAGAAATAAGATGGAAGTGGAGCTCATCATATTAAACAAAATAAGCCAGATCCAGAAGGAAAAATACCACGTTTTCTCTCACAGGTGGAATCTATGTATAATAAAAACCAAACAACAAAAAAAGTGAAAGCAAAAGGAAAGAGGACCATGGAAAAGGGAAAAAGGACAGGAGCAGGCAATGAAAGAGAAGAGAGTATGACCAAAGAACATCATATACATGCACGGAATATCAAATGCATGTATAAAGCCCTTTATTCAATTAAAACTAATACATGTTAATAAAATAAAAAATTAAGGGAAAATAAATAAAATATTGTTGCTTGGGAGTAAAATTCGTATAACTGGAAACTTAGGTTTTATATCTGTAATTTTTTCTTTGAAATGCAAAAACAATTTTATTACTAAATTAAAAAATAACATTAAATAAGTAACATTTAAAAATATTTACCAAATGTGTTAGTACACGAACATCAAAAGAATGACTGCTTACTTGAGTATTTCCTCTAGATTTTTTCTAAAAAAACAAAAAACACAACAAAACACAAAAGTTATAAGAATTATTCTACACATACTAAAAAAAGAGGAAAAAACAATCCTGTTTGCACTTAGCTTTTTTACATACTATTTTAAATACTGTTTCAATCAAACTTAAGTATGAAGTCTATAACATGCCTACTAAGTTAAGTGACACTCCCTAATACAGCTTTTATGATTCTAACTGCATCAGAATGTGTCTTTCCATCGCTTTCAAAAAAATAATATATATATATATATTACTTTTATTCTGAAAAACCTTAGAAATAAAATCAGTACATGGAACCAGTTTTCATGAAGGTCAGTACTAAAGATAAATCTTTTAATTATTTTTAGCACAAATTATTTCATAAGAAGGTAATTTTTCTTTTAACTCACCTGTCCTTCTAAAAGGTCACAATCTCCATCTTTAACTTGTCCATTAATTAAATAAACACCATTTTCTATTTGCTTGGCCCATCGTGTAAGTCCACTCTTAAAAGAAAACATGGAACTCTTTTAGAAATAAGATCACCTCCAACTCTCTAATTCCCATTTTTTTCTACTTAATACACTGAAAATTTAAAAATCCTTACGTGTCAGTTTTACAGTATTTAAATCTACTAAAAGATTCATGATAAAAAATTATACCCGGGCCGGGAGTTTGGCCTAGTGGTTAAAGTGCTTGCCTAGCATGAGCGAAGACCTGGGTTCGATTCCTTGGTACCACATACATACAAAAAAGCTGGAAGTGGTGCTGAGGCTCGAGTGGTAGAGCTCTAGCCTTGAGAAAGTCCAAGGACAGTGCTCAGGCCCTGAGCTCAAGCCCAGGACTGGCAAAAAAAAAAAAAAAAAATTATACCCTAATCTTCCAGTGCCTTATCCATATAATAACTTTTCTGGTTTCTGCCCTAAATTAACAACTATATCAGATTACAGTTTTTTTAGCTACATAAATTTTATTTTATAACAAAATTTAATCATGTCTATTATTGTTCAAAATAGGGGAAGTGCAAACAAAACTCAAACAATATAAAGCAACATTAAAAAGGAAAAATAAGTAAGAATCATTTGCCATCTTCAATTTTGAAAAAAAAAAAGAAAAATGAAATAAAAGATACAGAAATACAAATGGCTTGATAAAGACAAAACCAGAAAGTACTAAGTGAAAGTATAAGAGGTAGAGTATAACTAACTACTCCTGTAATTACATTTTACAGAGGCTAATTAATAAATGCTTATTAAACATCTATGTGATAGATATACTAGTATAATAACATGACACCTCATCCAAATCTGGCTAGAATAATATGTTAACTACTCACATATAACACAATCATAAATGCAGTACAATTCTGAGGGTTTGAAATGACTGTCATAATCAGAAAACTGTTATCACTGTTACCATTCTATACCTTTGCATTTTTCTCCAGAGTATAGGTGACAGAAGTAGTAGAGAGTGGGATGTGAATGTTAATGTGAACAGTACACTCTAGGGAAAGCCATGAGGTGGAAAGTCCACTCTGATACTTCCAATCTGCTGGTCTTGGTGAACACTTAAACAAGGGATAAGACAGAAAAACCAGCTGTGAAAAAACACGTGCATCAATGAAACATCATAGAAATATATAACCTAACAATTAAATTAATATCTTAAGTATTTGGTCATATTTTTTGATCAAATGGTAGATCACATAGAGAAGAAAGCATACATTAAATACAATACTAATTATACATCTAAGGCAACTATGGCACTCCCCCAAACGATAGGTAGGAAAAGGACAGAAAATTCAGAGTTTATAATATGAAAACTACTGATCTCCACCATAGTGACAATTCTAAAAATTCTAATTTGTGGCAAGTTAATGAATTCAAGTAGGTATCAGATGTTCTCCTTACTATTTTTCACCTTAACACAATGATGCTCTGGATTGAGCTGACTGACAGAGGATATTAGTTGCAAAAACATCTTTAGTTTTTTTTTCCAGCAGCACATGGAACATTTTCCAAAATAGACCACATTTTAGGGGAAAACAAACCTGGGCAGATTCAAAAACACTGAAATTATTCCCTGCATTCTCTCAGACCACAAGGGCATCAAATTGGAAATGAACACCAATCTACCAACGAAAACCCTGAAACTCATGGAGATTGAACAACACATTGTTGACTCACCAATGGGTCAGCGAAGAGATCAGAACAGAACTTCAACAGTTTATGAAATTCAACAAAAAGGAGCACACAAATACCAGCTCCTCTGGGACACAGCAAAAGCAGTACTCAGAGAAAAATTTATAACTGAGTGCCTACAATAACATATTGGAAAAATCGCGAAAAAACATTTAATGTGTCACCTTAAGCAACTGGAAAAAGAGCAACAAACCAACCCTAATCCCACTAGAAGGAAGCAAATTATTAAAAATCAAAGCAAAATAAAATGAATTGGAGTCCAAAAAAACTATAGAAAGAATCAACAAAACTAGGAGTTGGTTCTTTGAAAAAATGAACAAAATTGACGGACCCTTAGCAAATCTACCAAAAAAAAGAAGGGAGCATACCCAAATAAACAAAATCACAAATGAGAATGGTAATATCAGGACAGAAATTTCCAAGATCCAGAGCACCATGAGGGAATACTTTTTAAACCTTTATGCCAACAAATTTGAGAATCTAGAAGAAATGGATGAATTCTAGCCAATATTAACATACCCACATTGAACCAAGAAGACCTCATCCAACTAAACAGACCTATTTCAAGCACTGAAATAGAAATGGCAATAAGAGACCTTCCATCTAAGAAAAGCCCAGGGCCAAATGGATTCACAGCTGAATTCTATAAGGTCTTCAAAGCAGAGTTCACACCAATACTCCTCAAGCTCTTCAACAAAATTGAAAATGAAGGTTCTTTACCAAACTCATTCTATGAAGACAGTATAACCCTGATCCCCAAACCAGACAGAGATTCATCAAAGAAAGAGAACTATCAACCCATTTCTTTGATGCAAAACTTCTCAACAAAATACTGGCCAACCGTCTTCAGCAACTCATCAATAAAATTATACACTATGATCAAATGGGATTCATCACAGGGATGCAAAGCTGGTTCAACATGCGCAAATCAATTAAAATAATTCAACACATCAACAGGAGCAAGGATGAGAATCACACGATTGTCTCAATAGATGCAGAAAAGGCATTTGACAAGATCCAACACCTCTATATGCTCAAAGCTCTGGAGAAATTAGGAATCCATGGAACATTCCTCAGTATAATAAAGGCTGTGTATGACAAACCCACAGCTAGCATTATACTTAATGGTGAAAAACTAAAGCCATTCCCTCTAACATCAGGAACGAGACAAGGATGCCTATTCTCTCTTTTACATAGTATTAGAATTCCTATACAGAGCAATAAGGCAAGAACCAAGCATAAAGGGGATACAAATAGGGAAAGAGGAAGTGAAACTTTCCCTCTTTGCAGATGACATGATTCTGTATTTAAAGAACCCTAGAGACTCCACTCCCAAGCTCCTTGAGCTGATTCCAAACTTTGGCAAGGTAGCAGGGTATAAAATTAACCCTCAAAAATCAACTGCCTTCCTATATGCCAACAATGAGAGGAACGAGGGAACAGTAAAGAAAGCAACTCCTTTTACAATAGCCTCAAAGAAAATAAAGTACCTAGGAATTAACTAAGAATGTAAAGGACCCTAGGGGTGGGGTGGGGGGAAGGGAAATGGGGACCAAGACATGTGAAAGGGTATCAATGTATGGGAATTAATGCACCATCTATCTGGCAAATATCATGTAACCCGTCTATTAATTACAATAAAAAATATATGAAAAAAAGAATGTAAAGGACCTTTTTTTTTAAAGGGAAATGTTTTTTAATTAAAAAATTTTAAAGCAAAATAATAATACTAAAAGTTGTTTGATACAAGAATATAGGCAAATATATAGCAATCAATACATATATTAAAAAGATTTCAAATAAACATCTTATACCTCAAACACTTTAAAAGTTATTTAAAACAAAGAATCCTAAAGCAATCCCTAAAATTATACATAAATATAACCTAACCTGAAGGCCTCCTCTTACCACTAACTCTAATATAACCCATACACACTCTACCCATCATCTTCAAACCCTATTCCTAAACCTATCCTTAATCTATCTCTAAATTTAATCCTTTTTTTTTCCAGTCCTGGGGCTTGAACTCAAGGTCTGGGCATTGTCTTTGAACTTTCTCAAGGTTAGTGTTGTATCTCTTGAGTCACAGTATCACTTTCAGCTTTTTCTGTGTATGCGATACTAAAGAATCAAATCCAGGACTCTGTGCATGCTAGGTAAGCATACTACCACTAGGCCATACTTCTAGCCTTCTAAATCTAACTTAAAAGTATATGCCTGCGTAAAGGACCTTTTTGATGAAAACTTTAAAACCCTGAAAAAGGAAATTAAAGCAGAACTGAGACAATGGAAAAACTTCCCATGCTCCTGGATTGGAAGAATTAACACTGTGAAAATGGCAATCTTGCCAAGGGTTATCTAAAAATTCAATGCAATACCCATCAATATGCCAATGTCATTCTTTAAAGAAATAGAAGAGGCAATCCAAAATTTCATATGGAATAATAAAAGACCCCATATAGCAAAAACAATTCTTGGCAGAAAGAACAGCGCAGGAGGAATTTCAATACCAAACTTTTAGACTCTACTACAGAGCTATAGAGTCCAAAACAGCTTGGTACTGGCACAAGAACAGGCCTGAAGACTAATGGAATAGAACTGAGGACCCAGATATTAACCCACATACCTATGACCACCTAATCTTTGATAAGAGAGCCAAAAAAATAGAATGGAAGAAAGACAGCCTCTTCAACAAATGGTGCTGGCAGAACTGGTTTAGTACCTGCAGAAAACTAAATTTGGATCCTTCTTTGTCACCCTACGCCAGAATTAACTCCAAATGGATCAAAGACCTCGAGGTAAAAGCCGATACACTGAAAACTTTACAAGAAGAAATAGGAGATACACAAGGTCTCCTTGGCACAGGTAGAAACTTTCTTCATAAAGACCAAGAAACACAAAAAATCGGAGAAAAATCTGGATAAGTGGGACTGCATTAAACTACAGAGCTTCTATATGGCAAAAAAACATAGCTAGCAAATTAACTAGAAAGTCTACAGAGTGGGAGAAGATCTTTACTAATCATACAATGGACTAAGGCCTCCTACCTAAAACATATCAACGACTCAAAAAATTGAATCACTACAAAACTAATCTCCAAAGTAACAACCATCCCATCAAAAGATTGGCCAAAGACTTAAAGATAGTCTCCTCTGAAGAAGAAATAAGAATGGCCTATAGACACATGAAGAAATGCTCGACATCTCTGGCCATAAAAGAAATGCAAATCAAAACCACTCTAAGAATCTACCTCACTCCTGTGAGAAAGACCAGGATCAAGAAATCTAATAACAACAGATGCTGGAGGGGATGTGGTCAGGAGGGATCGCTACTACACTGTTAGTGGGAGTGCAAACTCGTTTAACCACTATGGAAAGCAGTATGGCAGTTCCTCAAAAGACTAAACATAGAGCTCTCCTATGACCCAGCAATTCCACTACTAGGCATTTTCCCAATTGTCCAGAAACAAGGACATACTAAATCCACTAACACAACAATGTTCGTTGCAGCACTATTTACCATAGCAATGATACAGAACCAATCCAAATGTCCCTCTGTTGATGAGTAGATCAACAAGATGTGGTATTTATACACAATGAAATTCTATGCTGCTGTCAGAAAGAATGACATCACCCCATTTGTTAGGAAATGGAAAGACAGAAAAAATCATGTTAAGTGAAGTAAGCCAGACTCAAAGGAACATAGGCTCAATGGTTTCCCTCATTTGTCATAATCAGTAGAAACCTTGAGCTCTTCCGGCAGAGATTTACAATAGAACAAAACCTAGATACATAAGGCCATATAGTATGACCTTAAATGAAAGGACCTCCAGGATATAGAAACAAAAGCCATATAATGAGAGATTGTTGTCCTTAATGTACTATGTTATCTCTCATCTCTTTTGCTGTCCCTTTGTTATCTCATATTGTTACAGTATTTCACCTTGTTATCTAATATACTGTATATATGCTTAATTGGTTATTTGAAATTGGATAGGCAAGGGGGAAAACAAGATGAGCGGCGGAGGAGGGAGAGGGTGATGGGAAATGGGAACCATGAGATGAGAAAGGGTATCAATGTATGTGAAGTAATGCACATTCTATCTGGTGAATATAATGTAACCCTTCTATTAATTACAATAAAAAAAACATGAAAAAAAATCTTTAGTCATTTTTATCATCAGCTTCTCAAAGGTAAGACTAAATATGCAAGTTAGCAAAAATATTTCAAAACCTAATAATGCCTATAATAAATTAATCATACTCTGAATTGAAATCACATGGTTATAGATATCAGTAAGAAACTGTAGCACTGAAAACTTTTAAAACTAAACATAAAGGAGAATTTTTCATTTTTGAAAACAAAAATCTTTAAACAGTTCTAAGAAGATGAGTTTTTCTTACCTTTGGATCATGTACATCATAAGTTCGACATGATATTCTTTACTAATTAAGGACAGAAATGAACAAAAAAGAATTCTTGATAGTTAACAAAATATGACATCAAAAAATAAAAAAGTACCTAAATCAAAGAGTTACCAATCACAATAGTTTATATAGCTAAAGATGGCCATGTAAATGTATAGCATGTGTGTAAATGTGAATATTTATGTGTATATACATATAAATTGTTCAGACTATAATAATTCTGATGTTTGAAACTATTTTTTTCAATTTCTCAAAATTACCAATCAAAACAAAATGGAAGCACTTATGAAGTTTCCCTCAAACACAAACCATAAGAAGAGAGTGCTGGCCTGGATGGGATCAAGTATAAGAAAGTTCCTTGGGTTGAAAGCCCATGCATGCAACTTCCCAGTTCAATAACAAGTTAAAAGCTCATTTGCTGTAAGACTTGTCATTTTGTCTCCAGCAAGTCCTAATTTATTGGGTCCTTGGGGTGTTACTCCCTTTAGTGAGGCTGCTTCTTTCTTGACATTCGCTCTTGGTACATTCATTACGGTGTAAAGACTCTAAGAAGGTCCTGCTATTAGTTTTTAGTTTAACTAATTCTGGCCAAAGGCATAGGGAATTCACAGAGGTCTGCACTGTCCAGTTCAGTGTGCCTATGCTTTGAATTGCACATTTTATCTTTAAGAAATAAAAGTACTACGATCCCGCCATACCACTTCTAGGCATCTATCCTGAATACCATAACCCAAGATAAAAGGACACCTGCTCAACTATGTTTATCTCTGCACTATTCATAATAGCCAGGCGATGGAAACAATCCAGATGCCCTACTGCAGATGAATGGATACAAAAAATGTGGTATATATATATATATATATATATATATATATACACATACAATGGAATTATACATAGCCAACAGACAAGATAAAATAATGGCATTTGTAGGGAAGTGGATGAATCTAGAGTGAATCATGTTGAGTGAGACAAGTCAAGACCATAGGAACAAAAGGCGCATGGTATCCTTAATATGTGGCTATTAGATCCAAACAGTACAAGAGCGAGGACTCAATATTTGCATACCCAATGCTATGGACATGGTACTGGAAATATAAACACAACTACATAGACATAGTAACTTATGACTCTATAGACATATTGTTTTATTATCTAGATTAATATGTATCTATGATATACAAACCCTTAGCCTAATTTTGATTATGTTCTAAAAACTAAGTGCCAGTGATTGTATATAGAGATTCCCTTCTTGAATACTTACTTGTTAAACACATCATTTGAAATATGATGTAAAAATCAATGTTAATAAATTCTTTTAAAAAAAGAAATAAAACTAATGTTTTTATTAAAACAAACTACTCAAAAAAACTGAACTGGCACTGTTGTTCAAGTTAGCAGAGCACTCCCCTTGGGCAAAAGAAGCTCAGGGACTGACAGCACCTAGGCCCACAGTGCAAGCCTCAGGATCAGAAAAAATAAAAACAAACAAAAACAATTCATTTGTCAGTGGGCATTTAATTCTCTCTAAAATGCCTACTAATGTGTATAGAGATGACTAGTTAAGAACTTAATCTTTAGTTCTTGCTATCTCTCTCAAATTTTTCAACCATTATTACTATTGTTATTATTAATTACTATTATTGGCAGGCCTAATGATAATCATATATCAGTTACAAAAACAAAAAACAGAGTATGATTTTTTTATCTAAAAAGATGATTTTTTAAGCCAGGGCATAGTAGGTAGTGCCAATAATTCTAACTACTCAGAGGACTGAGGTCCAGATGGTTAGACTCAAGACCAGCCTGAGTAGAAAAGTCCATTAGACTCCAATATAAAAGCAAAATGATGGGCTCAAGTGGTAGAATACCAGACAAACAGCTCTGAGTTAGAAACAAAAAACTGAAGACATTAATAATTGTTTAAGAATACTGTTTTGGTGCCGTAAACTTGTAACTCTAAATACTTTAGTAAAGGATACTTTTTTGTAGAAGAGCAAAGGTGAACTAGCACCCGTTCTGAGACTTCCTCCTCAGTGAAACTCCACAATCTTTTTCTATTCATAGATTTTACCATAGCAAATATTATCTGAAAGGCAGAAAAACAAACACATTTATTCAATGCAAAATGAAATCAGTGGAAAAGACAATTACAATGTCCCTAAGGCTTTAACATTCTTTGACTACTATTGATTTTTACTTCCTTCAAATCTAACAGAACTGATATATTCATCATTTTGGATTCTTTTTGGGGGGTTGAGGGGGTAGGAAAAGGGGGAGTTGTGTGCCTGAGAACTATTTCTTAGGTTTTTCACTCAAGGCTAAGCACTATACCACTTGTGTCACAGCTCCATTTCTGGCTTTGGTGGCTAACTGAAGATAAGTCTCACAGACTTTCCTCCCAGGCTAGCATTGATTCTTGAGCCTCAGGTTCAGCTTCCTAAGTAGCTAGTATTATAGGAATGAGCCACTGGCATCCAGTATTTTTTGAGGGGGGGGGGATGGCGTTGAATTCAGTACCTGGGTGCTATCCCTTACCTTTTTCACTCAAGGTTGGCTATACTACTTGGGCCATAGCTTCACTTTCTAATTTTAGTGTAGTTTACTTTTAATTCTGTTTTTAGGGATTAACATTAAAGTTGTGTTTAAAGTAGAAAAATACAATTTTCATAACTAGACACAAAAAATTAATTTGGGGCAACTGGGATTTAAATGAAATGCAGAATAGAAACTTTTTCTTAGAAGATGAAATATAACTACAAAAACAGCGCAAGTTGCTCACTTAGCTGTTTCTGTTTTTCTTTGGCTGATCCTGGGGCTTGAACTCAGGGTCTGGCACTGTCCTTGAACATTTTTGCTTAACCCTAGTGCCTTTACCACTTGAGTCACAGCTCCACTACTGACATTTTGTTGGTTAACTGGAGATAAAGAGACTCCAAGACAGGGTCTTGACATGTAGTTGAAGTTGGCCTGGCATTTGCTTGGCAGCCCAGTCTGGTCTCAAACTCACTAGCACCTTGCCTCAGCCACCCAGCATGTGCTAACCATACCCAGCTTTAATCTCAGGATCTGGAACAAAGTAGCAAACACATAGTACTAAGGGTAATAGCTACCAGAAAACTGTTATTTTATCAGAGAAACTGTTAAACCAATACAAGTTGTTTATAACATTAAAAAATTCTCCTTGGTGCTGAGCTGTAACTGAGAGGTACAATGCTTGCCTGATATGTGCAAAGACCTGTCATCAACCTTCAGAACCACCAAAAAAGTAAACTATTTTTAAAATGAAGACCATTTTTAAATATATCTTTCATTGCAAATGTTTCCATTTATTACATTCAAGATACACATTACACACCATTGGAAAGAAAATGGCTGGGTCAACATAATCCTAGCATAAACAGTTAAAGAACACTAGTATATGTGTGTAGCAATTTTAAATACCAGGTATTTTAAATTACTATTAACTTACTATATTACTTTGATCTTATAAGGGATTTTCTTTTCCTTTTTCTTTTTGGTCAGTTGTAGGGCTTGAACTCTGGTCCAGGGCACTGTTCCTAAGCTCTTCAGCTCAAAGGCAAGCACTCTACCACTTGAGCCACAGTGCCACTTCTGGTTTTCTGGGTAAGAGTTTCAAGGACTTTCATGCCTGGGCTGCCTTTGAACCATGATCCTCAGATCTTAGCCCCCTGAGTAACTCGGATTATAGGTGTGAGTCACCAGCATCTGACTTTATAAGGGATTTTTTTTTATCTCAGACTTACTCTGCGCAGGGCATTTTGGAAATCATTTGCCAGTTCTAAAGTTGTAATAATAAATACTCCAAGAACAAAAAGTCCTCCAGGTAGCATTCTAGATACCTAAAAGTAAAAGTACAATATTAGCTACAGTAAGTATGTACAGTCTTTTCTATTTGACAAAATACATATTAAGACAACAAATGCCTACCCAATACCAACTGCATACACAGAATTGAAGTAGTTGGAAACCTAGTAGAAATAATGACAAACATGACTATAGTTACTTCCTAATGTCAAGTGAATTTGATTTACCACCTATGGAATTCTTGAAATTTTTATAATTACATACTACTTTCCTATCACAAACATGTACTCTTAGGGGAGAAACACAAAGGCTTTGTAAAGCCCCTGTGACTATGATCAGAGCTGGCACTCTGATCACTTGAGCCATGCTTCTGACTTTTCTGATAATTTATTGGAAGTTGAGAGTCTTTTGGACTTTAGTTTGTTTGCAGTGCTACAAATCACACCCAAGGCCCTGTGGATGATAACCAAATGTTCACCAGTCCCGCATTTTTTGAGATAGGATCTCAGTTTATAGCTTAAGTTGGCCTTGAACTCTAAATCTATCTGCTTTAGCCTTCAAGTACTTGAATTACAGTAGTGTGCCACAATGCCCTGGTCAACTCTACTTTTTAAAATAGCTAATAGTTTTTTAAGATTTAAAAATAAAGTAGAAAATGTAAAATTTTACTTTTATTTAATCTCATGTTTTTCAATGGACACCAAGGATTAATTCAATGAATACTTTTAATTGAATTGGTTCATTCATTCCCTTTCACAATCCCTAAGTCCATTTCATCTGCTCATAATGGCAATGTTCTTCTAGACACCCAGTATAATACATCAATGATCTTAGCTACTCTCTCCTTGTATCTCTCTACTTCTAATGCAGTTGCTGGCTAAATCTTCTGAACTTTAGTTATTTTCTAAAATCATTTCACAATAAAGTTCTAGTTCACACTAAGTCCAATTACCCATGTATTCACTTTTCTTTAATATTTTAGAGCTCCCATTATGAACCGTGGAAATACTGTTCTTTAAGCACTCCGAGTATAGCCATAAACAACACACATGTGACTCATGCCTGCACAAAGTTCAGAATCTAGTTCAGGCACATGCCATCTTTTATATATTTTGTTTCTAGTATTTCTATTCTCCAATCTACACTGTGCTACAGTACTGAAATTATGTTCTTACTTACCATATCTTACTTACTACTACATGAATCATCTGTCTAGTAAATACATCCCTTACAATTGCACTCAAAATCCACATGAACATTGGCTATTTCTACTTTTACGTTTATGTATTTTTCTACAAACCTCATGTTTCAGCTATATCCAATTGCTTGTCCTTTTACTTTTATACATTTGTCTCATTTATACCTTTGATATATTCAGAATATTCTCTGATTTCTTCTATTAAAGAAGTAAATCACATAAGTTTAGGGTCTTCTGTAAAGCTATTTGAATCCAACAACTGGCTATACTAGTCTGAAATCCTAGTCTAATAAGCTAATAACAAAATGTTTTGTTTTTTGGGTGGGTCTTAGGGCTTGAACTCTGGGCCTGAGGTGCTGCCCCTGAGCTCTTCAGCTCAAGACTGGCACTCAAAGACTTGAACCATAGTACCACCTCCAGTTTTCTGGTGGGTAATTGGAGATAAGAGTCTCAAGGACTTCATGCAAGGGCTGACTTTGAACTGAGATCCTCAGATCTCAGCCTTCGGACTAGTGAGGATTATAGGTGTGAGCTACCAGTGAGGATTATAGGTGTGAGCTACCACCACTGGCTCAAAGTGGTTTTTTTCTGTTAGTCAATAGCTGTATTTAAAAGACCAGATTACCTGATTGGCATGTTCTGTGGCCCATTCTTCATCCAAATTATCCAATTTAACTTTTGGATCTCTGGGGTTCACATTTTTTTCCTCTTTGGGTGGTGTTCTAGTGGCAAGAACCACATAATCCTTTTGTGAAGAACACTTCAAAACAAATTATAAAAGCTATTAGTGATATCTGATTGAAGAACCAGGTACCTTAGCTGCTAGGAAACAGACAAACTGAATAATATTTGTAGCAGATAGTTAATACCTATAGTTATGGAATCTCTTTTATGAAAATTAATGTTGATAAATGGTCCTATAGTATTTCTTTCACATGTTGTTTTAACATCTAGTAAATATTAACTTGTTAGTTCTTTGGACATCCCAAATATAGCATAAAAATAGTATTCTGGACAAATAGATAAACTACATTAACTAAAATTAGTCAACTTTCTAATTATTTTTATTTTCCAAGTAATTTACGTTAGCTATTTAGCAAGTATAAAATCTCAGTAAAATAAAGCAACAGATAACCTTGTGAATGTTGCTCTAATTGGGACAGTAACAAAAGGAAACTTTCTCAGATATGTCTGCAGAACAACAAAGAATTTGAATAAACTAAAGTGATAGCAAATTCTATGATATTCCATTTTTACTATAGTTAAAGGGTAACAAAAGCTACAATATATAAAGATAAATTTAAGAAACAGGACAACACAGCTTCATTACAGTGAAAAAACTCTAAATTTGAGGAAAATTAGGCTAAGGATACAAGTTAGTGTGGTAATTTCTACACATGTGACATTCCCCAATGACCACTATTACTATCTTGAAATAGAAAATAAAAATGAATTCTTTTTATAGAAGTTATTTCCAGAAAATTATAGTTAAATATACATAGGAAAAGAACTCCTGATTAAAGATGTTCTAGAGGAAGGCAGGGGAGAGAAGGAGAGAAGGATGATTCTGAAATTAAGAAGATGAGAAATCTTGAGAAAAGTGAGTACTAGATTCAGGAGAAGAAAAAAATGAAATGTGAAGATAACCTAGAGCCTAGTGAAGTAGCTAGCTGACAGTTATAATGAGGATTATGAGTTAGCTGGAGGCTACCTTCAGCTATGCAAAAAGTATAGGGTTAGCATGAAGAGACTAGAAGACAGACTTAGTTGCAAGATTGCAATCTAACAGAGCTCCATCCAAACTTAGAACAGGGTCTTTATATCCCTAGTATTTATCTCCTCTGATCAAATCCTTCTCCAAGGGTCCTTTAACATTTTTAAACTAAGAGAAGTAAAAATTCTTAGATTGAAAGTTTTTTTAACAAAAAGATTACCACATTTATCCAAAATTAAAAACAATTATAGGTCAGGTGATGGTGGCTCCTGCCTGTAATACTAGTTATTCATATCTCAGAAAGCTGAGATCTGAGGATCATGGTTCAAAGTCAGCCCAAGCAGCAAAGTCCCCATGAGATAGATTCTTGTCTCCAATTAACTACCTAAAAACTGAATGTGGCACTGTGGTTCAAAGTGGTAGTTCTAGCCTTGAGTAAAATGATCTCAGGGAAAGAGCTCAGGCCCTGAGTTTAAGCCCTACAACTGAGAAAAAGAAAAAAGAGACAATGAATTACAGATCACTTTGAGGCGGCCTGAATGTCCAGTGAAAGGTCCGCTAGGAATACTAAGGGAACATGTACATATGCCCTTTCTCCTAAGAAATCTTACTTTTACAAACTCTGAAAATGAACTTATCTCTGGGCTAGATTGATGTTCACTAAAATTATGAGAATGATAGAACCAAATGTCATGAAGGATCCAAGCTCATGATTCCTCTTCCAGTGTATTCTTTGTTTATTTACACTGATGTGGATCAAACCTAGGGCCTTGAACATGCTAGATAAGAATGGTACCCCCAACTTCGCACTTTGTTTATAAGTAGGTAAGCACAAGTAATGAGGACCTAATATGGACCATAAAATTATGAGAGCAGTATCTTAGAATGTAAACAGAATCAGAAAAGGAACTCAACAATGTGAAGGTTCTAAAGCATCAAACAGATTGACAGCAGAAATAAAATTCTCAGAATAAGAGTTTGTTTATGATCAGGTTTAAAAACCCAAGCCATTAGGGGCACTGTACACTATCCCTTCAGTGTTTGAATGGAAGTAAATAGCCAGGTTGCTTGTGTGACTTTTTTTTCTTTATTTTTTTTCTTTGTGTTGGTGACCTAAACTTCCATTTTTTAATGATTAATACATTCTTCCTTCAATTATGATAAGTCTCCTTCGCAATGACGTCCCAAATCTCAATCCTAATCTGTGTTGGCCTATCCAATTTTTACTCTATCCCTTCCCCGATTTTTCCATTTTTGTCAACATTTTTTAAAATTTCAATTAAACAGGCACTACAGCACATGACACACTCTGTTGTGGAAACTAAGTCAAGGCCTAGAATGGGAATAAAGTTATAAAAAGTTTCTTCTGTGAAGAAATAGACAACAAGGAATTAATAAAGATTGGAAAAGAGTATAAAATGTTCTGGAAAGAAATTTAAAATTTTAAAGAAAATTTAAAAGTATGGTCAGTAAAAATTGTAACTTCGGAGTTTGTACAAAAATTATCCACATTATCCAAAGGCAATATGAGCTAACTTAAACATACCTGAGCCAGATGTTTCCTCAAAGATCTGCTCTAGATTTACTACATACATCATATCCTTCCATGTAACAATCTCAACCTTATTAAATAGCATATTTAACTTTAATTTACAGGCAGTTTGTTTTACTCAATAAATTTAGGTAAAAAACACATACCTGTCCTATCAAAAGACCAGAGACAAAAGATTTTCCTTGGAGACTAATACTTGAAAGATACTGGCCCACAGTCTCTTCAACAATGTAGGTTCTTCCCATTATTGAGGGAAAATCCAATCTCCTAAATGACAAGACAAAAATTACATTTTAGGTGAGAATATATTTTTCAATGTTCTTAGCATGAGGGTAATAGAGAAAAGCAGTACTACATGGATACTACTAAAAGTCTTGTGGTGAATGCTTACTAAGAATATTCTTTCATACAAAATTCCAATATAACTTCAGAATTCTTCCCATGATTTGCTGTAAGAAACATCTAGCAATCAACCAAGTTGACAAGAGTGTGAAACAGATTTACCATACTTGGGATAAAAGAGAGAAGACTCAAGTATTAGTCAATGCACTGGATTTCTTATTTTGGATCTTTTGATCTACTCCTTACTTGTATTCTCACTAATGGTTTGGTGGGCCTCCATATTCTCATTTCTAAAATAAAAAGGATGGAGATCTGAATAGTTCATAGGGAAGCTGATTTAAGTTTGTTTAACAACTTATCAGTATCTATTATAAAACTTTTTCAGTTGTGGGATTTGAACTCTGGGCCTGGGTGTTGTCCCTGAGCACTTCAGCTCAAGGCTATTATCCTACCCCTTGAGCCATAGTACCACTTTCAGCTTTCTGGTGATTAATTGGAGATAAGAGTCTCATGGACTTTTTTAGTGTGAGCTGACTTTGAAATTCAATCCTCAGATCTCAGTCTTCTGAGTAGCTAGAATTACAGGCGTGAGCCACCCCACCCAGATTTATAAAACTATTACTTTCAGAAGACTGCCAGATGGGATGATACAAAGGTAAATAAAATTCTACCCTTGAACAACTCATAATAAGAGTTATTTATGTAAGTAAAGAGCCTGTAGGATAATGACAATTACCTATTCAGTTTTTATTTTATATAGGTGCTACTCTAAGTATTTAAGTAACGTTTAATTCATCAAATTCTTAGGAGGTAGAAAATATAGTAAATGTAAGGGTTTAAATTCAGGTTTAAGTTCAATGCAAAAAAAAAAAAAGTAAAGAAATTCTAATGGAAAAAGTAAAATAGAAACAAAGAGATTCTAGGACCAAAACTCCAGTATTTTAGAGAAAAGAGTTATTCATGTTCTGCAATAAAACCAAACAAAAATCTATTCAATGGGGCCGGGAGTTTGGCCTAGTGGTTAAAGTGCTTGCCTAGCATGCATGAAGACCCAGGTTCGATTCCTCGGTACCACATACATAGAAAAAAGCCGGAAGTGGTGCTGAGGCTCAAGTGGTAGAGCTCTAGCCTTGAGAAAGTCCAAGGACAGTGCTCAGGCCCTGAGCTCAAGCCCAGGACTGGCAAAAAAAAAAAAAAAAAAAAAAATCTATTCAATGTCAAGGCTAATACAGATAGATATGCTGGCAAAGTATATCTGATACCAATACTGCTATTCACAAGAGGGTTTCGCATTACTTTAAAACTAAAGTCCAAAATGGATTAAAGTTTGAATACTGTCCTACTGTTTCAAAGGAGTCTATTCAGTTTTGTCTCAACATGCACATATCTTCCTAGCTCTTTTTAGAAAAAGTATGATTTAAAGTGCAAACCAGATTCACATACTTTATAAGGACTAAGTCTAAAACTTCCTCAGTCATCAATGCTCTTATAAAGTTAAGGGCTTTCAATTTCCAATAATGTCTTAAGGTGTGAATTAACGTCCTTCTGTTTCACCATGATATTCTATTCCTTTTCCTCTTATCCTTATAACTTTCTTACAAAAAATAGCAAGTGTCTCCAAAGGTCTGATATTTAAATTTCTAAATATATCACAAAGTATTATTGTCCCCTACTAATCATATAATGTGTAAGAAATGGAAATGAGAAAGGAAAATGAAAATTTATTAATCTGTGAAATCTGGTTGAATGTTTCACATTTTTTTTTACAGTGCTCTTTAAAAAGTTTTTTTGTTGTTGATGGTGATAGTCATTGTGAGGCTTGAATTCTTGGGCTCTGTGCCTGAGCTTCTTTGTGCTCAAGGTAAATGCTCTACCACTTGAGCCACTTGTCACTCCTGGTTCTTTTGAGTGGTTAATTGGAAATAAGAGTCTCACTGGGTTTACAGGAAGGGAGTTTGGCCTAGAGGTAGAGTGCTTGCCTAGCATGCAGGATGACCCGGAGTTCGTTTCCCCGGTACCACATATATAGAAAAAGCCAGAAGTGGTGTGGTGGCCCAAGTGGTAGAGCTCTAGCCTTGAGAAAGTCCAAGGACAGTGTTCAGACCCTGAGTTCAAGGTCCAGGACTGGCAAAAAAAAAAAAAAAAAAAAAAAAAAAAAAGAGTCTTACCGGACTTGACCCGCAATCCCCAGAACTCAACTTCCTGAGTAACTGTGATTACTGGTATGAACCACCAGGCTTAAAAAATTAAAAAACATTTAACTATAACCAACCAAAAGTACACTACTAAAAATACTTGTTTTACTATAGAAAGTTGTACATTTCCTGAAATGTTGTTACTCAACCGCCTCCGTCTGTTTGTAATTCTTACATATCTTCACAATGTTTTTCAAAAGTAACCATTTTAAAGTTGGGCTCTGTGACTGAAGTCTCTAATCCTAGCTACTGAGGAGTAGAAGACCAGAAGATCACAATTCAGAACCAGCCCAACCAGACAAATCTGTACGATTACTATCTGCAATTAACCAGTAGAACGCCAAAATTGGTGGTATAGTTCAAGTGGTAGAGCACCAGTCAACCACGAGCAGAATAAACCCCAGCTAGAGCTAGAGACCTTGAGTGTCCTGATACTGGAGGGGACACCAACAAGCACAGATGTACCTAATGAGTAGGAACTAGAGGAGGACAACAAAGTCCATGTGAGAACCAAATCAGTTCACAGAAGGTCCATAATGGTGGGAAACGCAGGGAAAATGGCCTTATTTTCAATCAAACACTATAATTTTTTTCCAGAAGAGTAATCAAAAACGTGAAACGAATTACAGGTGGAAAATGATGATCTGGAAACGCCGAGTTCCGTTAGGGTGTCTAGAGGACAAGTCTTAAGGACGCCTGGTAAAACTTCTGTCACACCAGTGTTTGCTTTACAGCACCCGCCTATCGTTTCCTGCAACGTCGCCTTGAAACCCAGGCTGCACTCACATAGGGGATTCTTTCATCGTCACCCAGAAACATCAAAGCCGGGTTCCTCAAGTTCCTGCCGAATCCCTCGGCACCTCTCGGCTCCCTCCCCAAGGATGTGTGGGGACGGTTTTACGGAAGGTGACTTCCCGACCTGGTCTCGAATGTGCTCGGGAGTGACTGCCCGAGTCCTTCCCTTCCCCTGGGCGCTCCGCCCCGCTGCAGCCACCACCGCGCCTGCCGGGCGGCCCACTCACCGGCTCAAGGGACGTGCCTGAGCGGCGCGGAGACCTGTCACAGCGTCGGTCCACGGAGGGAGCGTGCCTTTAGGGGACGATAGTCCCCTGGGGTCCCGGTTCCACGGCCAGTGAGCTCATCAGAGAGCGACGGGACCCGCACCGCACGCTTCCGTCCCGCTCGGCAGCGGGGTCTGCGGAGCCGGCGGGCGCGGCATGATGACGTATGCACCCCCACACACACTGCCCCCCCCCCAGCCGCGCTGCGGGGCCAAAGCCGCGGAGGCCTTGCTCGCTGCCCCCCCACCACCACTTTCCCGGGCGCCATTGAGAGCGAGACGGTAGCCCGCAGCCGGTCGTCCACGGGGACCGATGCCCTCTAGTGGCTCGGTATCTAGAAACCGCCCGAGAGGACGCCCCATGGCATACCGGGGTTTGGACGGTAAGGCTGCCGGCTTCTCCAGCTCCTGAGGGACCCGGGGTGGACAAGGACGTCATGTCTGTGGCGCCCCCGCGTGGACGGCAGTCAGGCAGCCGAGCCGGGTGAAAGAGGGCTGGGGGTTGAGGGGGGGTGGAAAGAGAGGGACCGGACCGGAGCTGCAGGTTGGGCATCTGGGGGAGAAGAGGAAAATACTACGTTTCCCAGAGGCCTGCAAACGCTGCAGCAGCTGGAACCCGGAGTCGGAAGTGACGGCGCCCAGGCTGTGTGGAAAGCTGCCTTCGAACTCGGGATCCCAGCATGCTTAGCTTCTGGCTGCGGCGCGCGCTTTGGGACCGCGCTTTGAGTTGCGCGCGCATCGCGGCGGGGGGGAGGGGCGAAAAGAGGAGGAGGTGGGGGCGGGGAAACTTTGGGCTGCGCGCGCACTCCAGGGCTGCACTTCGGGCTGCGCGTGCATTCGGGACGCGGAGCCAGGGCGCCGCGGTCGGTACGACTATTGAAGCTCCAGGGCTCCATTTGCCAGGGTCCCGCCGCGGGAGTCTCAGACGAACTGGCACCTCAGAGCCAGAGACTCCGGCTTCCGGGTCCTGGCCTCCGCCATTGTTCCTCGGTCCTACGACGTCGGCGACGGTCGCCGCGAGTCGCGGCCCTGCGGACATGGCGTCGGTATTGCAGCAAATCCTGGAGCGTCCGGAGCTCAACAAGCTGCCTAAGTCGGTGCAAAATAAGCTGGAAAAGTTCCTGGCGGATCAGCAGTCAGAGATCGACGGCCTGAAGGGGCGACACGAGAAATTTAAAGTGGAGAGCGGTAAGTGTTGGGGGGGGAGGGGGGAGAGCCCGGCCGCTGCTTTCCGCCCTGGGCTCCTTCCCTTTTGGCAACTTTGAACGCGGCGATCCGCTATGCGAGTCGGGAGACCCAGGTAGAGCCTGGCCTCCCGGGCCCCGAGGGCGGCCCGGGCCGACCCCCCCCCCCCCCCCCCGCCCTCCGCCACGCCCTCTGCTTTTCCAGGTCTTAACCCATGTCCCTGGTTTCCGGTGCGTCCAGGTGATCCCCAGGTATCATTTCTATCTCCGGGCAGACAACAATAAAGATTTCTGCTTCCATTCACACCCTTGGGAGGGTCTGTTCTACCATGCGAGACCCCGAACTGTTCGGTAGCAGCACTTCGCTGTATTCCATTCCCCCTGAATACACACACATACACACACACGGGGATCACACTTCACTTGTACTGTGTGTGTTGCCCACTCATTCCCGTGGCGAAGCGGATGATTCCAGAATTAGCGGTAGTTCACGTCAAACATAATTTTTAAAACGTGACTCCCATTTCTTCTTGTGGTTTAGCAGGAATTGTTGTTTTGTTTTTCCCTCGTTTCCATTTTTTTTTTCCCGACTTTTAAGTAAGCCCTTGCTAAAACTTGGATGCAAAAGGCAACACAAAAAAATGAGGTGAACGCGCAGTAAATACAACTGGCGCCCTGACATTTCTCTTCCAAAAGTTGGAATTCGTTATTAAAAACCCATTCACACCTATTTGGAAGCACGTGTAGTAGACCCTTCAAATAAGAAAGGTATCTACAATTGGAGGTTGAACATCCCGGAAAAACGATGGAGAATATGGTAAATTAACTGTAAAATACGCATGGCCTGTTGGGACTTTGCTTGCTAGCTTCGTTGGTAATTTCTGTCTGGATAAAGTTACCGTTCAGAACAGTGTAATGCAGAAATGATAGTGAAGTTTGAGAGTTCCCTGAATCCTAGAGCAGAATATAGGTTATTGAGTACAGTTACACACTCAAGTATTGAGTATTTTATACCATAAAATTTACAATAAGGTATTTCTAGTGAGGGCCTTACCTTTCCAAACAGGGTATCTACCATTTGACCCTGACACACATCAACAGCTTTTATTTGTATTGTTTGTTTTCCACACTGGCTTACTTTATGTCAGGGCTACTTCTAACTTCTACAAGGCCGTTTTCTATGTTAATCACATGCCATTAGACCCAGCAGGTTGGGATGCAGTCTTTGTTTTTGTTTGTTTTAGGCTGTTTTGTGGTTCAAACTTGGGGCCTAGCTCTCTTTCTACACTTTACTATGTGAACTATTTCTCAGCCTACACAACAGATTTTCCCCCACTTAATAATTTCATCTTTAAAATGTGCCTTATGCTAAGGCAAATTGGTCTATTGGTGGCTGGGCAAATAGACTCATATATGTTCTTAGAAGTGTATTTGCAGAATTAGATGTTACCTTATTTTTTGCTGTACATAATTTGAAAATGTTAGATAGGCCAGTTGCATTGCTCAAACTTACTAGTTCTAGATTTTGTTATTCGGAGCATAGTTCCAATACTGTGTCTAAACTACAGATTGGTGGTTATTAGCAATAAATGACATTGACAATACTGTTATTGTATGCATGTGCTTAAGTTTATTATTATTTTGCCTTGTCTTCTCTAGAGCAACAGTACTTTGAGATTGAGAAGAGATTATCACAGAGTCAGGAAAGACTTGTGAATGAAACCCGGGAGCACCAAGTATTGCGATTTGAGATTGACAAACTCAGTAAGTACTTTATAAGTATTTTGGAATCTTCAAATACTTGTGTTCTTTGGAAATGTAGTTTTCTTACCTTCCTACTGTATATGGAAACACTGAAAAGCATTGTTTTGGTTTCTGGTGATATTATGAATTCCCATGTACCAATTAAAGGCTTTGGAGTAGGTAAGCAAGTGTTTAATTGTTAGGAGGCCTCCATTCAGGTAACTAATTACTTAACTGTTCTTTTAAAATGGTGTAGATGACATCCAAAGACAGCCTGGGCAGTACAAAGCTGTGAAACTCTTATCTCCAATTGGGAAGTTGGCTGTGGCTCGAGGGTAGGGCAGTAGCCTTAGGCTGAAGAGCTCAGGGACAGTGCCCAGGCCTAGAGTTCAAGCCCCAGGAACCCCCCTGTTTTCTCTGTCATCCTTTTACTTGATTCATTTCTAAAGAAAATATGCTGTTTATGATATCTATTGATTGTGAAAATGTGATTGAAACATAAGGAAAGTACTAATTGCATATGCTTTTCTTACGGATTTTCTTAGAAATTTTGGCTAGCATTGCTACATATTTGAGTTTGGACACAGCGTAGCATGTTTAACAGTTCTAAAATATATTAAAGATGTAATGTATAAACAGTGTTGGGATATAGTTAGAAGTTAGTCTTTCTGGGTTTCAGGTTCATTTTAAAAATGTTTGAAGATACCGCGAGTTTGGCCTAGTGGTTAAAGTGCTTGCCTAGCATGCATGAAGACCCAGGTTCGATTCCTCGGTACCACATACATAGAAAAAAGCCAGAAGTGGTGCTGAGGCTCAAGTGGTAGAGCTCTGACCTTGAGAAAGTCCAAGGACAGTGCTCAGGCCCTGAGCTTAAGCCCAGGACTGGCAAAAAAAAAATGTTTGAAGATGGCAGTTGGATAAAAGCACATCACAGTTTAAAGCTAATCCATGTAAACCCATAAAATCCTTTCTGTCTAGACACACAGCTGAAAGCCCTCACTGAGAAAAACAAAGAACTTGAAGTTGCTCAGGATCAGAATACTGCCAGCCAGGTAAAATTTATTCGAATGGAAAAGCTAATTGCAAGTATAACGCTTAATGTAGTTTTCTAATTTGACTGTTTGACTCTTTACTCAATGTCAATGAGAAGATGAAATGGAATTCCCATTAGGAAGCTACTAACAAATAACATGTATACAAATTTAAATATAAAACTTTTCTAATTGGATTATTACATGATATATAGATAGCCTTAATATACCTTTTACTCAATGGAAATAGTTTGTTTAATGTTTGTTTTGATATAATCAAAGTTGAATGAATTACATTGGTAATCATTTCCTTAGAGGAATGGAATTAGAGTACCATTGAACGTGATCACCAAGTGACTAATTTGTTTAAAGAAATGCAAAAAGCATATTTCTGGAAATAACTTTGCAAAGGATATTATAAGCTTCTATTATTTTGTTGTTGCCTAATTGTGGGGCTTGAACTCTAGACCTGGGCTCTTTAGCTAAAGTCTAGCATTCTACCACTTGAGCCACAGCACCACTTGGAGCACAATGCGCTACTTCCAGTTTTCTAGTGGTTAATTGGAGATGAGTCTCATGGGACATTCCTGTCTGGGCTACTTTCAAACCTTGATCCTCAGATCTCTGCCCTTTAGTAGCTATTACTAAGGTATGAGCCACCATTGCCCATGAGATACCTGTTAAGGAAGACTGTCACAAATTCTTCATAAATCTCATTAAAATAGAAAAACTGGTTCTACATTCTTAGCAAACACAGTGACCATACATATAATTTTATAAAATAAAAAAGCAAGGGAGAAGTAATGGCTCTGTTACCTTTCTGTTTCCGTGACCATACTTCAGATATAAAGTATACAGCAAGGAAAGGTTTGTTTTGATTTATAGTTTTGGGGTTTTGATTCATAACCAGTTTTCCCCTCCCCCATTAACTTGAGCCTGTAGCAGCCATCATGACAGGAAGTATCTAATGGAACAAATTGTTCTCTTTATGTTTGAGATGCAAAAAAGAAGCAACAAGGGTATGTAAGGTCCTGATCTTGTGTCAGGAAAAAATATTCATGAGCATTAGTGAAATGTTTTCAGAATCAAAACTAAAAATAGAAGGTTAAGGTTATGAGTTTGTTGTTGCTTATTTTGTTTTTGTCTTAGAGGGCATAGTTTGTAGAGAAAGAGAATGATTATAAATTGCATCTCATACTACATGACAATTCCATCTTGAAGTTCCTATAGTACTACTTAATGTGATTTTCTTACATTTATTGCTTATTGGTATTTCAGAGCCAATTTATAAGAACAAAAGAAGAATTAGAAGCTGAAAAAAGGGACTTACTAAGAACCAATGAGAGACTCTCTCAAGAACTTGAATATTTAACAGGTATGAGGAAATGTTTTAGTGTTTATTTAGTTAGTTAGTTTATTACTTATTTTGTGAGTCTTGGAGCTTGAACTCTGGTCCTGGGCGCCATTCCTGAGCTCTTTTAGCTCAGGGCCACTGACCTACCTCTGGGCCTGGGTATTGTCCCTGAGCTCTTCAGCTCAAGGCTACACCCTACCCCTAGAGTCACAGCTCTACTTTCCCTTTTTTCTAGTAATTAATTGAAAATAAAAATCTCTCTGTCTTTAGTGCAAGAGGTGGCTTTGAACCTTGATCCTCAGATCTCAGCCTCTTGAGTAGCTAGCATTAGGGTGAGAGCCACCACGCCCAGCTTTAGCCTTTATTTCTTATTGGTTGGCAATGCCAGTAGTTAATCCTCCAGTCTGCATCTCTTGTTTGTTATGTCTATATGGAAGAATTCAGTAGAATAATCCTTCTATATATGTTAGTTATACATTGCCATTTGTCTTTTAATTTCTTAATTTAAAAATAATCAAGTATTTGAAGAAGTAGGTAGAAAACTTGAATAAAAATCATGTCAAAGTTCTGGTCATACATAGTGGTCTACATGTAGAAATCTTAGCTGAAGTTGAAAGCAGTTTGAATGCATAGTTGTAAAGGCTGAACTCCTTACACAATCTACACAGATGTTTTGCCTATCCATGAAAGTTTAATGTTAGAGCCTAAAGGGTAAGGCTGTATTTAAGAGCAAAATGAAAGGAAATTTAGGAGAGAAAAATACAAAATATAAATGTACAATCTGCCACTTAAGAAGTAATGATGTTTTTGTAGTAATGATTTGTCTAACTAGAAGAACATTTTGATTAGTTTTTCTCAATGTTAATGAGTCATTATTTCTCCTGTGACCGCTATAGAGGATCTTAAACGTGTAACTGAAAAACTTAAAGAGAGTAATGCAGCAAAAGGAGAGCTTCAGCTGAAGTTGGATGAGCTTCAAGCTTCCGATGTTTCTGTGAAGGCAAGTAATAAATGATTCCTAATGAAGAAAGTACATTTCTTTTTTTTCTTTTTTTTTTTTTGCTTTATATTTACCTAAATCAAATTTTCAAATGTTGGTAAGATATGTACAAAGTAATCACAATGTGTTTAGGGTTTTTTTGTTGTTCGTTTGGTTTTTTTTGTCGGTCCGGGGGACTTGAACTCTGGGCCTGAGCTCTGTTCCTGAGCTCTTCAGCTCAAGGCTAGCACTGTATTACTTTGAGCCACAGCACCACTTCCTAGTTTTTAATTCAAGTAATTAAGAACAATACTAACTGTTTTGCTTACTTAAAATTGGTTAGAGTTCTTTTATGTTTTGCTCTTAAGATTAACATTATATAAATAGGTTCTGTCTTAAAATAGTATGCTCTATTTTCCTTTGTTATAGATGAAAGTATTGAATAATCATATGTGATTTTTCTTCGATTCTTTAGTATAGAGAAAAACGTTGGGAGCAAGAAAAGGAATTGCTGCATGGTCAGAACACATGGTTGAATACTGAGTTGAAAACAAAAACGGATGAGCTGCTGGCTCTTGGAAGAGAAAAAGGAAATGAGATTCTAGAGCTTAAGTGTAATCTTGAAAATAAAAAAGAGGAGGTAAGTTAGTGAAATTGTATCTTTATGCTGTGTATAACTTAATATTTGTGTATTTAGCTGTGAGCCTACTTATTTGGTTATGACTAATAGCCAAATGTAGAAGATAAAAAATTGTTAATATTTGGCCTGGGAAAATAACTTAATGGAGTTAAAGATACTTTTAGATGATGTTTGATAGCATCTTCTGTGTGACAAACTACTTTGCAAAGACACACATAAGAATTAGACAAAGATTTTATAAGTTATACAATCACCTTGACCCATACATTATTTTCATAAATGTACATACATTTTTTAGTTATATTTTTTAGGGAGTGAGGAAGTATTTTGTTTTTTGTTGCTAGTGTAATACTTATGTCTAATGACATTTCTTCCCTCCACTCAATCTGTCTCTAGGTTTCTAGACTGGAAGAACAGATGAATGGCTTAAAAACATCAAATGAACATCTTCAAAAACATGTAGAAGAACTGTTGACCAAATTAAAAGAGGTATAGATTCAGATGACCACTTTAAAATAAGTCATAAAAATACATTAAAGTATTTATGAATCTTATACAAAATGGTACCTTTTTTTGTTGTTGTAGATTGTTTATTGAGACAATCTCCTTCCTTAGCCTTTCCAGTGCTAAGATTGATTATATGCAGCCTTGTATTACCATGACTGTCATGTTACATTCTGTCTTTAGCACCATATAACAACCAGACTACATCCAGATGTATGCCTTGGTTGATGTCAGAATTAGAATTAGGAGTTGTGAGCCATATATTAAGTACTGCTTAAAAAATGAGTAAGGAGTATCGGTTAATTTTAATATCAGTTTGAAAATGATTGCTTTACTTTGAAAATATCTTTATCTTCAAAGTAATTTCTAACTGAAAATTTATTTTGGTGTCTAGTCTTTATTTTCTATTTTATAAGAGATTTTTTTTTTTACTCAATTATGTACAAACTAGATTATTTTAGTATTTGCTAGTATACGGAATTCATTAGTGTCACAGGCTTGCTATAGTTTGTTTATTTTCTTTTTAGGCCAAAGAACAACAAGTCAGTATGGAAGAAAAATTCCACAATGAACTGAATGCTCACATGAAACTCTCTAATCTATACAAGGTAAATATTCTACCCCTTCTGTTTGTGTCCTGGTGTTAGGCAGTTGGCTACTGGATAACTCTTTAAATTAATTTTTAAGAGCGCCGCTGATGACTCGGAAGCCAAGAGCACTGAACTAACCCGGGCAGTAGATGAGCTGCACAAGCATTTGAAAGAAGCTGGAGAAGGTAAGTGGTTTTAGTTTGGGGAAGATTATTTTGTTTTGAGATAAGGAGGTAATCCTTTTATCTTCACCCTTGTATGAACTACTGTTAAGAAGTCATTGTGGATAGCATTAAGAATAGAAGAAAGATTCTAGAATTAAGCTTAGACTTATAACTCAATGCTGTATTTGAAAGGGTTCTTTTCATATATATAATTTTTTTTTTTTTTTGCTTGTCCTTGAACTCAGTCAGGGCCTGAGCACTGTCCTTGGGATTTCCTCAAAGCTAGTACTCTACCACTTCCAGCTTTCCAGCTTTTTTTTTTTTTTTCTACGTATACATATGTACATACGTACATATGGAGGAATCGAACCCCAGGTCTTCGTGCATTCTAGACAAACACTCTTCCACTAAGCTGAACTCCCAGCCCTTTTTTCTTACGTTTTAAGAAATAATTTTTTCATAATTTCACTTTCTTTTAAAGTTCTTAATAGCATCATGTTAGCTCATACTGCCTTAAATTCTTGCTCTTTTTCTTTTCTTGGGAAGGGTGGTCTATAGAAGACTAATGGCTTGACCACCCTTTGACTGAGATGAAAATTTAAGAACTTATTTCTCCTAGGCTAGCACTGAACCCTGGTTTCTCAATTTCTTCTCCCTATTCTCCCCAGTAACTAGGATTAGTTTCAAGCCACTGTGCCAGATGCTTTTTTTTTTAATATATAAGGTATTCAGTCATCTCTAAATGAGGTTGATTCCAGGGCTCTCTTCAGTTGAAGAATTTGAACATGTTCAAATTCGTTATGTAAAATGATGACATATTTGTATATTTTACTTACAAAGCCTATTATAATACTGGAACATGTAGGGGATAATAACAAAAAATGCCTGTGAATCAGTAGAAATATTTTATTATTTTTGATCTATGGTTGAAAGTCCAGTATATAAAATCTGAGGAAACAAAAGGTTTGTAGTCTTTTATATATTAGAGCTAAAAATCAGCACTGGAACCAGATACATTTGGAGCCATTTTTTTCTAGCGTTGTATTCTCTTTTTTTGTGTGTGTATAGTGATGTGGAAATGAGAAACAGACTTGGCAAAACTATTTTAAGGACTATAAGTAGACCAAATGCTTTCAGAAGCTTTTGAAGCTGTCAAGTGTAGCCTCTGTAGAATTTAATGTCGGTAAAGCAAAAATTGTAACATTTTCATTTTAATGTTTAAATATTCTGTTTTTAAAAACATCGTTAGCCAACAAAGCAATACAAGATCATCTTTTAGAAGTGGAGGAATCAAAAGATCAAATGGAAAAAGAAATGCTGGAGAAAATAGGGAAATTGGAAAAGGAATTAGAAAATGCAAATGACCTGCTTTCTGCAACAAAACGTAAAGGTATAACTGATAGATGTTTGTTAATCCCTTGAATTACTAAAACTTGTCTGCGTAGTAGTGGATTTCACTAAAAATATTTCTTTTGTTCATAAGTAGAAAAACTGAGTAATGTCATTAGAGATTATTTGTACTTTTTAAATTTAATGCTATCTTATTGAAGCCATCAGATGTAATATGTACCATTTTATCACAGATAATAGTGTGTTCTCTCCCAGAATAATGTTAAATATAATTATGTGATTTTTAGAATTGAATTTTATGATATAAGTTTGTGTTTTCACATTTTAAACTTTTCATAGAAATTAATATATTCCAAGTCATTTTTCTTTTACTTGTCTTTGAAAAGTTTGTAGAATTTCAAGTTCTACAAAACCATAATGAATTTGTGTGTGTTGGCATAGGAGCTATGTTGTCTGAAGAGGAACTTGCAGCCATGTCTCCCACTGCAGCCGCTGTAGCTAAGATTGTGAAACCTGGCATGAAACTAACTGAGGTATGAATGGCATTAAAATTTGCTAACTTAATCATTTTTGAAATTTGGTTTTTCGCAAGTATATTTTTGAAATCATCTGATGATTCGTTTAGGAAAGGCCCTCTTTTGTTGGTAGATATATGTGGCAATTAGCAAATTACTCTTTTATAAATGCTAAGGGGTGTTTAATAAGGCACTAAATGGTCCCATACTTGTTTTGATTCAATTTGAAATGATCACTCTCATTTCTCTAGCTATATAATGCTTATGTGGAAACTCAGGATCAGTTGCTTTTGGAGAAACTAGAGAACAAAAGAATTAATAAATATCTGGATGAAATAGTTAAAGAAGTTGAAGCCAAAGCACCCATTTTGAAACGTCAGCGTGAGGAATATGAACGTGCACAGAAAGCTGTGGCAAGTTTATCTGTTAAGCTGGAACAAGCTATGAAGGTTGGTTCTATTTTCAAATTTTAACTTTGGGTACAAAAAGGTATGAAAAGTCACTAATTAATTCTTTAATAATGTGATTAAATCAGTAAGCTAACTATCCTTTTCAGTGATGTAGTACTTAGATATTTTAAAGCTTCACTTTATTAAATACTTCTTAACCATAAAGAGTATTTTAGATGGCTATTCACATTTTGAAGACATTTGGTATGTTTGCTTTAGGATTTTCAAGTACAGGATAATAGCCAACTCTCCTTGAGCCACACTTCCAATTAAAACAATAGTCTTTTTGTAATAAAATTCCTCTAAATTTAGTATAATCATTCTTTCTTTAGATAGGTATAATAGCCTGTCTAGAATAGGTAATGTTATTTGATCATGGGTAGAACTAATTATTACTAAGTAATTGTACAAAGAAGAGGCAATTCCACAAGTCAAATTCCTAGTGCAATTCTTGAACATTATTTTTTTTCGTAAGCCTGCTTTCTTTGTATAAATCTTAGGAAGTACAGGATTTTCACTTGTGTTTATAAACCCTCTTAAAAGGAGATTCAGCGATTGCAGGAAGACACTGATAAAGCCAACAAACATTCATCAGTACTTGAAAGAGACAATCAAAGAATGGAGGTACAAATAAAAGACCTTTCACAACAGGTAAAGTATTTTATGTTTTTGAGCATTTTGTATTTCTGTGTTATGGGTTTGTTTGGTTTTTTTGTGATGGCTGTCTAGTGCCATTTGAATTGGTTTGAAATTATCTAAGGAGAACTACCACATAGAAAATTCCAATCAATTAGGAATCCTTCTCTAGTAGTTATATTCTAGCCAATATGTTCTCACAGCCCTTTTTTCTTTCCCCTAAGTATTTGAAAAGTTTTAAGTAGTAAGTTCCATTTGAGTAAGTTTACAAACAACTCATGGTGTCTTGTTTCCTTCCAACCTTCACATGCCCCCTCCCCCAACAGGCCATGTCCCAGAGTATAAAGTTCTTAAACTGGTATAGGGGTCTTTTCTGTTGTTATTTTGTTGTCCTTGGGCTTGAACTCAAGGACACTGTTTCTAAGTTTTCTTTGCTCAAGGCTCGTGCTCTGCCATCGTGTAATACTAGAATTTTGGTTTCAGATAAGAGTGCTTTTAATGGAACTTGAAGAAGCCAGAGGTAACCACGTAATTCGTGATGAGGAAGTGAGCTCAGCTGACATAAGCAGTTCATCTGAAGTGATATCACAGCATCTCGTGTCCTACAGAAACATTGAAGAGCTTCAGCAACAAAATCAGCGTCTGTTATTTGCTCTTAGGGAGCTTGGAGAGACAAGAGAAAGAGAAGAACAAGAAACAACTTCATCTAAGTAAGTGATTATTATGTTTATTGAAACTTCTTAATGTGTCCCTAATAGTGCTGTCTACTATGGATATGGACATTTAGAAAAAGAAAAATTGAGCAATAACACCTACCTCCCTCAAATAAGTAGATTATTCTAGTTCAGTCTGAAAAATGCTATAGTAAATAATGAGCTATATCTGAGAGGATACAGTTGGAGAGCATAGAGTACAATACAGGAATGGACCAGACTTTAAGGAGACTAGTGTATAAGAGTGAGAATGATTTAACAAGAAGACTGATTTAGAATGAGTAAAGTTGTTTCAATTTGGCAAATAGACTTTTTATAGATGGTGCTTTGAGTACACGTTGGAACTGCATACTGTATGTGAGGAATTCAAAAAAGTCATTTGTAAAGTATCAGCAGAAGGAATAAAGAAAACGGTATGCTTAAATAAAAAGATAAGACAAGGATGCGTAGTTATAACAGAAATTTAATCAAGAAATAGTATGCTTTTGTATTCAAGTCAACTAGCCTTAACCTCAGAGGCTTAAAAATAAATGGCTTCTTACCCTGCAGAATCAGTGAGCTTCAGCTCAAACTTGAGAGCTCCCTCACTGAACTGGAGCAACTCCGTGAGTCACGACATCATCAAATGCAGCTGGTTGATTCCATAGTTCGTCAGCGTGATATGTACCGTATTTTATTGTCACAAACAACAGGAGTTGACATCCCATTACAAGGTAAGTTTTTATGTTATTTAAAGAAGTTTTATGGAAATATATATTCCGGAATGAAATCTGTAATAGAACAGTAGCCACTAATGACAGTGGCAACTGATTGATTTATGTCATCATTTCTAAAAACATTGCTGGATGAAGACTGCTGATGAGTATTGTTGAAATAGTACATCTTAGAATCAACGAATTATATTTATTTTAGTTACGTTTTAATGTTTAAACAGTAAATTGCCTCTAATCAGAAATCAGTGGCTATCTGAAAACATGATTTAGAAGGTTTCCTTTCAAAAATGTGTGTGTGTGTGTGTGTGTGTGTGTGTGTGTGTGTGTGTGTGTGTGTATGTGTACACACGCATGCATGGGCACATATGTCAGTGTAAGTACATGTACTTGTGTCTTCTAGGGCTTGAACTTATTGCTTCATTCTTTTGCTTGACTTTTTTGCTCAAGGCTAATGCTGTACCACTTGAGCCATACCTTCACTTTTGGCTCTTTACTAGTTAGTTGAAAATAAGAGTTAGATTTGTTTGCCCAGACTGTTTTCTATTCTTACTCTTCAGATCTCAGCCTCCTGAGTAGTGAGATTTAGTCATGAGCCACTAGCATCCAGCCCAGTTGAAATTCCTATATTCTTAGGATTTTATTTAAATATGTTTAGCTTCTAGATTTGGATAATGTATTGGCATTAAATGGTATACAGTAAAATATATTACCTGTTTTTTTCCTTTTCTTGAAGCTTCGAGCTTAGATGATATTTCTCTTGTGTCAACTCCCAAACGTGCAAGTACCTCACAGAATACTTCCACTCCTGCTCCTGTGCCTGTTATTGAATCAACCGAGGCTATAGAAGCAAAGGCTGCCCTTAAACAGGTAAAAGGTCATACCTGTTGAAGATTAGACTATCTTAGGAATGCATTTTTAGAGACATATGTTATCTTCTAATAATCTCCCAACATTTAGTTGCAGGAAATTTTTGAGAACTATAAAAAAGAAAAAGCTGATAGTGAAAAAGTACAAAATGAGCAACATGAGAAACTTCAGGAGCAAGTTACAGATTTGCGATCACAAAATACGAAAATTTCTACCCAATTAGATTTTGCTTCTAAACGGTAATTTTTTTTTCTCAAAAACTAGTTAAATATCCTATACTTAAGTAGTCAAATGAATTGAGTTGAAGGATTGATTTGCAGTTGTTTTGCTTTCTTGTGAACCACAGTCCAGATGAGCAGCCACAATGGTTCAGTTGTTGTAGTAACAGTTTCTGGACAGTGCTAAAGAGTTGAATTCGTAAGTTGAGGTTCATATGAGAAATATTGCTAATAATCCTTTCTGAAATTAAAATATTGAATTCTTCAAATCTAAATTCTTTGGAATTTACCAGAGGTTGAAAGAAATATAAGTAGATGTTATTTCACCTGTTCTGTTGTATATAAAAGTGAAATGGGTGCTGTATGGTCCCAGGAAGATTGACTTTCTTGGTCACTTACAAAGAAGTATTAGTAACTTTCATTCTATTGCTATTTCAGATTTATTTTAATGTTATTTTAATGTGTTGCAATAATATTTACATGTAGTAAATGATAAAATTATGTTTTTGCAATGATAGTAAGCCAACTGTTTCTTGGATACATTTAGTTCAGCCCCCCAAATCAAAGTACCGTTTGTTGTATGTTGTTACCTCAGCCAGCCATTTTATAATCTTTCCCTCGCACCAGAAAACAGGAGAAAGAATTAGACTGTTCTAAAATTAGACTGTTTTGATAGTCTGATAAGCAAGGATATAATATTTGGACTGTGTATGAAATTATTTTTCTTTCATACCAGATACGAAATGCTACAAGATAATGTTGAAGGATATCGTCGAGAAATAACATCCCTACAAGAAAGAAATCAGAAACTTACTGCAACAACTCAAAAGCAAGAACAGATCATTAATACGATGACTCAAGACTTGAGAGGAGCAAATGAAAAGTTAGCTGTTGCAGAAGTGAGAACAGTCCCTCAGCTTACTTTTTTTTTTTTTTTTTTTTCTTCCCAGTCCTGGGCTTGAGCTCAGGCCTTGAGCACTGTCCTTGGACTTTCTCAAGGCTTGAGCTCTGTCACTTGCACCTCAGCACCACTTCCAGCTTTTTTGTATGTATATGGTACCGAGGAATGGAACCTGAGCCTTCGTGCATGCTAGGCAAGCACTCTACCACTAGGCCAAACTCCTGGCCCTCAACTTACTACTTTTATAAAACTGATTGAAATGTCTTAAGTATTTGAGTACTGTGGATTGTAGATCCTTACTAAATAGTTTTCATATAACCTACAGTGTTTTAGTAGATAATCATTTCTAGTAAGATTTGAGAAAAAAACAAAGTTCATTTTTGGTTTTTGTCGGACTAGATTACAGGTCTTCCACTTAAAAATAAATTTAGAAGCCAACAACCCATTTATAACAAAGACTAATGTTTTTTACCTGCCTGTCTCATTTTTAAGACAATATGAAATTATATTGCATTGACTTCCTCTGAATTTTAATTGAACCACAAGCATTTATAATTCAAATACTTCCAAATGAATACTGAATTAGCTAATGGTAAAAGGTTACTTTTCTGATCTTACTTTGTTCATTGCTTCTAAGCTATGTACATTTGTCCGTAATTTCTGTGAGAAACATATCTAAGGGCTAGTAAGTAATTTGTCTGGTTTTGACAATCATAAACAATAGATTGAGACTTAAATTCAGTTTTCTAGGTATATTAGTTGTATTCTTTCAAGTTTTATGTTCCTATTCCATGATGGATGTGAAAAGTACATGTTCAGACTTATAGAGTGACTTTTATGATGGATAATTAATATGATTCATCATATATAAATGTGTATACTTTGTGACTATTGATTTCTAAATGAAAATACTCTTCCATATCCTCTGAGGTTTAAATATACTCTTTATAGAAGGAAAATCAAATTAATTAGGTCAGTCATCATTTGATATGGGGCTTTCAATCTAATTACATCAGTTATACAATAGTATGCAAGTATGACTAGCACAGTTACCCGGTTATATTAACACCTGAACCTTGGATTGTGATTATTTAGATGATGAATTATATCTTCTACATAATGAAAATGATCTTCATTGTATAGTTGTATTTGATGCAGTGTTTTCTAACATTTTTCTTTTGCTTGCATCCTTAAGGTAAGAGCAGAAAATTTGAAGAAAGAAAAGGAAATGCTTAAGTTGTCAGAAGTCCGTCTTTCTCAACAAAGAGAATCTTTGTTAGCTGAACAAAGGGGGCAGAACTTGCTGCTGACTAATTTGCAAACAATTCAGGTAATCAAAAACTACAGGAAAAGGTGAAATGATTCTAGTTTTGCATATTCTCCATTTTCTTAATTGGAAAATTGATCTGTTACTTTTGTTACCATCTGAGTATTAATGATCACTGAATGTGTTTATTAAACACTTTAAATAAAATTTAGTAAGAAAATTCATTAAAACCTTGCAGTTAGTACATTTTAACCTCAGTCCTATTTATTGGGTTTTGTGTAGTGTAACTGTTGATGGGATTAGTAAATTGGTTATTTATCCTTAAGACTAGGGAAATCTGAATGAATCATGTAACGTGTTTTCATCTTTCCTCTTTGGTTAAATAGAATTTTAATATATAAAGTAGCCGAAACATTTTCTTGCTAAATATCTTAGATCCTATTTTCATATATAGGTGGTGATCCCATAAGTCTTATATTCCAATTTTTTTTCTTTGAAGTGCTTGTTTTTTAAAGAAAACTCATAAGCATAATAAAATATTTCTCTTTTTTTTAGGGAATATTAGAGCGATCTGAAACAGAAGCCAAACAAAGGCTTAGTACCCAGATAGAAAAATTAGAAAATGAGATCTCTCATCTAAAGAAGAAGTTGGAAAATGAGGTGGAACAAAGGCATACACTTACTAGGAATCTAGATGTAAGTCTGTTGGATTTTGAAATTCTGTAGATTCATAATTAATCTGGCATATGAACACATTGCCATTCAAGTTAAAAAGTGATTTAAAAAAACAAAAGCAAACTTGTTTTAAACTAAGTGTTCCTTGCCTTGTATGCCTAGGAATCTTATTTGTTTTTATCCAGCTAAGTGTTAAAATTTTTCATTTTAATTTCCTTGACCTTTGTTACTGCAGAACAACTGAGCTATTTTTCTCAGAGTGGCTACTGGGAAAGGTATTGTTGTTGACTTTCTCAGAGTTAGGCATTCTTCAGTCTAAGCCTTTTGGAGAATTCCTCTGTCTAGGAAATCTCACAAGCATGCACTGATCATTAGTCTGTCTATTGAAGGGTTCTCTTTTACTTACCTCCAGTGTTTAGTATTTGTGTAGCTGCTTCACTCTGGTATTTTCATTTTAAGACTGAGCTGCTTCAGTGTCTCAGGATATCAGATGTACGTTCTCAATTCATTCTCATGATTTATTCTGGTTTTCTGTTCCCTGTGACATAGAGTAGAAACTTACTAAATTTGTTAAGTAGGACATTTCTCTTTTTGGAAACGATTTCAAAGATAATGGTTATATCACTTCTTTTTGTCTAGGTGGGTATTTTGGGCAGTAATATAAATCTTTTGTTACCTTTGTTTGGCCCAGAGTTCTTAAGGATCTTGAGAAAGAAAACTTAAATCTCTAGTTATATAGAAAAGTAAGACTAATCTTCATAGGTTTAATGTATTTTTTCTTACAGGTTCAACTTTTAGATACAAAGAGACAGTTAGATACAGAGATTAGTCTTCATCATAATACAAAAGAGCTACTTAAAAATGCTCAAAAAGAAATTGCTACATATAAACAGCAGATCAGTAACATGGAAGCCCAACTTGCTTCTCAGTCTGCACAAAGAACTGGTAAAGGTAAGTAAGATTTTTATGTATAATATTAACTAAGTAAAATTCAGGTTTATAGATTCTCACATTACTACAGGTGGTTAAGGTCACTTTCATTCTGTATAATAAAGCTCAATTCAGAGTGGAAACTAATCAGTGTTTAAGACTGGAAGATTCAAAATAACCTACATGACAACTGACCACAAAGTGCTTTTTGTTTTCTCCATATGTGTGTGTGCATGTGTGTTTTGTTACAGATGAAATCCAGTGCCCCACTCATATTTAGGCAAGCTTCTTACAGTGTTACAGTGATCTGTACCCTCACCCTGAAATAATTTGTTGATGTTTAAAAATGGTTTACTTTGCCTAACACTATGGGTCACACCTGTAATCCTAGCTACTCAGGAGGCTGAGATCTGAAGATCAAAGTTCAAGGCCAGTCCAGGCACAAAAGAACCTGAGGCTCTTCAGTTAACCTCTAGAAAATGGGAAAGTGAAGCTTGGCTCAAGGGTAGGGCAGTAGCTTTGAGATGAAGTGTTCAAGAAAAATGCCCAGGCCTAGGGGTAGGGTGGTAGCCTTGAGCTAAAGAGCTCAGGAATAGAGCCCAGACTGAATTCAAGCCCCATGAACATCCTCTTTTGACATGGGCTTATTTATTAAAACTGGTCTGGTTCAGTTAAAGAACCTAATTGACTTCATTGGCTTCTTTAAAGCAGTATTACATTCGTTGCTTATTAGCCTTAAATTTCATTAGCGTTTCCTGTTCTTTGTATACATAACTGGCTACCCACTAATACTTTCTTACTGATACCAGATGACAAAGTATTTTCAGCTTTCAGTTTTTCTTTTTCCATGCATTTTAGATAAATCTAGGAGTAAGGCTAACTGCAGGTGTATGGATTTGTTTCCCGAATCAATAAGAGTGAGAGTGATTGGACCCTGCCATGTACAAATGTGTTAGATGTGTATAGTATCACTAAGATGTACTCCTATCTTCTTCATTAAATATTTTGGTATTGTAGAATAAATAGTGTTCAAATAATAAATTAGAAATTCTTTCATTTTTTTCTAATGTCTACCTCAGTTTAGTAGGGATATTTAATATTTTTGTTTTATATATTTTTTGCTTAATAACAGCAGGTGTCTAAAAGTTGCAATTTTTTCAAGGAAATGCTAAATGAAGAAAATACCTTTTTTTTTTTTTTTTTGCCAGTCCTGGGCTTGAGCCTTGGGCTTTCTCAAGGCTAGAGCTCTACTACTTGAGTCTCAGCACTACTTCCAGCGTTTTTCTATGTATGTGATACTGAGGAGTTGAACCTAGGTCTTCATGCATGGTAGGCAAGCACTCTACCACTAGGCCAAACTCCTGGCGTGAAAATAACTTTTTATATTCAGCATGGACCAAAATATAACTGAATAGTTAAGTACTTGTACGTTCAAAATTTAATTCTGATTTCATCTACTTTTTTATATTAGTCATCTCTAGTATTTCCAGATGTTAATTTACAGTGTTGATTCTATGGAGGTATTATGTCTTTTAGGTCAGCCAAGCGACAAAGAAGATGTGGATGATCTACTGAGTCAGCTAAGGCAGGCTGAAGAACAAGTAAATGACTTGAAGGAGAGACTCAAAACAAGTACCAGTAATGTGGAACAGTATCGAGCAATGGTTACTAATTTAGAAGAATCACTGAACAAAGAAAAACAGGTATGTATGAATTTAAAAATTCAAATTACTATATTAACTTAAAAGAATTAAAACACCGTTACGGATTAAAATAACATTGCCCATATAATTTATCAAAGTTCTTTAGTCTCAGATTTAAAAAACCACAAAATTGATAAAGCAAAGGAGAGTGATTTCCATAGTAAAGTTGCAAATCAGATGTTGATAAAGAGGTATAGGGAAGGCTGGCAGATAACTATAACTTTGAAGGAAGGAATTGTTTCAAAATTTATAGATAATAGAAAGGTATTTCCATGTTTGACAAAGGTAGAAAGGACTCATGCAATGACAGCATAGCTGCCTTATTGAATGTGTGAAGTGAAATACTGAGAAAAATAATTAATAGAGGAACCAGACATGGAAGGCTTTGAATATCATGTTACAAAGTATTCTCTAGGCTTATTTAGAAATACTGATATTTTCTAACACATCATAATTAATAGAATAATGTCGTGACTTGGAAGAGACAAAGTTGATTACAGTAGCCTAGGGCAGTGCGCATCAGTGTGTGAGCCAAATACATTAGACATATTTGGCAAATGTGTGGACAATAAGAAAGAAAAAAATTTGAAACTTTATTACAAAGTAACAGTGTAAGTGGAAAGGTAAATCATACTTGTAAATTTCTATAGTATTTTAGTCTGAATTTTGAGGATTCTCTTTTTTTTTTTTTTTGGTGGGTCATGGGGCTTGAACTCAGCCTGGGCACTGTCCCTGCCTGAGCTCTTCAGCTTAGACTACCACCCTATCCTTTGAGCCAAGCCCCACTTCCCATTTTCTAGAGGTTAATTGGAGATAAGGGTCTCAGGTCCTTTTGTGCCTGGCTGGCTTTGAACCTTGATCCTCAGATCTCAGTCTCCTGAAAAGCTATGATTACAAGCATGAGCTTGCATTTTGAAGATTCTCTATAAAGCTAACTGTAGTTTAAAAAAGTTCATCTCAAATTTAGTTTATACTTAGAGGAAGTAATCACATAAAAGTTTTAAGTGTATGTAATTGATTCTTACCATTTGAAATATAAAGGTAACAGAGGAAGTACGTAAGAACATTGAAGTTCGCTTAAAAGAATCAGCTGAATTTCAGACACAGTTGGAAAAGAAGCTAATGGAAGTAGAAAAGGATAAACAAGAACTTCAAGATGACAAGAGGAAAGCTATAGAGAGCATGGAACAGCAGGTAAATTTGGTTACTGGCCATTATTATATAAAGCATATTAGCTTTATATCTTTGTGTAAAAATTGAATTTTTGGGCTATAGTTATCATTCAGTAAATCAGGAAAAATTGGACACAGAGCTATAAATTTTAGTTTTATGTTTCCTTTCAAAATTTAAGATCACTTTACAAAATTGGACAGTTGAACTACAATTTAAAATCTTTTGCCAGCATTAATGAGGAGTGAAAATATGATTATTAAGCTTGCTATAGATTTTATCACCTTACGTGTGCATTTTGGCAATTTTGTTCAGTATTACTAAGTTTGAAGTTAATTCTGGTTTTAATCTTGGGGTATTTTTTGCTATTCTTTTACTTAGTTATCTGAGTTGAAGAAGACACTTTCTAGTGTTCAAAGTGAAGTACAGGAGGCTCTTCAGAGAGCAAGTGAGGCTCTAAGTAATGAACAACAAGCTCGACGTGACTGCCAGGAACAAGTAAGTGTTGGTCTCACAATCCATTTTGGAGAAGACTAGAGATGATTCTTGATACATGATAAGTCTTGTAAAAATATAAGCATATTGTTAGTTCTTGCCCAACTTGAATTAAATTGAGAGATAACAGTAAATATTGCATTCTTCATTAGCCAAGTGGTCTTGACAAACAGGAAGAAAGAAAAACCAGGAACTTTGTGTCATTTGTTACCTTTCTTTCACTATTTTAGTCCTCCAATTTAGCCAATGATAAAAACTGGAATATAGACAATATAAGTAAACTAGATTCCATTTTTTTAAAAAAGTGCTTGTAAAAAATACATTTCAATTATTGCTCAGCTTGCACAGATTTCCGTACAAATTGTTTGCTATACATATATGTATATGCCACTACATAAAGAAACTTTTTGAAGAATTATAGAACATAAGGAAAATGTGAGTCATTAAAATAGTTAGAGAATTAATGTATGTATATAGTTAATGTTCTCAAGTATAATTTAGTTGATGTTAACAGTTCTTCATATGTGTAATACGAAAAATCCATTTCTTCCAAAATGAGATAACTGAGTAAGTCTCAAAAGTAAAGTAGCCATGGAGATAGGGATAAAACTACTCAGGAATCACAGATCTGAGGATCGCAGTTCAAAGCCAGTCTACAGAGACTTAAACCAAAATTAATATAAAACAGCATAACATTGTAAATAAAAATCATGCACATATTAAAGAATCCTAACCTTGTCATGTCCACAATCAAATTTTTTCAGTATAATTGCTCAAAGTTCTCAAATTATGGATGTTCAGCTGAAATATACATGCAAATACTAAAAGCTGCAGAATATTTACTGTTTAATTCTTTCAGATTGTTCACCTTGTGTTTACATTTCAATGTCTAAATAAATGATGTTTGTTTTCTGCAGTCTACATACCTGATTTATATTTCATTTTTTATAACATTTGTTCCAAATGGCTACATTCTAATGGTTTAAAAAAGTAATTTTACTATGGACATGGTAATGGAAATATAAACATAACTATATAGATATAAAAACCTATGACTATAGACATAATATTTCATTTTCTAAAATTAATATGTTTCTATGATATACAAACCCTTAGCCTAATTTTGATTAAGTTCTAAATACTAAGTCCAAGTGATTGTCAAGATTCCCTTCTTGAACACTTGTTTGCTAAACCTGTCATTTAAAATATGATGTACAAATTAACATTAATAAAGAAATTTTTTTTTTTTTTTTTTTTTTTTTTGCCACTCCTGGGCTTGAGCTCAGGGCCTGAGCACTGTCCTTGGACTTTTTCACAGCTAGAGCTCTACCACTTGAGCCTCAGCACCACTTCCGGCTTTTTTGTATGTATGTGGTACCAAGGAATTGAACCCAGGTCTTTGTGCATGCTAGGCAAGCACTTTAACCACTAGGCCAAACTCCTAGACCAAGAAAAAAAATTTTTTAAAGTAATTTTAATAAGCAAATCAAGTGAATTATGTCATTGTGGTACACCTAGTTTGACTTTCCTTTTATTTAACAACTATATAGTCTTAAGCTACTACCTACTAGCTTCATGAATTTAATCTTTTGTGTCAACTGGGTACTAATTTCTGTACTAATTTCTTGCAGGCTAAAATAGCTGTAGAAGCACAAAACAAGTATGAGAGGGAATTGATGCTACATGCTGCTGATGTTGAAGCTCTGCAGGCTGCCAAGGAACAGGTTTCAAAAATGGCATCAGTCCGTCAGCATTTGGAAGAAACAACTCAGAAAGCAGAATCACAATTAGTGGAGTGTAAAGCATCATGGGAAGAAAGAGAGAGAATGTTAAAGGTATTACTGTAATAACAGAATGTTCTGGAAATTAAAAAAAGAAAAAAAAAGCTGCTACCCTAGTCTCTTGGTTTTGTAGGATGAAGTTTCCAAATGTGCATCTCGCTGTGAAGATTTAGAGAAACAAAACAGACTACTTCATGACCAGATTGAAAATTTAAGTGACAAAGTAGTTGCCTCCATGAAGGAAGGTGTACAAGGTCCATTGAATGTGTCCCTCAGTGAAGAAGGAAAATCTCAAGAACAAATTTTAGAAATTCTCAGGTAAGTGAAGTGCATTCTTAATACTTTATGCCTGTGGCGTAATACTATGGACCCTTCAAATGGAAAATGCAAAAGGCTACAGCCTTTAATATAAAGCTGATTATTTAATGGCCAACAAAATGACTGCTACTGATTAGTGGTTACTTTTGACATGTACTACATAAATGATTATAAACTTTCACTGGTTCTCTTGAAAAATTAAATGATAGATGTGGTGGTGCATATATTTGGGTCCCAAGCACTTCTTAGAAAACCTTAAATACATAATGAAATGCATGCTGTTGGAGCAGGGTTATGATTTTAAGACTACCTTGGCTACAGAGCAAAACTCCTTTACAAGGAAAAGAAAGGCAGAGAAAAAGACAGCTCTTTACGTGTAATTGTAGCTATTTAAAAGGCTGAGATCTAAGGATCAAGGTTCAAAGGCAGTCTGGGCACAATAAAAAAAAATATTGTATGTTGGCTTTTTATGCTTCAGATAAAACTAACATGTTTTCTTACAGGTTTATACGACGAGAAAAAGAAATTGCTGAAACTCGATTTGAGGTGGCTCAGGTTGAGAGTCTGCGTTACCGACAAAGAGTTGAACTTTTAGAAAGGGAGCTGCAGGAATTGCAGGATAGCCTAAATGCTGAAAGAGAAAAGGTCCAGGTATGTATATAAACTGACAACAGTTAAATCAGAGCATATATATTTCTATCATTTTCGTGTAACAGAAACTGTAATTTGAAATAAGCATTCTTCCTAAACTCGAAAATTTATTAAGCATTTGTTAAATACTACTATAGTAGACAGATTGAGTGAAAACCCTATACCCACACTTGCTTATCTTTAAATTCTAGCCATATACCCTTGGGCATTGTGTGTCTTCCTTCTTAGTTTGTCTATACAGTTTGGAAACTTATTGTAAGAATCACATGAATTTATGCATGTGAAACATTTAGAACTGTGGTGGGTGTGTAATCGATTGCAGCTATCTTAGCACAGTTGTCATTCTGTGATTAAATGGTAGGTTGATACTCCTACAGATTGTTTTTCAGCAAAGTTTCAAAACTGGAAACCAACCAAAAGAAAAGTGCTATAGTGAAATACATGATTGTGTTACTCAATGCTGGTATATTCATGTGTTGAAATCTCCAGGTAACTGCAAAAACAATGGCTCAGCAAGAAGAATTAATGAAGAAAACTGAAACAATGAATGTGGTTATGGAGACCAATAAGATGCTGAGAGAAGAGAAGGAGAGGCTAGAACAGGATCTACAGCAGATGCAAGCAAAGGTTTATATGTTACTCATGAAGAGTAGAATTATGTTGATGTCTTTCTTATTTCATAAATAGTTTTTGCACTGGTTGTTAAAAAGAAGTGTTGACTACTTTTCAGGTGAGGAAGCTGGAATTAGATATTTTACCCTTACAAGAAGCAAATGCTGAACTGAGTGAGAAAAGTGGTATGTTGCAGGCAGAGAAAAAGTTATTAGAAGAGGATGTCAAGCGTTGGAAAGCACGTAACCAGGTAAATGAAGTCAAAGCACTTCAAAAGCATGGACACACACTGCTTTGAGATTAATAAGTTTAGAGGTATGAGAATTAAACCTATCAAAATTATAATTATCATTGGCCTAAACATGTGAGATATAAAAAAGTTTCAAGTGCATATTGTACATTAAAGATGTTTAGTTCTCATAACAAAGGAATATGTTTTCACTTTATCTTTAAAATACTTTTAGAGATGAAAACAGGACCTTACAGACAGTTTTTCTAATGCACTTTAAGAAAATTTGCTCGCTGCAGACTTTGGGGGTAGTTTGAAGAAATTGTGTTGTGTAGTGTAGATAGGAACTTTACACAGAAGGCTGAAACACTCTTGGATATGACTTGTAAGAGTTCTTAACCTATATGAGCCAGTTCTTCCTATTTATAAATGTGGATATAAGGCCCATTGCTCCTATGACAAACTAGAAAGTATAAACAAAGCAGCTTCCTTGGCAGTGGAATTGTGATTGTATATTTACTTATAAATTGAGTTTTAGAATTTTAGAGCCCTTTTAGTCTCAATTTTAATTGTGCAAAAGACCAGTTCAAGAAAGGACTGTGATCTGCCCAAATCTAGATGCAGTTAAATTATATAGGATTATGTAAATTATTTTCCTTGCATATGTCATTTGGTGAAATTAGTGGGTTTTTTTTGTTTTTTTGTTTGTTTTTTCTGCCAGTCCTGGGCTTGAGCTCAGGGCCTGAACACTGTCCTTGGACTTTCTCAAGGCTAGAGCTCTACCACTTGAGCCTCAGCACCACTTCCGGCTTTTTTTCTATGTATGTGGTACCAAGGAATCAAACCCGGGTCTTCGGGCATGATAGGCAAGCATTTTAACCACTAGGCCAAACTCCCGGACCCTGAAATTAGTTTTTTAATATCAAATTCCTTCAGATTCCTTGATTCTGTTTATTTGGCCTCATCAGAAAAATCTGAAATGTTCCTTCACAACAATGAGAATGATGAGTTGATAACATTTGATCTTTTCTTCCATTTTGGTTAGATTTTGCTAAAAGTAGCTAAAGTTTTTAATATTTCACTACTCAATTACTTTGTAAGATACATTTAGTATAATTAAAATATTCTGTTCTTTTTTTTTTTTTTTGCCAGTCCTGGGGCTTGAACTCAGGGCCTGGTAACTGTCCTTGGGCTTTCTCAAGGCTGCCACTTGAGCTACAGTACCAGTTTTTTTTCTGTGTATGTGGTACAGAGGAATCGAACCCAGGGCTTCATATGTGCTATGTGAACTCTACCACTAAGCTACACTCTGATCCCTCTGCCTTTTTGTTACAGCATATTTGTTTCAGATAACTTAATAAACCAAGTATGCTCTTTTGTTATTGTAGCATCTAGTAAATCAACAGAAAGATCCAGATACAGAAGAATATCGGAAGCTCCTTTCTGAAAAGGAAGTTCATACTAAGCGTATCCAGCAGCTGACTGAAGAACTTGGGCGACTAAAAGCTGAAATTGCAAGGTATGTGGAAAAGCCTTGAATCATTTCAGTGAACAAAATCTTAAGTTCATTTTGGCTTTTTCTGTGATTGTTCAAGTGGTTCCTGATTGAGAAAGAAGAGAAAATGCCTGCTCCCTTAGACATGCTTTTTTTATCTTTTATGGAGGCATGTAACAGGCAGAGACTTAACATTATGCTTCTTACATGAATTATTTCTCTTTGCTTTCTTACTTAAAAGCTTCATGGTGTCGGTCTGATGGTAAATCTGTTTGCTTAGAAAAAACATTTTGCAGCAATTTTTTTATTTTGCTATTGCCTATACTTATGAATATATTAGGGAAGTTTTTTTAATGACATTAGAATGAAATAAATATACCTTCCTTAAAGATAGTAAGGCTTTAAATATTAAAAATAATGTTCCTGTTTTGCTTTTGTAAGTTTTAGTGTCATTTATGTCATTTTAATTCTCCCCTTTTTTGCACAGTATTGGGGATTGAATTCAAAACCTTCTGCTTGCTGTTATGCCCCTAGATTTTTGCTTTTAGCTTTTTTCGCGTAAGCTCTAATGCTACTTGATCTAAGCTTGCCATGAATCATGATCCTCCTACCTTTCTTACCTTAGCTTCCTGAGAGGCTAAGATTTAGGCATATCTGCCCCCTTTATATCAAAAGACGGATGGTACAGTAGAATACAATAGAAGAGTAGCTTTTGTTGTCCAGTAGATCTGAATATCATCATGTGATTACTTAATAAAACGGTGCACATTACTTCAAACCTTTGTAGCTCAGTTTTTGTCAACTGAAAACTGTGCTATAAGCCTGTATACAGTTGTAAAGGCTATGTAGAAATCTTTGTAGAGGGCAGCAAACTCAAAAGGTAAATAAATAGTAAAAACAATACAAACTTCCATATATTTTAAATTGTATTAATTGTTGAGGTAATGTATAAGGGGTTACAGTTACATTCATCAGGTAGTGGGTCCATTACTTCTCACACATTGATGCCCCTTTTCATGTTTTTGTTCCCCTTTCCCTCCCCCTTCCAATCATCTTGTTTTCCCCTTTCCCCTTTCTATTTCAAATAAATAAACATATATACAGAATACTAGGTAACAAAGTCAGATACAGTAACCATGTGAGATTAACCATAAGGGGAAAAAAGGAGAAAAGAAATAACTTCACGTAGAACATTAAGAACAACAATTACAAAGATAAACCTCTTGTTTCCATATTCTAGAATTCATTTCATTTAGTCTTATCCTGTATGACCATATGTACATAGCTTTTGAGCTATTATGATTCTCTGCTAGGAAAATCTTAAATGTGTACTAATTATTACAAATGAGGGAAACCATTGAGCCTGTGTTCCTTTAAGTCAAGTCTGGCTTATTTCACTTAATATGATTTTTTCCAAGTCTTCCCATTTCTTTACAAATGGGGCAATGTCATTCTTTCTGATGGCAGCATAGAATTCCATTGTGTATAAGTACCACATCTTCTTGATCTATTCATCTATTGAGGGGCATCTGGGTTGGTTCTATATCTTTGCTATGGTAAATAATGCTGCAGTGAACATCATTGTAGTATAAGTAGCTTTAGTACATCCTTCTTTCTGGACATTTGGATAAATGCCAAGGAATGGGACCGCTGGGTCATAAGGGAGCTCTTTGTTCTACATTGTTTTAAAATTAAGTAAAAGTTTCAAATATTGTCTCTTTAAGAAACATTTTCTGTGTTTTTTAAGATCAAATGCGTCTCTGACTAACAACCAGAACTTAATACAGAGTCTTAAGGAAGATTTAAATAAAGTAAAAACTGAAAAGGAAGCCATTCAGAAGGATTTAGATTCCAAAATAATTGAAATCCAAGAAAAGGCCAAAACTATTACTCAAGTCAAGAAAATTGGACGCAGGTACAAGACTCAGTATGAAGAACTCAAAGCACAACAGGATAAGGTAGTTTGAAGAACTTTTTTTTCTTTATAATTTTGAATATTATTAGGTTTTAGATCCTAAGCTCAAACTTTAGCTTATAGTAATCTGTACTCTTAAAATATTAAATCTTTAATGAGACCTAAAATGTATTATAAATTCACAAATTTATTTTAGTAAATTTTTGGCAATTTAGTTGATAGCTTGCATTTCAAATACTGAAAAGAAAATTTTTGCCAATTTTTATGTATCAGAATTTCATGGCAAAATATTACAGCTTTTAGGATTAACCATGCTTTGTATAATCTCTAGCAATTTCTCTAACATGTTTGCTCTTTGTGTCAGTACTAGGGTTTGAACTAAAAGCCTTGCATGCTCATTCAGCTTTTGTTAATGGCTGCTATTCTACCACTTGAGCCATGACTACAGACCAAATTTATTTATTTTTTTATTTACTTTTTTAGTAGTACTTGGGTTTGAACTAAGCATCTTGCATTCAATCATTTTACTTGCTCATATCTGGTCTATACTACATGAACAATGCACCATTAGCCCAGCTTTTTACTGCCTATTTTGAAGATGTAGTCTTGGCCTTTTCTGTCCAGGCTGACTTCCAGCCTCAGCTACTCAAGAATTCTAAGTAGCTAAGAATACAGCTGTGAACCACCTTTGCCAAGCCACCTTAGTATCCCTTTTTAGTATGCTCTGCTTTACCTGGAAATTTTTACCAAAGCAAAACATAAGTTCTTAGTAACCTTTTCTAATAAAAGATCACAACTTATCTGCAGTATATCTTCATTTGATAAAATGAATAAGTAAATTGCTATTATTTATCTTTGAGGTCATGGAGTCTTCTACTCAGTCATCTGGAGACCATCAGGATCAGCATGTCTCAGTTCAGGAAATGCAAGAGCTCAAAGATAACCTCAGCCAAGCTGAAACAAAGACAAAATCTCTCGAGGGTCAATTAGAGAATCTACAAAAGGTAAGCGTGAAAGCAGCAAGAGATGTAGTCCTCAATTTTTATTTTCATTTATACCAAGAAAGTTGAATTCTCACTGAAACACACAGACGTACACATATGTGTGTGGATGTTTGTATGTATACATGTGTTTATTTGCAAATATCCTTGTACTTTGAATGGATCCATGTGTATAATGAATAGCTAGATCTCAAGTGTCACTTCCACTTGATCTCCATTTTTAAATTTTCACTTAAATTTAAGACATTGTCTGAAAAAGAGACAGAAGGAAAAAATCTACAAGAACAAACTCTGCAACTTCAATCTGAACTTTCACGACTTCGTCAGGACCTTCAAGATAGAACAACACAGGAGGAGCAACTTCGACATCAGATAACTGAAAAGGAAGAGAAAACTAGGAAGGCTATTGTAGCAGCAAAATCAAAAATTGCACATCTGGCTAGTAAGTTTCTGTATGGGTTAATATTTGACCTTGGTACTAAAAACTAATTATGTAATTTAGACTTAAAGAAAAATTAAATAAGTGACTTTGTATATGTGTTGTTTAGGCTTATTTAGTTGGATACACCATAGAGCAATTTTGTTCAAATGATGAACATGTCTGATACATTTATGATGTCTCCATGATGACAGATAAACAATACATGGTACTAAAAATCTTATTTAATGTGTACCAGTCCTGCTTTATGGCAGATCTCATGTCTTAACTGTGCTGAATAGACAACATTTGAAAAGTAGACAGCAGTGCATCTTACTAGTCCAAAGATTTTTTGTGTTCCACTAGGGGGTTGTGGAGACCTTAACCTTCAGGAAGAGTATTAAGCAATATTCTTCATAACCCAGTATTGCAAGGTCCATAACCTTAGTCATTCAGCCTTAGCTTATTTTCTGTGCTTAGAAGTTAAACATTTTTGTGCTGAAGTAAATATACTTTCTTTGCATTTGAGTAATAAGTTACAAACATGGATATACTTTGAACTTTCTCATTGAGGTGAGGCATGTATGAGGATGCTAATGTATAACTTTGGAAAGTATGTAAATGTTGTTTCTGATGTTTGATGATGATAATATAATCACATGGTTACTTTTTAGGTATAAAAGACCAGCTAACCAAAGAGAATGAGGAGCTTAAGCAAAGGAATGGAGCATTAGATCAGCAGAAAGATGAACTTGATGTTCGTATGACAGCTCTTAAGTCCCAGTATGAAGGTCGAATAAGTAGATTGGAGAGAGAACTCCGGGAGCATCAAGAGAGGCACTTAGAGCAGAGAGATGAGCCTCAAGAACCTACTAGTAAGGTGATTAGCTAATTCTGCTTAAATCGCAGATTCTTCTCAATATTTTAAGTGTCTGGCAATTGAGGAACCAGTTTCAGAATAATAAATTTTGACCACATTCCAGGGTATAAGAATAAAATACTTTGGTGCCTTTAATGGAATCTTTAGTGGAGTAGGTACAAAAATGAATACCTTTCTCTTTTGTAGGTCCCAGAACAGCAGAGACAGATCACGTTGAAAACTACTGCAGCTTCTGGAGAACGAGGAATGTGAGTTTTGACTCTTTTCATAATTTACTTACTTAACTGAAGATCTACTGATCTTACTGGAGGGAAGCAAATTAATATTTTTTAAATATATATACTAAAGAGCTATCTATAAATTATGTTATCTAGTTCTATTTTGTTATGCTTTTACTCCTAGTGAATATAGTTTTCTCTCATCTGTTAGTCTGTGACTGGTTTTTAAGACAGGTCACTACTGATTTTGTCTGTGATGTTTTAGATATATAAGTAGAGAAGGCTTAGATTAGTCTACATTCAGCCGTTCAACACTTTACAGTTCTGTCCACATTGCCTGGATGTACCACTCTCAGACAAACCTATACTATCTTTAAAAACATATTAATAATCTAAGTCTATACCAAACAGTAATAGAAGAAATAATTAATAAGGTCTGAACCATATTTAGGCCATAATTACTGAACACAACTTTCAGGAAATTTATGTGTCTTGTTTTTAGTTCTTTCGTTTTGCTTTTTGCCAGTCCTGGGGCTTGAACTTAGGGCCTGGGCAGTGTCCTTGGGCATTGGACACTTTTTCCTCAAGGCTTAGCACTCTGCCACTTGAACCACAACTCAACTTCTGGCTTTTTCTATTCATGTGGTACCAAGAAATCAAACCCAGGGCTTCATGCATGCTAGATGAGCACTCTGTCACTAGGTTGCACTCCAGGCCCCAAGTGTCTTGTTTTTTTACAGTGTGTGTGTGTGTGTGTGTGTGTGTGTGTGTTGTTTTGTTTTGTTTTTGATCAGTCGTTGGGCTTGAACACTGGGCCTGGGCGCTGTCCCTGAGCTCTTCAGTGATAGCTCAAGGCTATCATTCTACTGCTTGAGCCACATCGCCACTTCCCATAATATAAATATATATATATATATATATATATATATATATATATATATATATATATAATCTTATAAGAAATGTTTATCATGACTTGTGAATACATTATTCTCGTGTTCTTTTTAAGTGCCAGCACTTCAGATCCACCAACAGCCAATATCAAGCCAACTCCTGTTGTTTCTACTCCAAGTAAAGTGACAGCTGCAGCTATGGCTGGGAATAAATCAACACCTAGGGCCAGTATCCGTCCAATGGTCACACCTGCAACAGTCACCAATCCAACAACTACCCCAACAGCAACAGTGATGCCTACCACACAAGTGGAGTCACAAGAAGGTTAGTAAGGGATCATAGGTCTATGTGGCATGACCATAAGATAATAGAATCTTCTAGGATAAATGAAGTGCTTAAAGTCAGACATAGTAAAAGTTAATATTTTGGAATATACACCTCTCAAGATACTTACACCTAACTTTTATTTCTTTTCATTTCATTTTTGCCATATTAAGTATCAAACTTGGGGCCTCCAAGGTGTTAGCCAAGCCTTTATACCACTGAGCTATATTCTCAGCATCTCCCTTTTTTTTTTTTTTTTTTTTTGGACAGTTTGGGGCCTTGAACTCAGTGCCTGGGCACTGTCCTTGGACTTTCTCAAGGCTAGAGCTTTACCACTTGAGCCACTGCACCATTTCTGGCTTTTTTTTTTCTATGTATATGGTGCCGAGGAATTGAACGTGGGTCTTCGTGCAAGCTAGGCAAGCACTCTACCACTAGGTCAAACTCCCTTTTTAAATATTACAAGATGGTCTTGGTCCTGCTACTTGGCCTAAGCTGAGCTCCAACTGCCATCTTTTTGCCTTACCCTCCTAAATAGCTAGGACTATAGACATGTGCTAACATAGGTCAGGATGCTTAACAATTCAACATAACTTCTTCTTTTCTACTTTGTTTTTAAGCTATAGAAAAGGGTAAATATCTGTAAATACATGGCATGATTTTATACAAATAAAACATTCACTTCTGGTGGCTGAAGAGTATGATAGGAAATCTACTTACAAAGTGAATGATTTACTAATATGTTCAGCTCTTTTTTATTGAAATTATCCCCCAACTTCTCATTACTTTCTTCTCTTTGTTCCATGATACTTTATTACTCAATATGGCAAATAAAATAGAATTTTTTTCATATATTTTTATTGTAATTAATAGAAGGGTTACATTACATTCGCCAGATAGAAGGTGCATTACTTCACATACATTGATACCCTTTCTCATGGCTTGGTCCCCATTTCCCTCCCCCCCACCCCCAACCCTCATCTTGTTTTCCCCCCTTCCCTATCCAATTTCAAATAACCAAATACGCATTTATCCAGTATATCAGATAACAAAGTGAAATATGGTATCAATATGAGATAACCAAGGGACAGCAAAAGAAATGAGAGATAACATAGTACATTAAGGACAACAATCACTCATTATATGGCTTTTGTTTTTATATCCTAGAGGTCCTTTCATTTAGTGTCATACTGTATGGCCTTATGTATCTAGGTTTTGCTCTATTGCAAATCTCTGCTAGAAGAGCCCAAGGTTTAAAGTCTTTCCATTTCCTTGCAAATGGGGTGATGTCGTTCTTTCTGACAGCAGCATAGCATTCCATTGTGTACAAATACCACATCTTGTTGATCAACTGAGGGACATCTGGGTTGGTTCCATTTCTTTGCTATGGTAAATAGTGCTGCAGTGAACATTGTTGTGCTAGTGGATTTAGTATGTCCTTGTTTCTGGACGGTTGGGTAAATTCCAAGTAGTGGAATTGCTGGGTCATAGGGGAGCTCTGTGTTCAGTCTTTTGAGGAACTGCCATATTGCTTTCCATAGTGGTTAAATGAGTTTGCACTCCCACCAACAGTGTAGTAGTGATCCCTCCTGGCCACATCTCCTCCAGCATCTGGTGTTATTAGTTTTCTTCATCCTGGCCATTCTAACTGGAGTGAGATGGAATCTTAGAGTTGCATTTCTTTTATAATCAGAGATGTCGAGCATTTCTTCATGTGTCTATAGGCCATTCTTATTTCTTCTTCAGAGGAGACTCTCTTTAAGTCTTGGCCCATCTTTTAATGGGATGGTTGTTTCTTCGGGGATTAGTTTTGGAGTGATTCAATTTTTTGAGCTGTTGATATATTTTAAATATGGGGCCTTTGTCCATTGTATGGTTAGTGAAGATCCTCTCCCATTCTGTAAGCTTCCTAATTAATTAGCTATGTCCTTTGCCATACAGAAGCTCTTAAGTGCATCTTTTGCTCCCATAGATTCACTTCTTCAGGGTCATGAATCTATTTTCATTGATCCTTTTACATAATCCCAAAATACATCCAGTGTAAGTTTGCAAGATGTGTATTTCTGTAAGTTCTTATATTCACTACTCTTAGAATTTAATATTTAATATTTAGCTCTATTTAATTAAATGGTGTCAAAAAGATTGCACATTAAATGTTTTTATATTTTTGTGGGGTCTTGATTATTTTGCTGGTTATAGGGAGTTGTTTTTTTTTTCACATACTGCTAGGGATGAAATCCAGAGCCATATGCTAGCCCAACACTCTACCCAGAACTATATGTCTAGCCCCAAACATATTTATGTTAAGTCTTTAAACAAAATGATACTTAATGAAAATTACCTAATTTGACTTCAAGCTCCTAAATTTCATTAATGTTACTTGGTTTCGATTTAAACGGAACAATAGAAGAATCATTTTTTTTTTTAATTTTTACTGTAAAGATGCAGAAGGGTTAAAGTTACATAAGATAACGAGTACATTTCTATTTGAACAGTGTTATCCATCCCCTCCATCATTTTCTCCCCTTTCCTTCAACTCCCCTCCCCACAAGTTGTAAATGTTCATTTCCAACCAAGTGTCTAGTGAATGTCACCATTGTATTGGTCCATCCTTTATCCGACCCTTTCTGTGATTCTCCTTCCCTTCCTCAAGTCAGATAGACTTAAGACAGTGGGTATAGAAATCAAAAACAGTATCAACAAGAAGTGATCCAAAGTGGGGAAAAAGAAGACATAACTGAATAGTTTTACTCTTGCTTCCATTTCTTGGAGTTCATTTTAGTAAGCATCATTATTTATGGTCATATGCACATAAGTATTGAGCTATTGTGATCCTCTGCTAAGAATATCCTATAGTCTAGTTATTACAAATAAAGGAAACCATGCAGCCTGTGTTTCTTTGTGTCTGGCTTACTTCACTTAATTTTTTCCACATCTTTCCATTTCCTTAAAATGAGGCAATGTCATTCTTTGGTATGCAAGCATAGAGTTCAGTTTTGTGAATAGTCATCTATTGGGTTGGTTCCATATCTTGGCTATGGTAAATAATGCTGCAGTGAACATACTTATGCTGATAGCTTTAGTGTGGTTTTGTTTGTGGTCATTTAAAATGTAAATGTCCAGGAGTGGGATTGCTATGTTTAGTCTTTTGAGGAACTGCCATACTGCTTTCTAGAGTTGTTGAAGAATCTGGATATTTACTTAATTTTGCCAAAAATTATTACATGCTACTGTATCGGTCACATAGCAACACAAAAGTACATAACTCCCATTTACCCAGTGTTTCTGTGTAGTAAATGATTGTAGACGGAAGCAGCAGAAATGTCTAAACCAGAGATTAGACTAAAGTAAGTCCAGCTCTGGTAAAACTGGGTTGCTTGCTTCCATTAAATACTACTGTTACTGTTTTTCAGCTTTGCAGTCAGAAGGACCTGTGGAACATGTTCCTGTTTTTGGAAGTACAAGTGGATCTGTTCGTTCAACTAGTCCTAATGTCCAACCTTCCATTTCTCAACCCATTTTAACTGTTCAGCAACAAACACAGGCGACAGCTTTTGTGCAACCCACTCAACAGAGTCATGCTCAGATTGAACCTGTGAACCAAGAACTATCCCCAAACCTAGTCGAAGTTGTTCAGAGCTCACCTGTTGAACGGCCTTCTACTTCCACCGCAGTATTTGGCACTGGTAAGTTTTAATTAGAAGTTAGAGTATACCTATAGATCTTGATTTCTTAGAATCAGCACATACCCTCACATCTCATATTTACAATTGAAGGGCTGTTTTTGCTAGTAAATAAAAGTCTTACCTGCTAGTTGCTTTTTTTTTTTTTTTTTTTTTTTTTTGGCTAGTCCAGGGGTTTGAACTAAGGGCCTGGGCATTGTCCTTGGATACATTTTGCTCAAGGCTAGCACCCTGCCACCTGAGCCACAGCACCAGGTCCAGCTTTTTCTGAGTATGTCGTACCAAAGAATGGAACATAGGGCTTCATGCATGCTAGAAGAGCACTCTAGTTACTTTTTGACTGACTTTTAGAGGTGGAACAACTCCAAACATTGTATGTAACTTAATGTAGGTCTTGGGCAGTATTTCACTTAAGGAGTACTGGGCTATAAACAAAGTCTTAAATAGACTTTATAAATAGCAATTGTGTATCAGTACAGTCAGTAAGTCAGATATATCTAAAAAGTTACTGACTTTATTAGCAAGTTAGATTAGCATTATTGACTTGCAGCTTAAGTTGTCATTTGTTTATTCATACATTAGCAAAAGCCAGGTATGTTGATAGGCATTAATACAAGACCTGAATGATTATATTCTTGCTCATGCAATAATTACTTCTGTGTGTGAATTGATTCTTATGGTCTAATTTGAGATTTAAATTGCAATTTCAAAGTTTCAGCTACCCCAAGTTCTTCTGTGCCCAAGCGTACTCGTGAAGAGGAAGAAGATAGCACCATAGAAGCATCAGATCAGGTCCCTGATGACACGGTAGAAATGCCTCTTTCAAAGAAATTGAAGACTGTTACACCTGTAGGAACTGAGGTGGGTATGAAATTCTTTTGTTTACTTTTATTATAAGTATAGTTAAAATATTCTAATAGATGAAAAAAATAACCTTTTGTATTCATAATGGCAAAGTCCCATTGAAATTAACTACATAATTTGTTTTAGTGACAGGCCTGACAGTTGCTGCTGCCAGAGATATTCTATAGTCTTTAACTAAATGTATTCACATTCAGTGTTAACAGCACACACACAATTTAAACTGAATTCTGTTCCATTTCATTTTTTTATTTCAGAAATTAAGATATTCTCCTCGTGACATTTTGCACCCTTAATCTGCATCTTTTTACTTAAAATTAAGATAAATTAGGAGTGCAGCATAGTGGTTCACATCATCCTGGACAGAGATAAAAGGATCTCAGTATGAGGACAACCCTGTGTTGGGGAAGGAGGCAGGAGACACTAATAGGATCCTATTTCAAAGAATAAGACAGATTTCTTGACTCATACCTATAATCCCAGCTATACAAGAATAGATAGAATTATCATCTGAGGCCAACCCAGGCAAAATCATGAAAATTCATTTAAGCCAAGGGGCTAGGAACATATGGCAAGGGGTAGAGTACTTGCCACATCTACTCAAGTAATTCTTGCAAGCAAGAAACCCTGATTTCATACCACCAAAATATATATATATGTATATATATATTAGCTAAAAAATTTGTCTTTTTTATTAATACTATTTTAATGAGTTAGATTTTATATTAAATTGTGTTTGCATGTTAAATTGTTAATAATAACTCAATATCAAACAAATGATTTTAAAAATAAAAAACTACAGACTTTGAGGGTTTGTTAATTAGAAGAATTAGCATGGGGTGGGGTGAAGGGTAAAGGGTACCAAGACATGTGAAAGGGTATCAATGTATGTGAATTAATGTATCTTCTATATGGCAAATATGTAACCCTTTTATTAATTACAATAAAAAATAAAAAAAAAAAGAATTAGCAGAACAGATGACCATCTAGTATACTAATATAATTGGTAAATTTAATGTTATAATTCAGGAAGAAGTTATGGCAGAAGAAAGTACTGATGGGGAGGTAGAGACTCAGGTATACAACCAGGATTCTCAAGATTCCATTGGAGAAGTAAGTAAACAAATTTAAAATAATCCATAGTGACAAATTGAAGCAGGTGCACGTTAAAAATTATCCTTATAGTCTATGAAGTGTTACTGGAATTAGCTAGTACTATTTCTACTTTTCCTTCTGAATATGTTGTTCTCCAGATTCATATTAAAGAATGTTTTCACATATTGCCAAAGTGGTGAGTTGTTATGAATAAATATTTAGCCACTACTTTAAAACTATTTCAAAGTACAGGAGTGGTAGTAGAGTCTTACTGAACCGTAATGCCACATTTCTTGGTCTTTCCTTAGTCTTTCTGCATTAATGTAATTCATGAGATGTAGTCCATTTGTATGCTTTCATTTTGATTCTCATTTAGTCTTCTGCAGAGCAGCCTGACAAAAGGCAAGAGAATAATTGTAAAAAGCATAGGGTTCCCTTCATGTCTTTCCCACTTACAAGCTGTGTGACCAACTGTTAGCTTATTATTAACTCTCTAATTGCTTTACAGTCAGAGCTCTAAAACACTTAAAAGCATTATAAAGTTCCTAAAACAGTGCCTCTTGTCCTTACAATATTACTATTTTCATTCCATTCTTTTGCCCCTGATGAGAATGCAAAAGATGCTAATACTTAACACTTATCCAAGTGTTCTGAGAAGTATACTGTATAACTTTCAATTGACATAATAAGTATAAGTGAAGAAACTAATGACCCAGGTAAGTAATGGACCCAGGTTAACACAGCATTGGAGCTGGGATTTAAACCCAGGCACTGTAGTTCCCAGCTATCCACTTCAGCTTGAAAAAATACTTACTTTCTGTCTAGATAACATAACATTCCTGATGTTTTTATTGTGTTTTTAATTATGTAAGTGGTTAGTCATAGATTTCAGCAAGCAGATTTTAGCTACTGAAATGCATTAATTTTCTAAATTAATTTTACCATTCCTTTAACTTAAAAACACCAAGCTAAACCGTGGATCTGTATGTCTACTTTAATGTTCTGAGAAATATATTTAAAGAATAGAAAAATGATTTGAGAAAAAAACATAGGTTTCTGTTTTATTGCCCGATTTGCTTAAGTTATGCTCAAATTGCTCTGAAAAGGCTTTTCTTGAGATTGTGATGACTTAGAAATGCCATTTAGCTTTCCATTGTATGTTGCCTTTCCTTTAGCAGAGCAAATAACTTCAGGAACATTTTTAATTATGCCATGACTTTTTAAAATTCCCATTGTCTTAGATCAAAAGACTTGCTGGCTTAAATGGGAAAAAAAAAACAGATTTTAATGCATGCTTAAGCCATAATGTAGACATCTTTAATAGCAAATACCAGAGCTTAAAGTAAACAATAGCATATTTCAGTAACAAAATAGATTTGTGGAAATAACTGAGCAAATAGTTATTTTAACCTTTGATATAGACTGAGCATCTCTTAGGAAAGTGCTTACAAATTTAAAGTTCTTTGATCTGGAAATATTTGGAGAGTCTTTATCTATTGAGCATCCTTTGGGGTCATTATGTCACTTTTCATTATGCTATATTATTTGTAGAGTAAGCCTAGTCTGTATCAGAAATGGAATGAGCACTTTATGTGTTAGACAGTTGCTTATTTTTGTATTCCTTTGCTGCTAACTGGAACAAAGCCTATCCAGCAAGGGATACAATTTACAATTACTGTCCGGTCCATTCATATGAAATTCCGAGAAGTATCTCATTCTTTAAAATTTATTGCATGCTTGTAATCCCAACAGCTCAGAGGCAGGGGTAAGAAAAGCACAGTCCAAGTTCAGCCAACATAAAATGCGGCCCTGTCTAGGGGGAAAAAAAAAACAACTAGTTGCTTAAGTGATAGAGCAAATAACCAGGACGCATGATATTGCAAATTCAAACTTCAATATTGCCAAGAAAAAAGCAAAGCCTTTTCTATATTTATACTAAGGTACAAAGTTCTGTCAACGTTGTGAATCTGTTATCTTTAGTATTTTGGATATATTGGTTAAGTACATTCAGATTTATTTCATTGCTTTACTCATTCATGAAGTGGCTGCTAAAAAGACTAGGGCTGGGGCGGGAACTTTGGCCTAGTGGTAGAATGCTTGCCTAGCATTCACAAAGACCCAGGTTCAGTCCCTCGGTACCACATACATAGAAAAAGCTGGAAATGGTGCTGTGGCTCTGGCTTTCAGAAAGCCCAAGGATAGTACTCAGGTCCTGAGTTCAAGGGCCGGCACCAGCAAATGAACCAAAAAAAAAAAAAAGAGAGAGAGACTAGGGTTTTATTTTAACTCATTTCTCATCACCTATCTACAAGTTACAAATATATCCATATTTGTAGAAACTTAGCAGATCATTTCCCAGTAAGGTTTATAGTATGTTCTACTACTAGAAGATGATAAAGAAAGTGAAATGTTAAGTAGCTCAATTTGATTCTGCTTTGAACCATAGTTTTACAAATAATACAATGCTACTCTGTAAATATTTTTAAGCTTTACTTTGAAAAATAATGTCTCAAATAGTTTTAAGTATATTTGATCTTTTAAACCTAATTTTTAAAGGGAGTCACCCAGGGAGATTATACACCTATGGAAGACAGTGAAGAAACATCTCAATCTCTACAAATAGATCTTGGACCACTTCAGTCAGATCAGCAGACAACAACTACTTCCTCCCAGGATGGACAAGGCAAAGGAGATGATGTCATTGTAATTGACAGTGATGATGAAGAAGATGATGAAGATGAAAATGATGGTGAACATGAGGTAAACTTTTTTTTCTTTCATATATTTTTTATTGTAATTAATGGAAGGGTTACATTATATTCACCAGATAGAAGGTGCATTACTTCACATACATTGATACCCTTTCTCATGGCTTGGTCCCTATTTCCCTTCCCCCCACTCCCAACCCTCCCCCTTTCCCCCTTCCCTATCCAATTTCAAATAACCAAATACACATTTATCCAATATATCAGATAACAAAGTGAAATACGGTAACAATATGAGATAACCAAGGGACAGCAAAAGAGATGAGAGATAACATAGTACATTAAGGACAACAGTCACTCATTATATGGCTTTTGTTTTTATATCCTAGAGGTCCTTTCATTTAGCGTCATACTGTATGGCCTTCCGTATCTAGGTTTTGCTGTATTGCAAATCTCTGCTAGGAGAGCCCAAGGTTTCTACTGGTTATGACAAATGAGAGAAACCATTGAGCTTATGTTCCTTTGAGTCTGGCTTACTTCACTTAATACGATTTTTTTCTAAGTCTTTCCATTTCCTTACAAATGGGGTGATGTTCTTTCTGACAGCAGCATAGAATTTCATTGTATATAAATACCACATCTTGTTGATCCACTCGTCAATGGAGGGACATCTGGGTTGGTTCCATATCTTTGCTATATAGTAAATAGTGCTGCAATGAACATCATTGTGCTAGTAGTGGATTTAGTATGTCCTTGTTTCTGGACGGCTGGGTAAATGCCAAGTAATGGAATTGCTGGATCATAGGGGAGCTCTATGTTTATACTCTTTTTGAGGAACTGCCATACTGCTTTCTGTAGTGGTTGAACGAGTTTGCACTCCCACCAACAGTGTAGTAGTGATCCCTCCTGGCCACATGGTCCTCCAGCATCTGTTTTTGATTTTTTGATCCTGGCCATTCTAACTGGAGTGAGGTGGAATCTTAGAGTTGGTAAACTTGTTTTTTAGATGCTCCAGATTTTTAAACTTGTTTTGCAGTGTTAGGGATCAAACCCAAGTCTTGGAGCATGTTACTTGGTCAAGCATTCTACCAATGAGCTCCATTCCTCACCATGTTTGTGACAGCGTTGCATTGTGTAACTCAGGCTGGCTTCCTGAATGCTGGGATTACAAGAATGTTTACAACCATGCCTGGCTAGGGGGCTTTAAACTATTAGATAAACGTAATTAATCTTAATATTACCAGTGTGTATCATTAATGATTTCTAGTCTAAACTAGTAGGTAATATTATTTTTTTCTCCTAATTAGTACATGAATTATATAATAAAATGTACCTAGAGACAATGATGGAAAATCCCAGTTTAAGTTTTGTGGGATTTTTTTTTTAATGAATACTAAGCCATTTGAAATTTATCCCCAAATTGAATCTTAAATAGTTGATAAATGTGCTAATTATAACCAATATTGCTTCTGTTGATGAAGAAACTATTTTACTTCCTTTGCTTAAAGTCCTGTATTTTATTTCAGACGTAATTGATCTGTCAATTGATTAATATTGTTTTTTGTGGTACGCTCTATTTTATTTTGGGATTTGATCTCTTGAAATTCTCTCATTAGTAATATATTCTTTAAATACCATATGGTATAATTTTGTTGTTCTTTGAGTGTGTTGATTTAAATGTGGATAGAATTAAAGTATACCACTAAACTTCTGTCAGCTGCCTACCATCTTTGCACAGTCTCATGTAAACATAGTTCAGAATCAGCCATTATTGTATTTCATGAAGCATTACGCTATTTAGCCACTGAGCTAGTTGTATTGTATGCTCAGAGCAACCCACTCCTTAAGTGTGATGTAAACATATGCAAAATCCATATGCCATATCCTAGATTTTTTTCACACCTGGAGATTTTTCTACTAGGATTATGAAGAAGATGAAGATGATGACGATGATGATGAGGATGATGCAGGGATGGGAGATGAAGGTGAAGACAGTAATGAAGGAACTGGTAGTGCAGACGGTAATGATGGCTATGAAGCTGATGACGCTGAGGTAATTGCTTAGAATTTTGATCATTTTCTTTAAGTGCTTGTTTAGAAAACTTGCTCTTTTTCCTTGGTACAGAAAGGGCTGTGTTAAACAGGATACTAAAACCTATTTTTATACCTCTTTTTGGTTTGTGTGGTTGGCTTGTTTTTGCAGTGGTTAATCTTTGATTTAAGATACTGCTTTAATTTACTAAGTCATCACATTTTGTTTTCAGGGTGGTGATGGCACTGACCCTGGAACAGAGACAGAAGAAAGTTTGGGTGGAGGTGAAAGTAGTCAGAGAGCTGCTGATTCACAAAACAGCGGTGAGACTTTTTAGCCTTAAATCTAAATTTTTGTTGTACTTTCTAAACATACAGTGATGGTTTCATTAAGTAGGAAGACTTGGTAAGTTAGTAATAAAGCTTTGACATTATATTGTGCTTTCATAAAGTCTATGCAGTGTCATCCCAGTACTAATAAGTGCTGCTTTGTTTGATTGTTGTAAAATGTCAATAAATAAGTTTAAAACTTAAATATGGCTGGGCACAGTGGCTCATGCCTGTAATCCTAGCCACTCAAGAGGTTGAGATCTGAGGATTAAGGTTCAAAGCCAGCCTGGGCACAAAAGAACCCACGATCCCCCGTCTCCCACACACACACAAACTTAAATATGAAATTTCTAGTGGATCATAAATGTGCTTCTTGCTGTTCATTCTAGTTGGAAATCAGGTATTTAAATTACATCAGGTTATTGTAGCAGCACTTTATAGCCTGAAGAGGTCAGTCTACCCAAGCTACATGTTTTAGGATTGGTGTATCTTGGAGATAGGCTGCATTTGTCTCACAACCGTGAAAAGAATGTTTTGTTTTACTTCTGTGTATTGTGTAGTTGGGTTATAGAGGCATATAGTTTTGCCTTTTATAGATTTTATCACTGAAAGTTAAGTTTTTGCGAGCCAGTATTCTTAACCACGTTTTTCTAGTTGCAAAGCACATTAAGAGATACTCACTGAATACTTGTACAGGACTTTTTTCTGTTTTGTTTTTGCTGTGCTTTGGTTTTTCAGCCAAAACATGAATAGGACTAGTAATCTAATTGGGGAGTAAATGGTTTCGATATATTTTGCAAAGTTACTGAATCATTTTCTGGGGACCTTCTGTTATTTTAAGTATTTACAATATACTTAGTAGGTTTGTGAACCAGTATAAAAAATCAGAAGCAGAGAAGGTGACTTTACCAGGCCATATACATTATAACAAATGTTAGAGCAAGGATCTAGATCTCAAAATTTTAAGCTAAGTTCTGATATACTTTTTCTGCATATATGTGTGAGAGGGACATTCCTAGAGGTAAAGGGTATACATTTGAGAATTGTCCAGATTACTTTGTGGCAGATCTTTAGTCCAAAATTATCTTTTTCTATAGGTGAAGGAAATGCAAGTACAGCAGAGTCATCTTTTTCCCAGGATGTTGCTAGAGAACAGCAGCCATCATCTGCATCTGAAAGACAGACCCCTAGAGCACCACAGTCTCCTAGAAGACCACCACACCCACTTCCCCCTCGCCTCACCATTCATGCTCCACCTCAAGAGCTAGGACCACCAGTGCAGGTGCCAAGAATTAACTGGTGCTTCTCAGAAAGCGAACAATCTGAATCAACTCTCTGTCTTTCCCTCCCCCTCTCCTTCCTTCCCTCCCTCCCCCCCCCACACACTCATTTTCTCACTCTGTCATTTAAAAATTAATTGGGTTTTGTAATGTTTGATCATATTTTTGTGTTTGCTTTTCGGGGAGGAGGGCATGTCATGGGGCTTTATCTTGGCCTGGGCACTGTCTCTGAGTTCTTCAGCTCAAGGCTACCACCCTACCCTTGAGCCGTGCCCCACCTCCCACTTTCTAGAGGTTAATTGAAGATAGGAGTCTCATGTTCTTTTGTTTCTGGGCTGACTTTGAACCTTGATCCTCAGATCTCATCCTCCTGAGTAGCTAGGATTACAGGTGTGAGCCACCATACCCAGCTGTGTTTGCTTTTAAACCCTGAAACATCATTTATATTTTGCATATAGTTGGTTTACATATGTCTTAGAGGCTCTTGCAGTACACAACATGGAAAATATGAAGTTTCTCCTCCTCTTTGAGTTTTACCCTTGAATATATACAGATGCTGCTAAATACAGTAACCTCAGAGATGCTTCAAACTGAGACACTGAGTAACAGTGAAGAAGCCAGAACTCTGAAAAATAATTAAGCTTTAAAATCCAAAAGCATAATTGGTAACATTTTCTGATAAGGAGATAGAAGCTAAACTTGTTTATATACATGTAAGAGAGTATTACGAATTAGTTTTTGTTTAAATATTGGTTAATATTTTGTGTAGTAGATAATAACATTTTTATTCATTAATATAATTTAAAGTGAGTGTGCCTGGTAGTACATGCCTGTAATCTCAGCTGTTTGAGAGATGAAGACAGGCCAGTGGTGATTTGAGGCCCACTGGCGCAAAAGTTAATTAGTCCCTATCTGGAAAACAGACTAAAAACAAAGGACTACAGGTGCATAAAATGGCCAAATGCTTGGCTGACAAGTGCATGGCCCTGAGTTCCATCCCTTGGAATTAAAAAAAAAAAAGAAACTAGTTTCTTTAGTGCAAAATTTATCAAGGAAAGTGTCAAGATTTTTGGAGAAAGTATCCTGAAAACATCTACTAACATTACTTTCTTGTTAATAAACTGTTTGTTGCTATTGCATACCTATTGCCTGATTTTTAAGAACAAATAGAATGGTTTTTTTAACATAAAACAAATATGTGTTTTTTAACAGAGAATTCAAATGACACGGAGGCAGTCTGTGGGACGTGGGCTTCAGTTGACTCCAGGAATAGGTGGCATGGTAAGCATGCACCTTCATGTGTGTGTGTACAGTTCTGAGCATGCTGTTGTGCCTGTCAATTACCATTTCCTTTCTTTGTTTCAGCAACAACATTTTTTTGATGATGAAGATAGAACAGTTCCAAGTACTCCAACTCTTGTGGTGCCACATCGTACAGATGGATTTGCTGAAGCTATTCAGTAAGTTAAGAAAGAGAAACTCAGTAACCAATTAAATTGTTTCCTTGCTATGTTATTTGTGTAATAGTTATTTACTGTGTTCTCTGTTACATATTAGCACTCAGAGTAAGAGGAGTAGCACAACCTGTCCTAACCGTTGTGCTTTAGTCCTCATAAAGGACTAGAAGTTTTTCTCTTTTTAAAAGTACTGGGACTTGCGCTTAGGGCCTTCCAGTGAAACAGTAGGCCCTCTACCACTTGAGCCCTTTCTCAAGTCCTAGAGGTAGATGACTCTGTGAAAATTAATGTTTAATTGTGGATGAAATATTACTTGCATAATAAGATATTTAAATATTAGAATTTGAAAGTTTCAAGCTAATTATTTCTCTCATTGGTAGAGTGTTTGCCTTTTTTTGAGGCCCTGGTTCAATTCTGAGAAAAAGAATGGGGGAAAAACTTGAAATTTCTGAAAGGTTGGAAATGGCCAATTGTTGTCTAGATGTACATGTGAATATTCTAATTGGTACCAAAAGATGAACTGTTTTTACTCCAAACATATTTGTACATGTGTTACTTACTTTTTTTAAGTTATTTTTAAGCATACATGATAAGCGTGTACTCTATCTACCACTTGAAACACAACCTAGCCCTCTTTTTGTTTTCAGTTGTTTTTCACCTAGGATCTTTGTCTTTCTTCAGACTACAGTTCACCTGCCAACAGTCTGAGACGTAGCTAGGAATGGAGGAATATGTCTTACTGATTAAACATAGGTCCTCACTAACTTTCCATCCATGAGGCCTCAAACCTCTTCCCAATCTCTGGCTCTTGACTAAATAGAATTATAAGGGTATGTCACTATGTACAGCAACAGATGTCAAACTTGTCAGTCAAAAAATCACTAATCCCCAAACTTTTTCCTAAAAACTTTATTATAACAGAAATAGTCTTGGAGAGAATGGACCTGACCAGTAGCCCTTCCTGTTATGAAAGCTGTAAATTCACCTTCATTTTTTTTTTTCAGATTGGTTATCTGAATCAGCTTATTTTCAATTGTTTCCTTGTGCTTTAAGAAAATATGAAAGACTGGGTAATTTATAAAGAAAAATGATTTCTATCTAGTGCAGTTTTAGAAATTGAAGGGCCTGGCACCATCAGCTTAGCTTTTAATGAGCACTTGGTAGCAGACAGTCTTAGAATGATAGCAATCCTTGCAGTAGAAAGATCAGGATCGAGACTCTTCCCCCAAGAAAGCAGCCAGTAGTATTTAAAGACTAGAATACATTCAAGAGTTAGTGCAGAGCTATAATCTGTGCCTAGCTAAAGAAAGATATAGTAAGGAATGACAAAAGGAGAAAAAAAATACTTAGTTTTACTTCCTGAATTATGGGGGAAAAGATCAATGATAATGTTAAGAAGAAAGCAAAAAATCTTAATTTTAGCCATCAGGATTTTTCTAGATCTTGGAGTGCAGTTTGTTAATTTTCAGAAGGCCAATTAAATAACTTTTCTGACTTTGAACATTAAAAATTGAATGTTTCCTCTTTTTATTAATGTTTCTTGGCAACATTGTGATTTTATTGTTCAAACATTCAAAATATGACATTATTCTGGACCTTATCAATCATAAGTTTTTCATACTATCACTATTATTGACAACTTACGTTGAGAGTGGGGGTTTGGTTGGGTTTTTTTTGCCAGTCATGGGGCTTGAACTCAGGGCCTGAGCACTGTCCTTGGACTTTTTCTCGAGGCTAGAGCTCTACTACTTGAGCCAGAGTACCACTTCCACCTCTTTTTTTTCTAGGTATGTGGTACCAAGGACTCGAACCCAGGTCTTCATGCATGCTAGACAAGCACTCTACCATTAAGCCAAACTCCCAGCCCCAAGAGTGTTTTTTTTGTTTTGTTTTAAGAAGCCTGTAGCAGCATTTTCCCAATTCTTTACCGTCTTTTACTATTTGTTTACTATTGTGATTTAACCAGATAACCTGAAATTTCATCTTAGTTTATGTTCATTTAGTTCTCCACAGGTTGTTGGTGTCCCTAGATTCCGCTTTGGGCCACCAGAAGATATGCCACAAACAAGTTCTAGTCACTCTGATCTTGGCCAGTTGGCTTCTCAAGGAGGTAAATAGCTGACCCCTAAGATTGCCTGAATCTGTGTGTATCTGGTAATAAACTACTGTGATGGATATTTTTATTTCCCTTGACTCCTAGTGCTGTGTTAATGTAGTAAGTATTCAGGTATATGTGTTTACTGAATCAGTAGACACATATGGGTACTACCAGCCATTCCATACTTCTACATTTGATTTTAGTTAGCCAAAAGGCTGAGAAGCGATCATTCTATACTTCTAAGAAGGCATAATGCATGTTTCCTATTTACAATCTGATTTTTTTAAGTTAGATTTATTTTCCTTTTTAAAAAAGTTCAACATGTGTGTACTAAAAATTATGTAGCAGTTAATTATGTTCAGATGATTTACGTAATTGTGGAAGTGATTAACTCTTCATTCTTGCTTAATAACCATATAATTCAATTTCTGGAATGCTATCTAACATTTGGTTAGTGAATAGCGAATGTATGCTATTTTTATAATAAATCCAAGACAAAAACTAAGCAGTCCTCAAGAATCTTAAATTGTATCTGGGCATAGTTGGCTTATTAATTATAGGTGGCTTATGCCAGGAGCCTAAGATCTGATGATCACAATTCAAAGCCATTCTGGGCAGGAAAAGTCTATGATATTCTTGTCTCCAGTTGATAAACAACTACAAGTAGAGCTATGTCTAGCTTTAAGCAAAAAAGCTAAGGGACAGCACATAAGCCCCAAGTTCAAGCCTCACTATTGGCTCACATATATATCATGGATTATTACCTATTCCCTGTTCAATTAGGATATTAACTCTAAAGTGGCACATCTGTAGCAATGTAGAATTCTTTATTGGCTTCATATGAATTTGAATTTTTTGCAGGTCTGCTAGGACAGTTTCTAGAATTTAATATTCAGACCGTGGCTTAATTTGCAATGCCATTTCTTACTAGCTTTGTAACTTTATTTACCCTTATTGAACTTGAATGTCATTAGCAAAAGGGAGGATAGTAATAACTTGCCATTTTGTGAAGAATGGATTATAACATAATAGTTGAGAGTTAGAAATTCAAAATTAGCTTCATTGAAACTTAAGAATAAAAAAAACTTAGCCAGGCACTGATGTAATCCTAGTTACTCAGGAGGCTGAGATCTGATCATCACAGTTCAAAGCCAGCCCAGGCATAAAAGTCTGTGAGACTCTTCTCTCTAATTAACCACTAGAAAACCAGAAATGGAGCTGGGACTCGTAGAGCACTAGCCTTGAGCAAAAGAGCTCAGGGACAATGCCCAGGCCTGAGTTCAGGCGGACAAAAAGAGAAAAGGAATAAACCTTCATACAGTTTAACCTGTTAATAAAGATTGAAATTACTAAAGACATTTCACCAAAATTTGAAGTATTTAAATTGTGTTTCAAATTTTGAGAGCTCATTGTTTGCTTAATGAGAGAATTCAGTTGTGGGCTAAAACAAAGTTTGTGTATATCTTCTTCTCTTAGATACCTGGGATGTTGACAATTTAATTCTTTCAGTTATTTAATAATTCTCCAAAATGTCTTTAGGTTTAGGAATGTACGAGACACCCCTCTTCCTTGCTCATGAAGAAGAGTCCGGTGGCCGAAGTGTTCCCACCACTCCTCTACAAGTCGCAGCCCCAGGTCAGTAACAGAGACAAACTAGTCAGTTTGTTTGGGTTTTATTAGTAACGTGGAAACCTGGGAGAAATCGTCTAGCTAATAATTTCCAAGCCACAAAGTTAAGTTTTTAACTTTTTTTCTTTCTAAAGTAACTGTATTTACTGAGAGTACCACCTCTGATGCTTCAGAGCACGCCTCTCAGTCTGTTCCAATGGTGACAACATCAACTGGCACTTTATCCACAACAAATGAAACAGCAGCAGGTGATGATGGAGATGAAGTGTTTGTGGAGGCAGAATCTGAAGGGTAAAATTTTACTTTGTAGTTGTTGCCTGATTTCTGGTTTTGTTTGCTTGGTTCGGGTTTTGTTTACTCAGTAATCTATAATCTATTGTGTTCTACTTTTTCAGCAACATCCCACTAGAAGAATAAGTTAAACAATATATTTGGAGGGGATGTCTCACAGACAATGTTTTTAGAAGTTGGAGAAATAAATTATAAAGAAAATTTTGAAAAATATTCTGAGAATTATACAATACATTCTAGAGTAATATATTTCTTTAAAAGTACTGGTAACCTTTCATTAATGCAGCTGCTTGAACCCCCAAGAAAGAAGTCTTTCTATGAAAATTAGGATATGACTCATTTTTCCATTTAGTTGTTGGTTCTCAAATGATCCTCGTGATTTATAGACATTTAATGTCTGAAATACTAGCTTTTTAATTTTTTCCTAGTAGTTTTCAAAGCATGATTT